>NC_079165.1:67242412-67412412 GCF_947568905.1 Ostrea edulis
ACCTGATCAGGATATAGGGCTCACGGCGAGTTTGACCGGTCGACAGGGGATGCTTACTCCTCCTAGGCACCTGATCCCACCTCTGGTGTATCCAGGGGTCCGTGTTTGCCCAACTATCTACTTTGTATTGCTTATAGGAGTTATGAGATTGATCACTGTTTGTTATCTTCACCTTTCATCATCCCGTGAGGATCCGGGTTAGAATAGTTCCTCAGTACCCCTTGCTTGTCGTAAGACTAAAGAAGCGACTAAATGGCTATACTGTTGAAATTCAGAACACGTAACCCACTAGTCCTGGGTCCCGTTTTACAAAACAACTTACTATAAAGTCGCAAGTCTTAAATTGTATTACACAGTTATTACTTTAAATGAATGAAGTAAAACTTTTCTGAGGCTTAATATTTTGCATTTGAAGCAAATTGTCTTGCAATAAACTTGAAAACCCCAGTATGTAAAGCTTGTCGTAAGTTCTTTTGTAAAACGCGCCCCTGGTGGCTCTGTCTCCCATTTGACCAGGAGCAAAGAAAGAGAAACAGTCCACTTCAACTAAGTCTAACGTTTGTCCCTGAGCTCTGTGAACTGTTAGTGCAAATGCCAGTATAACAGATATCTGAGTTCTAGAAGCTAGTGTTCTACGCAATTGTGGGTCATAAACACGAAACCTTGCCTTGGATATTTCAAATAGCTTTCCATTAAAATTGGAGATTTGTCATGTTGAAGTTTGTGAACAACTCCTTTCATTCCATTGTATAGTCCACCTTCAATGTTGTTAATGACAATAACCTTGGCACCCTCCTTCAACACAAGGTGCTTGGGAACAGTACGATTACGCAACATCCCGACTTCACCTGAAATTGAATAGCAAAATCCGAATTTTATAAATTTCTCATTAATTTTAAATTGTTGTGCCTCTTTTTTTCATCATTACTCTGAAGCACAACTACCAGACATGTAACATCACTAGTATACCATGTAACCTTTGAACTTATGGAGATATCAGAAACAAGTGAATTGAAGTTAATTTCAAAGATTAGGATGTGTCAACACTGATATCACTGACATGACCCTGTTGTTTTGAAGAAGGTCAAAGTCAGGAACCTCGAAGATCATGGTATCAAATAAAACACATTACCATAAGAAATATAGAAACAAAGTATGAAGCCCTATCTTTAACATGTAAATGAAATTTTGCATACGTTATTTTTTTTAAAGTTGGTGAAAGTCCTTGGTCAAGATCACAAAGTTAGAGACTGTGTTACCAAGTTATTGGGTTTTTTTTATACATGGAATGGACACACTAATTAAAGCTGTATGGTCCAAATTTCGAGGAGAAAAAAAATGTCCACCTTGTAAAAACACTGTTAAATCATCGCATGTACATGTACGTATTGATGAGACTGCACAACATGACATACATTATTTCACCTGTTTTAACCGGAATTATTTGGATTTAAAACGGTGTTTACAAACTGTTACTCGGCCATCTATAATGCATATTCTAAAAACAAATCAAGTGACAGTCATGTGACCAGTTCAGACCTCCAGAGTAAGATTATCGTTATTCTTATCTGTGTAAAGCTGTGTATTTTTTTTATTTTTTTACTACAGTGCCGTGCCACAAGTTTAAGAGAAATAAAAATATGAAATACCCCTTGTTGTTTTACACTCTTCCAAACCATAATTTAGACAGTTACATCTGAGTTAGGTCAATTAAAATCGATTGATGGGTTATCATTCCCGCCTGCCCCTCAAAAAAGGGCCCACCCCGATTTTTTTTTACTTTTTCAAAGATTACGAGAGAGAAGCCTGAGGATTATTGTGCAATAGGCAAGATGTCTGTTATGGTGGTTTTTAAGTCAAAACCTCCGCATCCAAGAGGTATCTAAGTGTTTCTGTGGTTTTAGTATCGACCTGAACATGTTGAGTGTGGGTCTACATGAAAGACACACATATATACCTACTCACAAACACAATGATTAGAAGGAATCTACAAGACTTTGGGGTTTGTCCCCTGGAATCGCCCAAAAACGTTGCAGTCCCTGCACGGTATGTAACAATTTGTTACATACCGTTGCCATCCGCAGCACGCTATGTAACAATTTGTAACAAAGTGTGGCACAAATGGCGACGCTATGTAACAAACAATATAGTTGTTACAAAGCGTCGCAATTCGTGGTACGGTATGTAACAAATTGTTACATACCGTCTTGTTGTTACATACCGTGCCGTATCACCCCCCCCCCCTTCATTTTTATTTTCATCGTGTGAAATCCATGGAGTTAGATCGCACCTCGCTTGTTCCATATAACCCCTTGGGTCTCACACCGGCGTTGCATTTTTTTTATTTTTTTTTTTTTTTGGTGAAATCAGTGCATGGTAGGCTAAGTAATCTATTCTTCAAATTTGGATATATATATTTTAAAAGATTACATGCTGTTTATTATTTTCAAAGATACACAAAGATGAATACATGTATAGGCATAAAACATTGAAAGTTATGACTATTTTTAACAAAGAAACTGTAAAAATGATACTGATGTAATATTGAAATTCAGCCAGAAGACACAATTTTACGACGTCATACCGAGAACAGACTATAAATCCATACCGAGAACAGACTATAAATCCATCGATCGGTCATATTGTGTACATAGCCTGCTGTTGTATTGCGAATCAAGTTAAAATGTTAAGACTAGCTGCGTTATTGCTAATCTTGTATACTTTAAGTAAAATCAAATTATATAACAAATATTATGTAAAATAAACATGATAAATACGATATAATAACTTTATTGCGAAAAACATACATCTTATAGCATTATAACAAAATTGAACATGGATAATAATTACAAAGCTGAAGATAACACTATATATTCCCAGAATACCACATTATGGAACACAAACATGAACATTAGCTGCATATATGTATTACATCGATAATTATTTCACTATATATTACCATCAGGGGCGGATCCAGGAATTGCGGTTAGGGGGGGAGCAACTTTTGAGGCAGGGAGGGGGGGTCAAGGCGAAGCCTTGGTGGGAGCCCAAGGGGCGAAGCCCCCTGAAGCTCCTGGATTTTACAGATTAATATGTCTCCTATGCAGTCATTTTTACTATTGTCTGTCATTTTTGATCAGGTGAAATTATTAAAATGACGCAAATTTTAAGGATTTTGGGGGAAAATGTGTAAGTTCTTCCAATAAAAGTAATTCAATAAAGCAAAAGATTTTGTCATTTATTTATCCGTGAGTGAAAGAAATTAATGCATCTTCTATGGTTTACATTTTTCTAAACATGAGATCACGATTTACCCTTAAATTTGAAAAATGTAAGGGGGGGGGGCACTGGCTGCGCCCCCCGTCCCCGCTCCTTAAATCCACCACTGAACTTAGAGGGGAAAAGTCAGATTGAAGCCAAATAAAGCAGTCGGAAAGGTTCTATGTCTCGTCTACCGACACGAGAAAAACAACACCTCTTTTTTTCCCTCAGATGCCATTCGCAAATGGAACTCTCTAGCAAACGAAACTAAGAAAGCAACCTCTATCTGTCATTTCCGCTGAAACATTCCTAATAATGTAAGTATAGCTTTTCGACAAAGCTTGCCGTCCTTAGGAACAACCTTATACAGTAAACTGATATAAATGAATGATATTCTATAAGTATTTATATTTTTATTAAATGACCACATAATCAAACTTTCTAAAATGGTAAATCATAATCAAAATCAAGTTTTAAAAAACACCTAATAGAAACTCAATCTGATTAAAATCAGATCCTAAGATCCGCTCGCTTAGATCGGTACACAAGTAAACAAGAACATACTGCAATCTTTGTTTACAAAACAAATTTTAAAAAACACCTTAAAATGAGCTTCTGTAATAATGTATAACCTTAATTTTTATGTGAAATCTTTTAAACACATTAGACAGTAGATTTTGATCATTAAAAGTGTAAAACAAAATTTTGGGGAAAATCGTGAATCAGTCCCTTTAAGGTTTGCGTGCAAAAAAGACCATTTTTGTTGTTTTTGATAGTTGTTATGAATAAGATTAAAATGTCAGTATCATTATATTGCAATTTATTTTCTTTCTTCTCTTCATTTTCTCTTCTCTTTTTTAAGATTGAAAATCCTGTAAAATTGTTAAGTCGTATGTACGAGGGCGAGTCAATAAGTAACCAACCTATCCCATTTCCGATCGACCGAGACGGTCACGATTTTCATGCCTTGTTTCAATACATGTTTTATACCTGGGTACAAAATTGCACCCTTATCGAGTAATTCTTTAAAAGATATTGAATGTCAAACATGGCTAGTGATGCAAAGGCATGCTTTTCATCTAAAGGTGAGTACCGTGCTATAAATCGGTACTTGTATTTAAAAAGTAAAACCGGTAAGGAAATACAAGGCGAGTTAGCCGATGTTTATGGGTCTTCTGCACCATCTTATGCTCAGGTAAATTCTGGGTAGGGAAATTCAAACGCGGTAGAACGTCTTTAGAAGATGAAGCCAGGTCTGGACGCCCACTTGATGCCACTGACGAAGAAAGGTGTAAGAAAGTTCGGGATATGGTATACTGTGATAGGCGAATTCGGGTGTAAGAAATAGCACAAGCATTAGGTATTTCACATGGTAGCGTTTCAACAATCTTGCGTGATCGTTTAGGTATGCGCAAGCTAACAGCCCTTTGGGTCTCCAAATCCCTTAGCAATAACCAAATGGCAACCAGAGCATCAGTATGCAGCGCCTTGTTGAAACATTTTACGTCAAAAGATGATTTTCTTTTGCGTCTGGTGACTGTAGATAAGACTTGGATTCATTATTATGAGCCAGAGAATAAAGCTCAGAGTCGTCAGTGGGTAGGGCCTGGGTCCCCGAGGCCAAAGAAGTTGAAGACGCAACCATCTGCTGGCAAAGTGATGGCCACAGTATTTTGGGACGCAAAGGCGTTATTATGTTGGACTTTTTATCCAAGAGAAGTACAACAACTGGAGTATACTATGCAAACTTGCTAGACCATCTGAGAACCGCCATCCGTGAAAAAAGCCGAGGTAAAATCACTAGAGTTGTTTTGCTGCAACAGGACAACGCGAGAGTCCACACTTGCAAAGTTGCAATGGATACTGTGAAGCGAAACGGGTATGAATTAATACCACATCCTGCCTATTCGCCTGACCTAGCTCCTAGCAACTTCCTATTCCCAAACTTGAAAAAGGATATCCGTGGATGTCATTTCCGGTCTGACGAAGAAGTCGTGACAGCAGTTGAGGAGTGGGTCAATAGAAAGGATCCTGGCTTTTTCAGTTCTGGGCTGATGGCACTTGAACACCGTTGGTCTATGTGCATCACACTATAGGGCTATTGCATCGAAAAAGAAGAGGTGGATTTCAACCCGAAATAAGTTAGGCTGGTTACTTATTGACTCGCCCTCGTAAATTAGATCATCACGAAATATTCCTCTTGCGTTGAACAGAATTTCCACCAATGAAATAAATTAAAATTTTCACATCATACATTTTCTACCAATCACAAAGGAGAGGAAGTATATTGTCCGAAGACTGTAAAACACTTCTAGTATATGACACCGTCTTCCAGGAAATGGAAGACGACAACCAGTATTTCAAAAGTGTTTAAACATTTTTTTTTTTCTTGGCAAAAAATAGTAAATGTAATTCATAGTAAATCAAGACTTTGCTTCACTATCATTTACACAGAAGAAACATTGTCGATTCTCCTAACTGTGATTGTGGTGTGAGAGAAGATGCATATAATTTTTTCTTTTTCGTAAAAGATTCAAATATAAGAAATATCTATTATTGATACACGGATTTTACTTTGGGGCAGTGGCAATTTGGGGTATGAAATTAACAGTAACATTTTAGTGTTGTTCACAAATTTATACTGAATTCAAGCAAATTATCATGATAGTAATTCATTTTATGCTATATGTACAATGTACATGTATTTATTTTGTCTATGTACATGTTTTATGACAATTGCTATCAATTAGTCTTAGGTGAGAACCTCGCAAGTTGTAAGAACTTGTGATCAAACCTGTTGTATATTTTATATCCAATAGAATATGTTCAAATCAACACCTTACACGGCATTTCTAAAAACAAGAGGCCCAAGGGCCACATCGCTCACCTGAGTCACCTTCGCTCATATTTAAAGATTTTCCCTATATATTTGTATCCAAAACTTTGATCCCCCCTTGTGACCCCATTTCTACCCCTGGGGGTCATGATTTTAACAAACTGAAATATGTCAGAAAGCTTTCGTGTAAATATCAGCTTTTCTGGCATAGCGGTTCTTGAGAAGAAGATTTTCCTTATATAATTGTATGTAAAACTTTGATCCCCTATTGTGGCCCTATCCAACCCCTGAGGGCCATGATTTGAACAAACTTGAATCTGCACTATATCAGGAAGCTTTCATGTAAATTTCAGCTTTTCTGGCTCAGTAGTTCTTGAGAAGATTTTTAAAGATTTATCCTATATATTAGTATGTAGAACTTTGATCCCCTATTGTTGCCCCATCCAACCCCCGGAGGCCATGATTTGAACAAACTTGAATCTGCATTATGTTTTTCACATATGTGTAAACAGCCTGGGTGCATCCTAGGAAGCTACCAACATCAAATACAGAATTGTAGTTTCTTTGTAAACAATTAATTCTGCAAATTACACCAAATTTTTTAATCAGGGGTACAGACATTAAGAGTAAAAAAAATGGGGAAATGAGATTAATTGCGCATGAAAACAAATGTTCTGTTAGATATATATGGAACTACAATTGAGACTAAGTTAATAGGTATATATATGCTAATAACGATTGACGCACAGTCACTTTTTTGTATGACTTGCCATACGTGTATTGCGAAACTAATACATGAGCTATCCCCCGCAAACAAGATCTACCGATTTTAAAAAACATTTTATTAAACTCATCTTGCACTTGCAGTGTATCCAAATTATTTAATTCAATAAGAAATAAGTATTTCATAATTTCTTTCAACTTTCTTGAAATAATTTTTTTAAAAATCCATTGATGAATAGGATATGTAGCATAAATTACCATTGATATCTTTACAATAAATTCGTATTGCTTATATAGGAAATAAATGAGCATTATGAGCAATCAGGTGATTAGCAAGTGCTTGGTTATCTCAGTTAACACATTGTTCGCTAACTATTGCGTTAAATTGCTTTTGATCAACAGAATTTAACATTGCGTTTGCTTATTAAGTGAGAAGGACTTTTATAAACACTCCAGTAAAACGTTCCCTGGAACAAGTCCCAGATCTTTGCTCTTCATGAAAATATCAACAGCTGTGAAGGAGAAACTTCAAACTTATTGTTCGTCTACATATGCCAGAAGTGGTGTAAATCAAATGTGGATTCTAAAACATTCTAAAGAACTTTTAGTAAACTTGAAATCGCAAAACTTTTCTCAAATCAAACAAGCAAAACGTATGACTTTTCAACACTACGCAACCATTCCTCACAATAAACAATAAATGAATTGCTTCTTCAACAAAAATGGAAAACGGAACTATTCATATCTAGTGATCAGTCATCCAAAAAAATTATTTTCTTAAACACCATTCTGATTCCACGCACAAGTACTCTGAAGTTGAAATAAGAAATATGCTAGAGTTCATCATTGACAATATCTTCGTGGTGTTTGGTGATAAGTTCTTCCAACAGTCTTTTGGAATTCCCATGGGCACGAATTCTGCTCCTTTGTTAGCTGACCTATTTTTATATTCATATGAAGCAGAATTTATTCAATAACTTCTACGTGAGAAGAAAAAAACCCATCTTATCTTGCTGTGTTCTTCAATTCGACGTTTAGATATATTGACGTTTTATCTATTAACAATAATAATTTTCATTCATATGTCGATTCGATATATCCATGTGAACTCGAAATAAAAGACACCACAGAGTCGTCCACTTCTGCTTCATATTTAGATGTTTTATTGAAAGTAGATATTAACGGCAAACTAACAACTCAATTATATGACAAACGGGATGATTTCAGCTTCTCCATCGTCAACTCCCCATATCTATGTAGCAATATTCCATTATCACCTGTATATGGTGTTTATATCTCTCAACTGATTCGAGACGCAAGAGATTGTTCTGCGTATAGTCAGTTTTTAAATCGAGACAAGCTACTGACAAACAAGTCGATGGTACAAGGGTTTTAACAATCTCGTTTAAATCCAGAATTTCGCAAATTCTATGGTCGTTATTACGATCTAGTTTGCCAATACAATCTATCATTGGCTCAAATGCTGTCTGACGTGTTTCATATCGATTGTTAGACCGTTCATGGCATACTCATTTTGACTACAGATAACTCAGTTTACCTGGTCAAGATATAGGGCTCACGACGGGTGTGACCGGTCGACAGGGGATGCTTACTCCTCCTAGGCACTTGATCCCTTCTCTGGTGTGTGCAGAGGACCGTGTTTGCCCAATAATCTATTTTGTATTCCTAATGGATCGGTTATCCTCACCTTTCATACTGCTAACCAGAATCCTTCCCTGTCTGCTTCTGTGGAACTGAGATTTCACCCATCTTCAACACCCTATAACGTAGTTATTGCTCCCCTTTTTCTGATAGTTTATGCGAGGAATGGTGACTATCCCTCTTGAACCATGGCTAGAGTCACCCTATGCGCTTCATGCTTGGAAGAACACACAAAGCCAATCTAAATTTCCCCCGAGACCAACAAAACTACGATGCCACCAATCATAAGGGATCGTAAGTTTGTCGTAATCAAGCTTCTAAAAAACACTGTTCTCAGAACCGTCTCGAATACCACCAGACATCGTCGCAAGCCACGCCTATTGTCTCCGGTTACACTACATTAAATGCATTGGCTGTATGATTAAAAAAAATCCTCGACTTCATGAATATTTATGTTAATTAGTAAACCACTCGGTGGGATCCCATGATTTTCTCTCTCATTTTTTGGTGGAAAGAAAATCATTCGGAGGTCATTGCGTGCTCGTAGCGGAATAATCCGAGGATTGTCGATTGAGAACAAACTGGACACTTTTTAGCTGTTGTAACTAATGAACGCATCTTTATTGACATCACCGGTGTAATAAATGTACCATATAATATGCGTAACCACGCCGCTCTCTTTAGATAATTGTCCGATCAACTCTAGTATTTCAGATTTCAACACATCCACTTTACCCGAATTTTCTCATCAATATTTAGAATACGATTAAGTTTATTAACACGGAATTTTCAAGCGTAACGACTGCTGTTAATGCGATTTTCATTTTAAAAATACATGTACTTATAAACTTTACTTGCTTCTGTAAAGAGGGGCCTGTAACCTTTTTTGTCCGTTATTACCTGTAAACAAATACTACACGTTTTAGTTGTGGGCGCAGCCATTAAAATAGCGGAAATATGTTATTGTGACTGTGATTGGTAAAAACATTTATTGTGTCATTTCATAAATATTCATGAAATCGAGGGATTAGCTGATCATGCAGCCACGGTTTGAGGTAGGGTAGGTACTACCGGACTCAATAACCGTGGCTAGGGACGATGACCACCAGATAACTAGACGATTAGTGGGACCTCCTGAGTCGCTCTACACTACGAGTCCTCCATGGAAACAGTCCACTGCAAAATCACCGAACGAGGGTTTCCCCTCCAGTATGATAGGTATGTAAAACCAACAGAATCTCAGACAACTTCATTATGCAAGAGCCAAATTGTCAAGTCATCCAGGTAGGTCTGAAGCAGCTAGAAACTGGACTGTCTTGGCTAAGGAGACTTGAGCCCCCTTTTTCTCTCCAGACCGCCCACCACGGTGAGAGTACAATTCTCAAAGTCTTGATGATCCTTTTGCTGGTGCAGGAATCCCGAACCGCATCTGATCCTGTAAAGGGGTCACATAAGCCAGGGCCGTAAGTAGGGTTCTAAATCAGGGGAGGCAGGGGATTGGGGGCCGCCGATTGACTTTACGACTGAAAATGACACTTTTTAAATCCCAATTTATCATGTTTGTGTTTCATTTGTACTATGTAAAGAATCGTAATATGGTGTCAAAGACAAAGGTGCTTGTCTTCATTTTAAACATATATCCTATAATATAACATTTATATAATTTTATTTTCTTTTTTGCCAAAAAATCAGACGAGGCAGTTGCCTCGTCTGCCTCATCGGCAGTTACGGCCCTGTAAGCCCTACACCAGTAATTGTAGCTCCACTTGATTCAATAGAGAAAATATACCAGATTGCATTGATAAATACATCTTTTCCCTCTAGCATTGCAGACATTATTTCAGCCAGTTTTCTCTTCTACAGTGTAATTATGTCTCCACTGCATATTGTATACATTTTTTTGTCTCCAAGCCATATTTGCGAAAGGTATGTTCCACTGTTTTCTATGTATATACATGTAATTCTTCATATCATTGTTTCGAAAACAGCAGGGTGTTCCGATAACGGTTTCCGGTAAAATAGCAGTCGATTTGAATCAAGAAAAGTGACATTTCAAAATGTTCAAGTTTACAATATTAGATTACAATTTTTTACAGTGCGATGGACTTACAAACTGTAATTATATTCAATTTTAACTTTGAATTGATGAGTTTCTATTCGATTTTGTAATACATTACGGGTATATGGGAGACATCCTGTGAAAAGTGCCTGTCTAACTACATGTAGTCACAAATATATATCTAAAACTTACAATATTTCATTGGTGTAATATATGACGTCATAATACTTATCAACTGATTGTTGATTTCAATTAATCCCATTGTCAAAAGAAAATTGTGATGGTATTTTGCAAACCATGTCACATCTTAAGCTTTTAAATGTTTCCTTCAAACAGCATCTTCGCTAGCCAAGGGTTTTCGGTCCACTCCACTTCCCATAAAGCGGATTTATGTGGAGCGGAGTGGACCGAAAACCCTTGGCTAGCGAAGATGTTCAAACAGAAGAAATGGTTACATGTTATATAGAACACCACCATGCATGTACCCAAAGTTCAAATTACTGTCTTCCTTATACAATTTTTTCTCGAAAAAAAAACAACAACAAAAAAACAAGCCCGTTTCATTTCGAAAAAATCTGCAAAATGGCTCTTGATAGGTATTTGAAACACACAATAACAATCAAAATTTGTCAACTACTCTTTATCATTACATTAGGGTGTTTTTACTCCAATATATTACGATTTTGCCTCTAAATAGCAAATACGTTATTTGATTCATATCAATATACAATCCAAAATGGTCAAATGACACATTTGGATTTCAAAATCGCATTATAAGATTAGTAGGTCGATCAGTCCCCATATCAGTGCATCTCTCTGAACAATCCGTACAGACCTACAGTGCTGACCACTGTTTCGCATTGTTCTATTATATGTTGTTACAAGTCTTCTCTGCTAGTTCTTGAATCACTTTCCACGCAAACTCCACGTCTCCTGGTTGCGTTCTTGATGCACACACTGCGAATCTTAGGAAGAATGTGTCGTTAACTTTAGCAGGCACTAGGTGTATACGTCTGTCTGCGTTAATCGTTTTTAGCAGTCTCTCGTTAACTTCATTTGAACCCTACAATGTACAAATTTTATATACCTGTACCGTATATAGAATAGTGTATACATGTACTATCTGATATACAATCAGAATTAAAGGGAACATTAGGCGCGAAATTTATGTTTGTTGATTACTAGTATTACCGAAAGTAAGAAATACACTTTAAATGACATTATATATTTGAAAATCACCAGTGTCATGTCAAAAGTTACATAGCCTGCTACTTATTGTTTATAAGAGGGTGTTGCATCGAAGCGGGAACCTTCCTTCATCGGAGCTCTGTGCCAGCACTCGTGACGTAAAACTGACCTTCATCCTTATTTATATATCTTACTGCGTATTTGCCATTTAAATACCTGTCGGATTCCACAGTACTAAGGACAAGGCTAATATATAAATTACATTTTATGTGTCAATACATTATACATGTAGTCTAAACATAATTTTTGAAATGGTGAAAATTACATTGTATTTTTTTCTTCTGAGTATCAGATACAATGTATACGGTTACATGTTACGAGTGTATCAAATGTTAAATATTATACACTACTACAGTCTAAAAGCTCTTACACTCGTGTGTATTATTTTCTACAACCAACATTTGGCAACTGTACATGACTCTGACCACAAAACAAAATATGGGAAGTTCAATACGTATTAATAAAGTTCATAATAATTCGAAGTACATGCACCTGTAAAAATTTATTCAACATAGCAATTTGCTACTGGAATACATCATCTTCTTCACTCAAACTGTTTAACGTATTATTTACCTTGTTTGGCGTTAAAGTTTTTCTTCCAAAGCTTTGCAAAGTTCACAATGGTTTTTCGTAAAAAGCACCATGCCTTTGTCAACAACTTTCATTCAGAAAAACATACAAATTCTCGTTAACAGCCTTAACTATTAAAACACGGGTATTGCATGCTGTATTCGGTGTGTTTGTGGCGAGTGCTATTCACAAACTAAACAGTGTCTAAGTCAGAAGTTTATTTGAAACTCGGCACTAGTAATAAACAGAGATTTGAGATGAAACATTTATAAAAACTAGAAGCGTGTTTCAATTTTAAAAAAAAATGAAGATGGAAAACGTAATATGAAAAAAAATGTTTTTGTGAGGGATTCGAACCCGGTCGTTTTAAAGAAGAAAACATCTTTACGTATATAAGTCGACTACCTTGCCCACTGAACCACGCAGTATACCATACATTGCTAAAGGAATTTAACGTACAGGTGAAGATGAAAATAACATCGTTTCGATTTTTTGAAATTTACCAAAAAATGCCCTCGTAAAACAAAATTTCAAAGCGACAGTTTTTTAAGAGGAAAACTCGAAGAACATGTTCATGCTAAATTTATTTTGTTTCACGGAGGCAGTTTTTCTGAAGTTCGGGATACCCCTCCATTTTAACGCTAAAAATCATATAATTGCTTATTGCTTGATTTAAACTTGAAATATCTGTAACTAATTTTTGTCAATACACGTCTTTTAAACTTATTTTCAAAAATATTTGAATCAAAACATACGTTTCAACTGGTTTTATCATATATTTAAATAACTTAATTTTATCGATCTCTCATGCATTACCTTAAGGGAAATTAACATGAGACGTGCAACACCTTTTTTATACAGAAGCAATCGCTGAATCATTATTGTATACAACTATCCATATATGCACTTAAATACGTCATTGCTGAGAAGGTTTGCATATTTTTTGTAAAATTCAATGAAAGTTCACACTTCGTTTTTATTTTAAACATATCCCAATATTTAAAGCCTTTACTCTCTCGTCAATTGACACTTTTAAAATGTCTCTATGAAGAAACCATATGTGTGCATTCCTTATAATGAGCGTGTTGATGGTAAAACATACTTTCAGCATTCTATTTGTGTTTTAAAACTTTTTAGAATTATGCTAAGATACGGGCAATCATGTGGACTGCATATAATTTGCATTGTTACACGTACGGAATAATTAATTATGGATGGGTAATAAATTTACCGTACTTTGCAGGACGCTACAATATCTGTATATATTTACAGTACTTTGCAGGACGCTACAATATCAGTATATATTTACAGTACTTTGCAGGACGCTACAATATCAGTATATATTTACAGTACTTTGCAGGACGCTACAATATCAGTATATATTTACAGTACTTTGCAGGACGCTACAATATCAGTATATATTTACAGTACTTTGTAGGACGCTACAATATCAGTATATATTTACAGTACTTTGCAGGACGCTACAATATCAGTATATATTTACAGTACTTTGCAGGACGCTACAATATCAGTATATATTTACAGTACTTTGAAGGACGCTACAATATCAGTATATATTTACAGTACTTTGAAGGACGCTACAATATCAGTATATATCGGTCTCAGTCTGACCATATACTTACTTTCAGCCTAAAACAAACTAGAGCCAGTACCACATCACCAAATATTTCAAATCTCTGGTCCGCTTTTACCAAGTCTTCAAACTGATGGGCTAGCTTCACGTCCTGGAAAGGACACAAAAATACGTCTACATTCTCAGAATAGCAACCACCATTTAAAATTCTAAAACAATATCTTTTCTAGAAAACATGGTTCACGATGTAAGAATTAGTAGGTACATGTACTTTTGATATTTCTAAACATTTTGAATACTGATCCGAGAGTCTGGCATGGATTTTATGTTACCTTTCTTATGTACGCCTGGAGACCTGTCACTCCGTATAACCGCAAAACAAACCATATTTTAAGAGACCTAAATCTTCTGCCCAGTGGAATGTGCCAATGCTGCGAAGACAAAAACGTGTTGAATATATTTCTGTATAAAGACTTTTAGTTTCTATAAATTCCATACATTACCTATCAAAGCAATGCTTCAAATTAATTGTTGAATGATGTCATCTTACCCTAAAATCGGGCATAGATCCTTGATTATCGTGTTTGAGATACAACGGATCAACATTGAATGCGTCGCTTAGCAACCGACTGTCCTTGACCCTGTCACAGATAAAATAAAAAATAGCATTATGCTTTATCTATTAGCAAATAATTCGCTTTTCTGTTATGCTTCATTTCTAATAAAATAACCATTCCCCTACTCACCACATCGTAGAACAGTCGAAATTGACCTGTAACCATTTATGAGGATTAAAGTTGAAGGACATCGCACGCTGAAAAATATAGGGTAAATTTCGCACACGTTATAATTATTTTCGCCCATATCACCCTTACCCTATATACGTGAATTCAAAACTGGGTGAATATGAATTTACTCATTACTATAAAGTAGCAAAAAACTTGGGTAAATTCAAATCTAGTATGTATGTACGAAAATTTCACTGGATACAATATTGCTTCATTGCACTCCAGTTATTTATTTATGTACATTTTGTATAGATACAGAGACTCTTAAAAGAGCTGAAGCTATTTGTATGTATAACTTACTTCAACCCCATTCAACAGAGGTCTAAACTCGGGACAAATAAAGGCACTGCCAGCATAGGCCGCATCAATGTGCATCCATAGACCCTCCCTCTCACCTGAACAGAAAGTGTCACAACTATAGACTTGCATACAACCAATACCAGTTAAAAGCACAGTTTGCTTCAGTGAGTTGTCAGTAATGCTAAATGACTTATAAGCTTTATCGCTAAAACAGTTCATAGCCATAGAAACATCTACAAAAATGAGAACTTACAAATTGCTCCCAATTCCAAAACGTTATCGAATGAGCAAATGGAAGTTGTGCCTAGTGTTGCGCAAACCTGTTAGAATTTAAGTTTGATAAGTTAGGAAAATCATTATAGTGATTAAAAGAAGCTCATTTGGTATTCATTGCTTAGTGTTGGTTACAGTTACGACATACGAAGAAAGGAATGAGGCCCTCGGCTCTGTCTTTCTCTATCGCTCTCTGTAGAGTTTCGCCTCGAAGTGAGTACTTTCCATCTGTCTCCAGTAATCTTATTTTGACAGCTCCTATTAAAGCTGCCCTCTCGACTGAGGAATGGGCCTACATGAAACAACGGGAAGAAATCATCCTTTACTTCGTTCCATTACTTATCATTTTTACACCCTTGAACTTTGCAACTTTAGAGATATAAATTCCTTGAATCATCCAATTCATCGTTATATCCAAACTTCCAACTTCTCTGAATGGACCATTTTATTTCATACCCTCAGAAAATATAAATGCAGGGTAACTTTGATATTTCCTGCTGATTACTTTTTTTCTTCAAAATAGTGACTAGATTTATTTCAGTTTATATAAGATTTCTCCTTGAATACGTCATTCCAACAACTAGTCATGTATACACTTGCCTGTATGGAGCAGTATGCCACCATTTTATTGATGATTCCTTCATCCGGTGAATGACTAAACTTGTCTCCTAGAATCTGACGTAAATGCTGTGTTCTGGCCGAGAGGAGAGCCACTAGGGTGGCTTCGCTAGCTGTGCCCTGAGTAGAAGAAACGCCCATTGCAGAGTAGTTATGCCACCAATTCTATGTCATATGAACTTATTAAATATGTACTTGCTCTCCATTAGATTATGGTGATACTGCACATTATATGTGTCACTCCTCGATTACCTTTGATATATCTGTAACCTAACCTAACCTGTATAACTCCACCTCCCTGACCTTGACTGGAATGAAAGAAACAGTCTGGAAGGTCGAGCATTTTAGCTAGCCAATCTAGAACCACCATCTCCAGCTCCGTACAAGCAGGACTAGAAGCCTGTAACAATGATTATGATGTAGTAATGTATGATAACAATAATTCATAAAAACACCAAGAAGTGAACGTCAAGTCTGTACCCATGTAAATCCTATACAGCCGATAGCATCCGATAGAATGTCGGCAACAATCGCTGAATAGGAATTTGCGGTGGGGAAATATGCATGAAACTGCGGAGAATGCCAGTGGGTCACCTGTACAATATAAGGATTTCTGATAACGACATGTTTAATGTTTTAAAAAATGATACTAGTAAATTTTGACCAAAAATGAGTAAATAGAACAACATCAATAGAACAACATGTAGTTGACATACCCCAGGCATGATGACCCTTTCTATGTCTTTCATGACGTCCTCCCACTTTTCTGCTTCATCCGGGGCTTTGTCCGGAATTAAGTCTTTGAGATATCCGGGAGAAACATCAGGAAATGGTCTTCGATCTCTGATGTTTTCCAGGTAGTCTGCTACATAGTCCACCATCTGCTTCCCACACCGCCTGAACTCTTCAGCATCCATCACTAATGTAGTGCTTTAAATACATGAAAAATGCCGTAACAGATTTTTAAGTTCCCAACGAACGGTAATTTTTAAAGATTTGCCCATACATTAAAATTTTCAGCATACAAACCATGGTTTTCGTAGAAAACACAATTTTCAAAACAGAATGTACATGTACTCTATTTTAGCCATACAATTGGATATGAATAGTCCAACTTACGTCTATCTTCTGTAGAACGATGTCCTCAACAATCCTGACAGCCGCAGTCTGATCAATGGACGACAATTTTACATCCACTACAAATAGTGTAAAACCTTTCCATTTATTCCGCATTAAACAGACTTTGATTGCAAGCGCGGAGTGAAATCCAATACAGAAACATCAATAGTAATTGTATAGAAATCAACACGACCAACATTTGTCAGAACAATGTGTGAAAAATCACCAAGCGACCGCCATCAAAATCATGAATAATACTGCCGTTTTTCATACATACATGTATAATCGTTTTAGGACTTTTTATCGCAAGAACTCCACAATTATAGTGTAAGTGCATTTTACATTAAATACTCATTAAATGACTTTTCTGCATATTGATTGTCGATAACTATTACCAAATAAATCTGATCAATTCGTCTTAGGCTCTTTTTTTATAACTCTTCTTTTATCTGATGTAAAAGTATTCTTTCCTATTTCCATTTTCGGAGACTGCTGGGATTGGTATATTAGAATGCGGACGTTCTGCGATTTGCTCAATCAATATGTGCGAGTTTTCCTACGTGAATTTCTATGAATAATAATTAGTTTCTTTGGTGACCCACTATTTGCATTGGTCAGTAGAAAAGAACACAATCTTTTTCTGTTGGTCGTCTACATCATATCAAATCCAATGCATTATTTTCCCTTTAAGTTTCAAGTGTTGAAAATTACGATATGATTACAAATGATGCAAGACCTGAAAAAGTGAATCCATGCATACATCCTCTAGAATATGTCGTGTATACATTGGAACTTTTCAACACGAGAGTGAAAAAAAAAACAACAACCTTCACTTTCAGGGCCCGCCTGGCTCCCTAATTATGAATGATTTTGTCGGACTTCATCCCAATATATATATATATATAAAATAATAATAACATGCATGTCTTTCCTTAAACTAACACAAATTACAGCCAGCACTCAAACACTACATCTATTAGTCCCTAATATTAAACTTCCCATTTAGGTCTATTATTAATTTATTTTAATATATCCAGGCATATCCGGGATTAAATATAGGATTCAGAATCCTATTCCCTGTATTATCAATAAGCGTATGCTCTTCAACAGGGTATAAAGCTCTCTGTATTATAGTTTGAATTAGACACACATACACTTAAACTTTATCAAGTAATTCTTTATACAATAACTCATCAGTGCTAGAGGCCAATTATCTCTTAAAGACAGTGGTCTAACGCGTCTTTCTCATAAAGTCATGGACGTGCGAGTTTGGTCAACTCCACGTTAAACAATTTCGGCCATAAATACATTTGCACACACAACTATCTTTCTACTTTCGCCAATAAATAAGGAAGTTTAGGCGACTATCTAAATTATTTAGACAAATTGAAGTACAGAGCTGGTGGGTTTCTGCACTGGATCCGGTGGGCGGCTCCCTCCGTACCTCCTTTGCCGTGTCATCAACACTGTCTTCAAGAAGACCGTCTCCCCGATTTTACTGAGGGAGATCCAAGGGTTGATCGGCCACAGATGAAGAATAGCAAGCTATCTTCAAGAAGCCCTTTCCCCCGACTAATACTGTGGGGATCCGAGGGCGATCAACTCGAGGAAGAGGAGATGGACCCATCCACCACCTTCTGGAGGACCTAACCATCCCCGGATCTTCAAGAAGACCCGTCCCCGTTTCCAGGGGATCCGAGGGTCGACCACCATCGTCGCCTCGCCGCAACAACCCTAGTGTAGCAGGGCCCCTACTGGGCAGTCTGCACTATAAATCTACACCAAAAAAGACTTCATCCACTTAAAACAAAGTGTCATTGATGTATAGTTATTGTTTGTTCATGATGTTGTTGTAAAATTGGATAACTTCAATCTCTTGGTTAAGACTGCTAACATTATCTTAAGGAGATACTCTACATCGCCATAATGGATGACTTCCTTTTAAAACATGGATGAAAATATAAATATCAGCAATATTTGCCTATTCATTTTAAAAAAAAAAAACATCACCTAGCTGAGTAGCTTAGTGGGTTAGTATGCTTACTACTGAACTGTAGATCGCGGGTTCGAGGCCAGCAGGGATTTTAATTTTTTTTTTCAGATTGCATTTTGTTTTAAAACTGCACTTTTTGACTAAATAAATTGAATTGGAAAGTTTTCAATTTCAAAATATTGTTGTACATATCCTCCACTTTTTATCCATATCAAATTCCTCTAGTGTAGTATACCTCCTTAAACAACCAACATTCGTAAATTACATCGATCACAAGGAATAACATTGAATTGAACACAGGTTGGCAAAAGTGTTAGATCCGTCCCAATCCCTACATGTATTTTATCAGCTCCGACATTTGAACGCTTCATCTAGGTTAACAAAGAAGGTAACGGTCAGGCTTTAAGATTGATCCGATTAATTTGATAAGGGAGTTCTACTTGAGCATTTCGTCAAGATGACATCTCCGATTAGTGTTCTCACTCGAAACAAATTCGAGTATGTAAACATAATGAAGTAATATAAAACGGATAAAAGTCACTCACCTGTGTAGATGGTGTCGTACAAAGTCTTATTCTGGCCGACTTTACATGCTGACCCACGTGCTAAGATCCATACGGCTTAGTCGTTCTTCCCGACGATACGGCAGATTCAAACCAAAACTTCTATAAATAGATATACCGTACTCGGGTACAGTTTGATTTGTTTTGAACGTATTTCATTGTCTATAATATATACAAAAGGATCAGAAGCAAGTTTGTACAACTTACAAGTTTTTCTCCTTATAATCTAATATATGTAACACACAATAAAAAATAATATACAGATAATACAAAAATGGTAGGCGTTCTATAAACAATGTATTATATGATATGATCAACAGCCAAATCTTTTAGTTTCATGAATATACGTCTGAACATAGGAGAAAATACAATTATCTAATTCGGAAGATAAGACATTATCACCAGGTACAGTTTAAGAACATGGTAATTAACCACACAATCAACTGTTGATACAACGTTCTAAATTTTACCAAGTTGAACCATTCTTATTTCTCATAATAATTGTTACGAAATTAGCTAGAGTTATCCCTCTTTGTACAATACAATACAATACAATACAATTCTTTATTTCTAATTCAGAGTCCAAAGTAGACAAACATGAGATGATTACAACAATGAAGAGAAGATATGCCAAACAATAGAATAATATGCATATTGATTGATAACAATAACTGACAAGGGACACTCAAGAATACACAATTCTTTTACAAATATAGGCTATATATATATATAAATATATATAAAGCACAAACAAACAATTATAACACCCAACCTTACGTTTACCCCTAGGATCTAAACGATACATGTGAAAATTAATTAATTAATATATAAAGCACTAAATAATCACAACTAGGTACTGAAAATTTTCGCCCCAGCCCGGGGTCGAACCAGCGACGTACGGCACCCACCGCCTAGCAAGATTGTCAAACCAGTGCGTAAGTCCGCTCGGCCACAACGACTTTTTTTTCTTGGTATCGGGGTAGAATAAAGTCAAAAAATAAAATCCAAAAGTTTGAGTATTGGATTTTATTTTTTGACTTTATATATATATATATATATATATATATATATATATATATATATATATATATACAGCATGTTATTGTAAATAAATCTGCCCACAAGATCAAGAATTTCTTTCTCTTCTGTGTTTAGGAATGTGTGAAATAGCGAAGATTATTAAATCATTTGTAGAATCATATAGAAAACCCTTGATAATAAGAGTTGTCTCTGAAACAGACTGCTGGCACAATTCACTTTTTATGGAATATAACGAATTTATCTATGTTTACAGTTCCTATACAGCGTTATTCTTGACTTGTAGAAATATTCGTGTAACGTGTGGTATCGTTCCTTATCGTGTATGTATCGTATAGAATATTTCGTTTTTGTTACTTTTTTTTTTTTGCGGAATGCTACTACATAGTACATCTAGATGTGCTTTCTATTTCTCAATCATCTCTAATATGTTCTTGTCCATAGTCCACCTTAGATATGATAGGAATAGAGAAAATTTCACAAATAAGTTGCCAATTACTTGTGTATGGAAAAAAATGAATGTATAACGAAAAGAGATTGAAAAAAAAAATCAAGATAAATATTTATTGTAACTATACAATATGCTACATATAAAATATTGGTATACATTTATTATACATATTCCTCTAAAGCCTACGTAAACTAATCGTTTAAAAAATAATTATTCAGTCCAGTTATCTTTAATTAGAAAATGAAAGTTCATAGTATTTTGAGGATAAAGTACCCACTACTTTTTCGGTGGATGAGGCAAATTTATCCAAATCCCTGTCGATGTTGTTTAGTCCCTGTCGATGTTGTTTACTCCCTGTCGATGTTGTTTACTCCCTGTCGATGTCGTTTAGTCCCTGTCGATGTTGTTTACTCCCTGTCGATGTCGTTTAGTCCCTGTCGATGTTGTTTAGTCCCCGTCGATGTTGTTTAGTCTCTGCCGATGTTGTTATGTCCCTGTCGATGTTGTTTAGTCTCTGTCGATGTTGTTTAATCCCTGTCAATTTTGTTTAGTCTCTGTCGATGTTGTTTAGTCCCTGTCGATGTTGTTTAGTCCCTGCCGATGTTGTTTAGTCTCTGTCGATGTTGTTTAGTCCCTGTCGATGTTGTTTAGTCTCTGCCGATGTTGTTTAGTCCCTGCCAATGTTGTTTAATCCCTGTCAATTTTGTTTAGTCTCTGCCGATGCTGTTTAGTCCCTGTCGATGTTGTTTAGTCCCTGTCGATGTTGTTTAGTCCCTGTCAATGTTATTTAGTCCCTGTCAATGTTATTTAGTCCCTGTCAATGTTATTTAGTCTCTGCCAATGTTGTTTAGTCTCTGCCGATGCTGTTTAGTCCCTGTCGATGTTGTTTAGTCCCTGTCGATGTTGTTTACTCCCTGTCGATGTTGTTTAGTCCCTGCCGATGTTGTTTAGTCTCTGCCGATGTTGTTTAGTTTCTGCCGATGTTGTTTAGTCCCTGTTGATGTTGTTTAGTCCCTGTCGATGTTGTTTAGTCTCTGTCGATGTTGTTTAGTCCCTGTCGATGTTATTTAGACCCTGTTGATGTAGTTTTGTCCCTGCCGATGTTGTTAAGCCTCCAGCAGCTGGGATGTCTGATCATCAGACAGAAATTTTATGGTTTTTTTTATAATTATTATTCTGCAATGAAAAGCTTTGGACCAAGAATTCTATAAGGACATTACTACCTATATTTATGGACTATGGAAAGAATGTGATTTTGTATTTATAACAAACTCTGGATGAATTTGAAGACAAATTGTTTGTATCATTATAGGCATTACATCATCTGCCATATGTCATTATGGGCATTACATCATCTGCCATATTGAATGCAATATATTGAATTTATTTTTTTCCTCCCATATTTGGGATATGGTGACACTTTATTGTGTCCTTTTCATTTGGAAGTGACTTGGAAGTTGATATTGAAGTACTCGGAAGTGATTCTGGAAGTAACTCGGAGGTTTTAGATTATATTCAGAAGTTTTTTTTATTCGGAAATGTATTAACATACTCTGAATTGTAATTTGGAAATTCCAAATCATGATTTCTGAATTATTATTCGTAAATCCCAAGTTCTACTTGAAACTCCTACATACGGATAGCTTATCTGCGCAGATTTTATTCAAGTGGTATTAGGTTTTCTTAATAGTTCAAGAGGAAGGCGATTTTTTACGAATAATTTGTTGCATAATTTTCGTGATGAAAACTTTCCTATAATAGAGCACTGATGAATTTAATTCAATTGACATGAATACAATACTGATGAAAGGTTCCATGCTTTGTGCAGAAAAATGCATACAGAAGATGGCGTTACTGTTCTCCTGCAACGTGAAAAATTGCCAGAATATATTGTTTATCAGAGTTATTGTTTCACCATTCAAAAAAATAAAAGATAATTTTTGGTGCATGTCGATTGTAGGTGGCATAAATGGCTTGGGGATTCCATTGAAGCTGAAATTGTTCCGGTTAAAAAAAAATGCATGCATTATCGTTTTTCATTCAGTTTCTCCTCTAAAGGGGAAGGCAACCCCAACCCACCCAACCCCAAAATTGCATGATAAATGATAGAATTAATTATATGATAAAAATTTGTCATACTATTATGTTGATATACAGCCTAGATAAGCTTCAGTACTAATTTGAAAACGTTAAAAATTTAAATTCCCGTCATATACAGAGGCTGCCATGATGTTGAACTCTTTTGTATTCAAGACCACAAAAATCAATATTTTGATGTCACGCCATCTTTTTCGGTTTTGATGAGATTTTAAGATCATCAAAGATGTGCATGTGGTAGATTTTACGAATAAATAGGTTGATGCCTTCCTGTCAAGCTGTTAATTGCACTAATGCAAAGGGGAGATGTGAAATGATACAATATTCGGAGTTTCATTTAAACAATAAAATGCTTTCTTTCTTGTTACATCGGGTGATGAAGGTAGCTAGCACTGCAGAACAAGAAACCCACAGGCCTTATCGGTCACCTGAGTACAGTGAAAAAGTATCACTACCGGCAAGGGCTATTAAAATCTATATTAAAAAATTCCTGTTCTGAATAACTAAACTAAATTCTAATGTTCAGCAGCAGTATAAAACAAGATGTGTTCTTAAAACTTTACTGCCCTCAAATGTGCATACACTGATGAAAGGCTTTACATAATATAATAGGTGTATTAACATTAACACATCAAAAGATATGACTAATTTAGACCCATCCTAGAGTCAAAACCCTGGGTTGGGAAATTCAACAATTTTGTACATCCTTTTCCGCTATTCCTAAGTATGTATTTAGATTTTATACAGTATCAGCAAACTTACACATAGATACTATATACTAAGTTTGGCCACCCCACTCTGGGGTCAGAAACCCTACTCTGGGGATCATTAAATTTACAATTTTGGTAAAAGTCTATCTGCTCTTTCTAAATATCCATTTAGTTTCACTTTAGTATCAATAGCACTAAAGAAGATGTTATTTAAGTGTTTTACACATAGACACTATATATTAAGTTTGGTCCTGCCCTGGGGTCATAAAATTTACAATTGTGGTAGAGGCCTTCCTGCTCTACATCACTATGTATTTAGTTTTTCTTACACGTTTCTTACACGTTTGCGGTTCTTGAGAAGAACATTTTTTTAAATTGGTCAATTTTGGGCAGTTTTTGCCCCGCCCCTAGGGATGCAGGAATCCTGAAATTTACCATTTGTAGCCCCCTTGTTCTAAAGATGCTTAATATCAAATTTGAAAAGAATTGGAATGATAGTTATCAAGAACTTAAAAATGTCTATTGTTTACACATTTATTAACTGACAATTTTGACCCCACCCTGATACGAAAACCCCTACCCCTAGGATCATCAAATTTACAATTTTGGTAAATGACTACTTGCTCTTTCTAAATATCTATCTAGTTTCAATTTAGTATCAATAGCACTAAAGAAGATATTATTTAAGTGTTTTACACATAAACACCATATACCAAGTTTGCCTCCGCTCTGGGGTCAGAACCCCTACCCTGGGTATCATGAAATTTACAGTTGCGGTAGAGGCCTTCTGCTCTACATCACTATGCATTTAGTTTTTCTTACACGTTTGCGGTTCTTGAGGAGAAGATTTTTGAAAATTGGTCAATTTTGGGCAGTTTTTGCCCCGCCCCTAGGACCCCAAGGGTGCTGGAGACCTGAAATTTACAATTTAAGTCCCCCATGTCTAATAGATGCTTCATACCAAATTTGAAAAGAATCGGGGCGGTAGTTATCAAGAAGAAGTTTAAATTGTACATGCATTGACTTACCGAACGGGGTCCTCTCTGTATAATATCATGTGGACAAATCTGTACGTGCCAGGAGGTCTTTTTTATTTCCCTCGTGGTTCAACTATTGTGTTGTCAAAACTTATCAGTTCTTTGAAATTAATTTTCAAACCACAAATCGCTATTAAAAGTACGCTGTACAATAAAAAAAAAATAAAGTTACGCGCTTAATGAATATTCATAACTTATATTCATAACTTTAAGATCACCTGATATCGAGCTCAAGAATAAAGTGGTAAGAATTTCTCCATATGAATCCCAAGAAGCATGCTAACCACTTCCCAGCACTTTCAGTACTTTGATTGAATATGTTTTTCGTGCAGGTGGAGAGAGAAAGCCATACAAGGATATCAATAAAACAGCGTGGTTATGATCTACAAATTTACGTACATATTTTATCGATATGAAAAATCAATACTTTGTCATCAACTTTATTATTTTTATCTATGAAATCAACTAAGAATATCTTGTTTTAAATATGAATTTTGAGAACTGTTACATAATAACAATCCCCCCTCCCGAGATATATAGGTCTTATTTTATATTGAAGCATTTCCCTTATTTATACATAACGACAGGGAATGATTCAGGAATTGGCCAAAGCAAAACGCGAAAGTGAAGTGCACTCATACTGGACGAAAGATGGGCGCATCTTTGTGAAATTTGAAGAGAGGGGGCCAAAACACCTGACCCGCTCCTTCAATGACCTTTACCACATTGTTTCAAGGCCAGGATCTGATTAATATGGACCTCCATACGTATTCATTATCACAATCGCACTTTGATTTAGCATGCAATTGTATTATTATCACTACCATTACATTATTATTATTAGTTCCATATTGCATTGTACAATGTGCACACCTGTCCATGCATCTTTCTACTGATATATATGTACTCATTACAAAAACATTGTAACCCTCATTTTTCCTTCCAAAGTATGCTGTTCCTACCAGAATATGTATATTTGTACATAACGTTTTTGTTATATAACCTAGATACTAACAACAGGCTTTTGTTTTTGCCTTGGGATGAACACAGTCACTGTTTTGTCTTGTTCGTTTACCATTTTTTACTTTGTTCTTTCTTTTTTAACCGATATCAAAGGTCACATTGAAAATGTAAATGTAGTATGTGAATATACTATAGGTTTCGTTGCAGTAGGTTCCATGACAACACAATGTACGATTTTTTAAAATTTGATAATGGGTAATACAATTGAACAATATCGAACCGCAATTGGACTATATTTAACTGTAAATGAAGATGTACAACCAAATCGCAGTTATTTCGCATGTCATTAGTTTATGATTTTGTCTATTTTCTAAAAGAGTGTCTTAAAAATTGGTTACTGGACTAACATCATTGGCATCACGGGAATCTCTATATTTCGAAACTGGGTGGGAACCACTTATTGTTAGGAGAAATTCCCCCCTATTTTCCATGCTATAAGCCTAAACTTATCCGGCTGTTTGTACACAATAAACAAGCGTCTTCTTACTATCATCGGTATTTTCTTACCTTTCCTTGCAGCTAATGGTATTCGTAAACCTTTTCTGTTTTTTTTTTTGTTTTTTTTTTTCCGTTCTAAAAGTAGGGCCGCGACTGAAATATATCAACATCACACCTTCCATTCGTTGTAAGTGGTGAGGCTAAAACGATGCATATGGAACGGCGTGAAGTTATTGCGCACCAAATAGCGATGCATTTAATCCAAGAATCATCAGTAGATTTAGAATGACCGTTCCTTTGCTCTTTCGATAGGATTTCTCAGCGAAGTGCAGATTATTATTTTTTTTAAATGTCACCGGCTGAATTACACACCTTATTCATTTCTAATGATCGCTGATATGACATTTTTTTAAAAATAAAGGTTTCTATGCGAGATTTGAGTATTTCATTTAAATAAAAATACTGAACTGACTGAAGTTTCATATTTTATCAAAAATATCCCCGAAATACCATTCCAAAATACAAGGAGGGGAATGAGACATGGAGTCCTGTACACAATCACATGCGTTTAATTGATCAAGACATAGGGCTCACGGCGGGAGTGACCGGTCGACAGGGGATGCTTACTCCTCCTAGACGCCCGATCCAACATCTGATATGTACAGGACACCGTGTTTGCCCAACTCCTAATTTTGTATTCTTTTTAGGATTGAAATTGATCTGATTGTTATCTTCACCTTTTCACATGTGCAAAATTAAGACCACATGACTATTTTTGTAAATTGAATAAATTATAGGTCTATTTTACTGTCATTTGTCGATGCTTACGAAGTTATGTACATCGAGATTTTCCCAGGTGATTTGCACAGAGCTCTAGGAATTTAATTTCAAATTTTAAGTAAGATCATACACAGCTTTAAAGCAATACAAGCTGTAACTGGCGGTAAATAAATTAAAAAATAAAAGAACAAATAGTCAACATACATGTATATGTGATTGAATATATATAACTTAATAGAATCAGAGTGAATCTGAAGCATTGAACCTGTCAAATTAGGAAAAAATGTTAATTCATGAATCATTGTCATCATGTCAGCAATTCCTGCTCGTAACCTCCGATGTGCATTGACCTTTGAGGTCACCAGTTCGGAAAAAGCGAAAGAGAGGCACTGAGCACGTGTTTTGTAAACAGTTTAACATACCAATTTTATAGAAAATTCACAATCAAAATTTCATTTGAGTGGCACATTTGCGTAATTATTACCTTTTAAAACTTACATAGTATTTCTAGTCATCATGAAACAACGTAATATTTTTAAACAAACGACACGTGTAGTTACTCGAGTCAGTTTCCGTCTTTGTATATGGCCTCGGGCTCAGCAACCCGATTATGTTCGGCAATCATCGTTCCCATGTCGTGTATACGACACAATGGCGGTTTATACAAAACGCTCTCAAACAATATTCCCTTGTTTATTTTGCAGAATTTTTCTTCAGATCTTGGGGATTATATTAGTTATGCCGGTAGGTGTTATTTGGTGAATAATTGGATAGTTGAAAAAATACCGTCAGTTACAGCTTGTATTGCTTTAAAGATAAATGATATGTAAATGTACTGTAAGTTCTTTGTAGAAAAAAAGAAGAAATTGGCATAAACCAAATAATTATTAATGTAGCAGGTCTGGCGTTCGTATAGTCTGTACTTCGCGTTGTGTTTGTTTTATTTTATTTTGATAGTGGCGACTTCCAAACGACCCAACTACACTATGATTTTAAACTTTGAAAATAAACTCAATAGAAATGAAAATAAAATAAACAACACTTTACGAATTTATTACCAGTATTCATGAATGTGACAAAGACAAACTCCTAAATCCTAGAACTTACCCTATAAAATCAAGAAATCTCCCAACCCAAAGGTAATATAATAAATTAGTAAGTTAAAAGGGGCAAAGTAGATGAAAACGTAATTCCAAAATAGGAATAATGGAAGGAGAAGAGTAGCTAGCAAGGCCAGCTGTCTCGCTTCCCCGAATAGTAAGCTACATGGCTTTATATAACTTAAACAATAGAAACTGTCATTAAAGTTATTGGCTGGAAGATAAAGTGGACGTGGTCAAATACAACGGGTGAATAATTTACATCGGGATCGAAATCCAGAAATAAAAGTAAAACCCAAACTACCACATTAAGTGTGGAGTTTTTCATCAAACATGTTCTTGTGCTTGAATATTAATGTAGTGACATATTTTGTTAAAAATGAGCAATTTTAAGAGTTTTACTATATAATATGTTGGAATAGTAAAATACAATCCAGACAATGTGTTAACTTACTGGTCAGTGTCTATATACGTGGATGTAGACACAAATCACTGCGCGTTGGTTGTTATAGATACACATCATAAGTTTATGAATTTTGAGTGTACTTCTCTATTTTTTAATTAATATGTTGTACGGTGTGACCGTTGAGACGAGCGAAGCCTATTAAAACATCTTGCAACACGACTTTTCTCCGCCTCTTCATTTAACGCGGGAAATATAACGCGCTTAATTGGTGTAAACAGTTACAAATTGTGACGTCATATTAGCTGCAATGTTTTTTTCTTCTCTCAAACCAAGCAAAAACAAAGCGTTTGAAGCTATGAGAAAGCTTGTCTGGAATTTAAAAACGTTAATTGTACTTTCTAAACAATCTAATTATTTTAATTACGGGATTGTCAATGAAGTATACCGTAGTGACGGCGACATTTTTCCGGAGGCATTATGGGTATAGTCCCCATGATTTTTCAGCTGATGAAGAGCAAACCACGTGACTCAATTGCGTAATCATTGGAGCGAGCTCGTCACGACGCGTCGCTTCGCGACGCGAGCTTCGCTCGCTATTATTTTGGAATGATTCTCAATCCCAGTAAGCATCTGGTGCAAATCTGCATAAAATCAACTCCCATCAGTACTTTCAGTACTTTGCTTGTTTGACGTTGTTGCTTGAACCAGAAATGTCCGCAGTATTTTTAACGGATGATTTTTGTATCAAATGTATACAATGGCAAAATTCATCGTCAGAAACCTCTCCGTTTACGAGTTTCCGACGATGGGCAAAATTATGTTTGCGAACTTACTCTATAGATCAACAGCTGCACGAAGGTTAGTTAAATTTAACTGACAGTTAACTTGCCATTAACTTCAACATTCATATAGCGTTAACTTGAAGTTAACTGTCAGTTACTTTTGTGTAGTCTGGTCCCCGCCCCCGCCACTCCTTGATTACTCGTTTTGGTGTGTGATCAAGGAGTGGCGGGGGCGGGGACCAGACTAACCTTTGTGCAACTGGGAATGGCTGACGAATACGAATAAACAATGAATGATCGATTAAACGTTGTTGACTTCCGGTTCTGAAAGAACGTTAAGGATGAGATAACAGATGTGTTCTAAAGAGGATTTCTTTATCATAACAACATCATTGATCACCAGGTAGTGGAAAATATAAAAAAAAAAAAAAAAAATGAATTAGACCGTTCACTGGAAAGAAATCCCGGAAAGAAACATTCTCCATTTAAACGCACATTCTAAACTAAGAAACTATGCTGTTAATGTCATGTCATGTCAAGACATATATAAGAATGGCAGGAAATAACGTCCAACAAACGATAGAATAATATTTTACTCGGTCGTTAATGTGTTTGGGATTCGACAGTTGTAGTAAAAGGTTGTTTTCAAGGTAATATGTCGACTACAGTTGATCGAGGCACGGCGATGGACCACAGTCACTTACTGGAGAAGGAAACTGAAGCAAGGCTAAAGTTTGAGAAAGCTTGTCAACAAATTGCACTATTGGACCAGAAGATCAAAGACTTAGAAGTCAGGTACAAGAGAGCGGTTAAAAACAAGAAAAACTCTTTCCGATACAACTTGAGATTAAGACTTTCAGTTGTAACTGGAGTGAAAATGATGTATCATCACCATGCCAGTACTAAGGCTGAGGAGTTGACAAGAATCAGGCGGCAGATCAATAACTCCATACAGAATTCAGAAGCTAGTCGTGACAGAGAATCAAGGGAGAATCTGGACTTTGCTCCTGTACGCTTGAGAATTTCTAGAGACAGAGAGTCGCGGTCAAGCCATAGTCATGCCAGCACGTCTGTAGAAGAAGAGGCCTTCGCTCACCACAGCGGAGGATGTTGATATACACTAGTGTATAGTAGTGCTTCATAATCATAAAATATGCCAATCCGAACTACTCTAGGTTGATATATCCTATGATTTTTTTGTTGATTTGAAAATTTCAGCCTTGTTTGAAATATATTGGATTTACTCAACATGTATAATGAATGTGCAGAAATTTACAGTGAATGTACATTGAATATTTGTAATGTATTTGTGGTATTTTCACTTGACGTTAATTGTTTTGTATAATCAAATGATAGATAACACCTAAATTTAATTCAATGTGTATTAACAGATGTGATTGTGTGCCATCATTCATTTTGTATTTGGAATAAACAAAATTGTATTATATATTTCTTTAGACCCTTGACCATTTCATAACACTGGTTATGATTTTTTTTTATGTTAAAAATTTGAATATGATTATCACCTCTCTGTGCAAATCACTTAATTGCATGTTTTATTTAAGATACAATTCATTCTCATATATATTATATAAGTACTAGTTCATTATACTCTCCTACTTATGCGTGTTTTTTATTGTTAGTAAAATGTTTAATAGACAAGACACGGTGAACACTGCACAGAGCTCTCGATTCTCTAAATTTGGGACTGGTAGAAGGCTCCATTCCCACTGTTAAAGGGCACAATTTCCCCCAGATTGAAGTGCTATATTCCCAATTGCAAGACTATTTTAAGAATGTTCTAAATATATGCCCAAGGCTTTTGAGATTTTTAAGTAATGCTAGCTTTTATTAATGTTTGCTTAAAATAATACTTTGAATTAAATATGAATTCCCAAAACGTCCCTAATTTTCCCAATTCCATGACTCCAGTCCCAAATTATTGAACGAGCTCTGCTATGAATGATTGCATGTTTAAAGATGGAAAAAAATTATAAACTTGCATCCTGAAGTGACACAATTTTGTTCATAAGTTTACATATGTGTTAATTGTAGAATGAATTAATGTTACGTCTGTTGATAATGCATTTGATACTAGTTTTTGCTGATAAATCAATTTATTACAAATAATGAGGGTACATGCACTTGATTTGTTACGATTTCTATAATTTTTTTCCCATTGTTATCAAATTATCAGTATTTAGTTGAAAATGCACATTTTTCTTTAGTTTTAATTTTGCATATACATATGTATGTAACATATGATGAATTGATTTTACATGGTGACATATGTTTTTTCCTTGTAAAAAAAAAACTTTGCAATGACTTTTAGTAATGGAAATTCATTTTTCATGTTTAATAGTCTGATTTTCATTGCATATGAAATTTTTAAAATGTCCTCATATTTAAATTTTACATAAAAATTTTACCTCCATTTTAAATTCGGATAGGTTTCATACCTATTCAAATATGATGTCATTTGGTTAGTCTCAAATAAAGCTATGTAATGCATTATGGGTTTTTTGTTGTTGTACTTTTAAATAAGTATTTCAGAAATTTCTAAGGTATTGCAGTAGATAGGGTATACAGACCATGTATATCATCCTGGTTAGCTCAGTGGATGGAGCACCTAACTAGTAACGCAGGGGTTCCGTGTTCTATTCCCAGTTCAGCCTAATAATTTCCTCCTTTCCTATACCTTACAGTTGGTGCCGTTGGCCACCCCTGCATGAAGGTGAAGACAAATTACTGTAAGGATATCAACCTCAGTGGTTAGAGCATCTGACTAGTAATGCAGGGGTCCCAGGTTTGATTACTGGTTCAGCCATAGATTTTCTCCTTTCGGTATAAAAAGTACATGTTAAAATACTAAAAAACATATTTTGAAATAGGACTGCACTGCAAGCAAATCAACATGGAGCTTCTTTCGAAGATGGTAATAATACATTCTACCAAAATGTCATTATATCTATACAATGACAGTGCTGTGGTCATACCCAGTGATGCTCCATGAAATCAATGCTTTTTGTGGCAATCGGACAGGTTTGATCACCGGTGGCCAATTAGCTCAGTCAGTTGGTGAAGCAACAAATACAAAATTCAGGGGACCTGGGTTCAAATTCCAGTCTGATCTGTTGCATTTTGTCCCTTCCTGTTACATTTGGTACTGTGACCAGCCCCCAGAAGTGACGTGAGAATACCTAGGTTGATGTCTTTATGGTGTGAAGATATTTAAGGGGGAGAAATGTGGCAGTCAGATGGGTTCAATCACCTGTGGCCAGATAGCTTAGTTGGTAGAGCACCTGACTAGAGACTCAGGGGGCATGGGTCCAAATACTGGTCTGGTCCATTGCATTTTCTCTCTTCCCATTACACCTATTAAAATTGAAATTCGTGGTACATGTAACTGGTTCAGGAATTTGTTGCTAGGGTGGGATTTAGTTTAAATAGTGAAAATGCATCATTTCTTTGAAAAATAATGCTTCTTATTGAAGCGGTCAGCAAGGTTTGATCGTCAGTGGCTGGATAGCTCAGTTGGTAGAGCACCTGACTATAGATTCCGTGGGCCTGGGTTTGAATCCCAGTCTGGTCTATTGCATTTTCTCCCTCCCCATTAGTGTGTTACATTTGGTGCCTTAGACCAGCCCTTGAAAATGACAGGTGAAAATGCCTACCAGGGGATTATAAAAAATCCTGGGTTGGTATCTTCAAGTGTGAAGACATTTAAGGAGGGAGGAATGTAGCAGTCAGCCTAGATAGAATGTTCTATCGTTAAAGTGATAATGTCCTACGGACCCGGTGAGGGCCTGTCCCGCGACACAGATTATTCTAACCACGGTCAGCCGGTGACCAGATAGCTCAGTTGGTAAAGCACCTGATTAGAGGTTCAGGGGGTCCAGGTTCGAATCCCGGCCTCAAGACCATAACCTTAGTATATGTTTGTATTTGTATTGTTTTTATAAACCAGTATAGTTTTTTTTAAAACATTTGTGCTAGATAAATCTTAGGATACAAGTTATCAAAATTTAGACTAACTCTATTCTCAGTTTATGGTCTCGAAGCCTGGTCTACATGGTCTGTTGCATTTTCTCCCTTCCTGTTTGTTTGATGTTTATGGTCTCGAGGCCTGGTCTGGTCTGTTGCATTTTCTCCCTTCCTGTTTGTTTGATGTTTATGGTCTCGAGGCCTGGTCTGTTGCATTTTCTCCCTTACTGTTTGTTTGATGTTTATGGTCTCCAGGCCTGGTCTGGTCTGTTGCATTTTCTCCCTGTTTGTTTGATGTTTATGGTCTCCAGGCCTGGTCTGGTCTGTTGCATTTTCTCCCTTCCTGTTTGTTTGATGTTTATGGTCTCGAGGCCTGGTCTGTTGCATTTTCTCCCTTACTGTTTGTTTGATGTTTATGGTCTCCAGGCCTGGTCTGGTCTGTTGCATTTTCTCCCTGTTTGTTTGATGTTTATGGTCTCGAGGCCTGGTCTGGTCTGTTGCATTTTTCCCCTTCCTGTTGCATGGGCATCAAACAACGACACCGAGTATAGAGATACACAAGAAAAAAATGTGAAATTCTTGGGATCTGGGGCTAGGATGGAGTTCAATATATTGTTCATACAGCAAAGTCTCCTTGAACATCAATGAAACTTTAGCAATAGTAATAAGAAAAGCAGGCTGCCAATTACTTAAATTATGAAATTCATGTTCTTTTCCAGATATAAGGCAATCTGGTGTTGAGATGCAAGTCAGAAACCTAAAAATATAATGCAACCATTAAATATATATTCTTCTTTACCCAAGGAGGTACATAGCAGACTAACTGTAATGTGGAAGTAATAATGCTCAAGGATCTCAAGTCTCTACCGTAATTGTGAAATTTATGGCCCCAATTGGTTGCTGCATGGTTCTGGAGCAAGCTAGGGGACATGAGGCTTTATAAGGCTCATATATACATTGTAGTGAATGTGTTATTTCTTTTAAAATCGTTTCGACTAGGAGCATGAAGGAAAACTATATGCATTGTTATGATGAGCACCAAGCTTTAGGGCAGGACCCAAATTGGTATATTGTGAACATGCATTAATCTCTAGAAATTGTATTTTTCAACTGTGAATAAAGACCTTTTATGTATGTTATGATAAGCATGTACATGTTTTAGAAGACACAAATACATCACATACTTAAAAGTTATCCATGACTTTGTTCAGGGATCAAAGAAGCAAGGTAATATATCTTTTAGAAAATTATGATGGTAAATGTGTTATCTTTTATTGGACCATTTCAATGAACAATCTACATCAGTTCTCCAAATACTTGTTCATTAAGGCCAAAAAATTTAATAGTTTCTCAGGCCAAACTTTGATGAGACAGCGAGGCATTTTCTTTTTTTTACTTGGCTGTAGCATTAGTTATCTTTCCTTTTTATGTTGACTGTAGCATGTACATATTTATATTGAACAATGGAATTTTTATTTTATAAAAAATAACTTCACATTACTTACTATTAAATGTACGTATACTATTATTTTTAAACACTCGAGTCCCGTGGGGATCCGGGTTAGAATAGGTCCTCAGTACTCCTTGCTTGTCATAAGAGGCGACTAAATGGGGCGGTCCTGCGGATGAGACCACAAAAACCAAGGTCCCATGTCACAGCAGGTGTGGCATGATAAAGATCCCTCCTTGCTCAAAGGCCATAAGTGCTGAGCATAGGCCTAAATTTTGCAGCCTTTCACCGGCAATGGCGACGTCTCCATTTGAGTGAAATATTCTCGAGAGGGACGTTAAACGATATACAATCAATCATTTAAACACTTGCACATAAATGAGTATGCATTCAATAATTATTTGATCAAGAAAATACTTACAATTTCATTAAAACCTTCTGAAAAATTTATCCCGTGGGAATTCAGGTTAGAATAGGTCCTCAGTACCCCCCTTGCTTGTCGTAAGAGGTGACTAAATGGGGCGGTCCTTCGGATGAGACTGCAAAATCCAAGGTCCCTTGTCACAGCAGGTGTGACGCGATAAAAGATCCCTCCCTGCTCAATGGCCATAAGTGCCGAGCATAGGCCTAAATTTTGCAGCCCTTCAGCGGCAGTGGTGGCGTCTCCATTTGAGTGAAATATTTTTGAGAGGGACATTAGATAATATTCAATCAATCAATCTGAAAGTTTTACATAAATATCTATAACACTAAAGTTACCTCATTTACATAAATAAATATAGATTGTAAAAAAAAATCCATGTGGTACCTTTTCAACGGATGCGGCAGGGCCTGAGAAACTTTTTTTTTGCCTAATGAGGTACTCTACATCGTCATAATGACAGACTTTCTTTTAAAACATGGATGAAAATATAAATATCAGCAATATTTGTCTATTCAAGTATTGATTTCAAAAATCATCACCTAGCGCTGAATAGCTCAGTATGTTAGCACGTCGACTGCTGAACTGTATATTGCGTATTTGAGTCCAGCAGGGGTTTTAAAATTTTTCCAGATTGCTTTATACTAAAACTGCATTTTTTGACTGACTAAAGTAAATTTGAACATTTTCAATTTCGAAATAGTGTTGTACATATCCTCCACTTTTCATCCATATGAAATTTCTCTGGTGTAGCATACCTCCTTAATGTAGATATATTTCAGTCTTACCACTTAAGGTTCACCCGATGATTACATTTTAGAAGAGAGTTCACAAACAAGTACATTGTCACACTGATGATGTGCATTTAAAGAATAACATCAAATAATAATCATGTCTATTCATCATTTTTTTAATTAGAAATATCAACAACTTTATTAACAATGCCCAACTTAACTAGCTAAATGCAACAATGGAAGTATAACAAACTACATGTAATGCATAATGATGAATGAACAGTATAAAGCCTTATTAATAAGTATTTTTAAAGAGTACCTATTAAACTGCATGTACTACAACATGTGGCTATCAAAATCTGAAAGTACACATAGATGTTTATATCTTCACGAGGACCAGAATACCCCATGTATAAAATCTACAAATTACAGGGTCCAATTTCATTTATGTTTAACACTTTGACATGTTTAATACATTGGCATTTTAATTCTAGAAAGAAACCAGTTGATCAAAGAGGCCTCTCTTTTGTGTCCTCATCACTGTTTACTTTAAAGAGTAGCACACAGAACACTGTATATCATATACGTACGTGTACATGTATGTGTAATTAGTGACATAAATACATGTAACATTCTAACTTGCATTAAGGATATGCGGGACGATGATCATGTGATGGTTGCGAATTCGTTATAAATTTAGAACCGGATGCAGTGTAATTAAAGCTTTCCGAGAAAAATCACAATGCTGTACAGACACACTATATGACGTCACAATAAAAAAGTACGTCACGACGTTGTATCGCGGGTGAAATGTCATCATAATTTGCTACCGCTACCAAATGTCATGTGTAAATCTGTTGATTAAATTCTTGTCAAATGATAATTTTTATTTCTATTTAATATTAATTACAAGTCTCACTTTTCATATACATTGTATATATTATATATATGTATAGTATGCAGCACAGTAATTTTGATAGTATAACCTATAGCCTAAGTCACTGAAATCGCTCCTACATGTACATAAAATTTGCATCTAGAAAAGAAAGTCAATCACGAGTGCAAGTGTAAGATGATGATCGTTTGTTGATATTTACTACAGTAGTGTAAAACTAGAACTGGACACATATTTTTCTGAATCTTGCTTGGGAAAAGTACAAATTATTCTGTTACTTTTATAATCGATCAGTTTGAAAAATACCCCCCCCCCCCCCCCCCCCCCCCTATGACGAAGATCGATACTTTTGGTCAAATATTAACGTCCATGGTAGGAATGTTTAATTTTCCCAAGCTTTTTCATTTTTAAATCTAAGTACGCTTTATCTCTCTAACTATCTTATATTTCAAATCATTTTTACTAACTTTACGAAACACTGCTGTGGAAATGGTAACTAATGTAAAAAAAAATATGACACACGTCGGAATGTATGCGAGAAGCAGACGTGTGAAAAAGAAAAAGGTGCAAAATCAAAACATGTGTGACACATAAATTCTTTGAAAATAGCATGGAGACGATCAAGTTAAGCAACACTACCCAAGCTCCCATGGCCGCGGAAGTGCTGTTGATTTTGTGAACGAAGTAGTAGATTATATTGATGTTAATTAGATCTAACCCCGTGGTTTGAAGGAAGAAGAATTGTAGAGCTAGACGTTTTGTCTGAAGCCATGTCGTGTATAATATATGCATGCATATTTTTTTTAAAATCAAAAATTTTATTTCTTTTCATTAACTCAATTTTTGTTCACTAATCATGAAAATTCTAAATGTTTCAATGAGTTTCAATAGGTTTAAATATATATGAAAATTCCATCAAATTATTTTTTTAATTGAAAATCGGAATGATCTTGGAAAATTCACAATTTTCGAAAAGGGGGGTAATGCAAAGCTTATTACCTCCCTTGTAAACTTAGAAAGTGGTCATGAAATTTATAAACATTGTAAAGGACATCCCAATGGTGCTTCATGAAAAAAAGAAAAAATATTCATTGACAAGTTACTTTTGGCCATATCGTCCCGCATGTCCTTAAATCTAAGTGTAAAACTTCAAGAGTTCCTCTCCAAGATAAAATGATATTAGCAAAAAAGTCTTACAGATAGAATACACAAACCTAACTGTATGTACATGTGTTGAGGATTTTATTACCTGTTCGTGTCTTTGATAGTTTGAATTTTGTGATAATGAAATTAGCACCATATTCATGAATACATGAATATCACTGATCTCATGATGAGATGGAACAAAGCGTAATAACAAGTTAGTCATCAATATTACACTAAGCAATGCACGTCACTGAGGTTATCTAAAAAGGTAAACGAACAATCTTGGACAACCTTTTTCTTAAAATACTGACAACTGGTAATTAACTGAAAGCATGAATATAACACATTATATACATTGAACAATAATCAAAGATGAACATGGTTATGACAGAAATTCTCAACTATCAGAATGCATTCATTATGTACACAGATTTTCCCTCCCACACATACACATACAATGTATATAGATGAGTAACAAACTTCCATAGCACTAATTCCTCAAATTATATGTCTCCTTTTTCTCAAACAAAAGTATTGAGGAAAGTGACATTTTCAATTTTATACAATCTTGCTTACATCTGTTAAGCTTGTGAAAGGTCTTCATCCATTACTAGGCTGCCAATCTGTCTCTGGACAACCTTTCTATTCCTGACTCATTCTGACTTGTTCATGAATCTTATGGATCATTTTGTCCAAGTGATCTAGTCCATCTTTCAGCATTTGCCTATAATGTAAAAAGGGAATAATCATTTTTACAAATAGAAAATTTTCAGACTAAAAGTATGTCACTATGACACAAATGCCTCTGCTAACATTCAAGTTTGAAATATTTGAAAGACCAAGGATGTGAAAATAACATTGGGTGTAATTTTCTTGAATCAGCTGTGAAAAGAATTGGAATTGCATTAATTAGTTTTCAGGACATGGATGTTCTAGGTGGACCTAGCTTATAATGAATTATCAAGATACTGATTACTTAATTAACTTGTAAGACATACTATTAAACAATGTTTATTTGTTCACTGATTAATGTCTGTGTATAAAAAGTAAGTCCAAAGGCAACAACTCTGTTGAAAGTCAATATATAGGAAAGTGAAACTTGATCTGCAATTTATCATAAAGGTATACACTAGAAATCTGCTTCATCTGTAACTTAGTATTATAAAAGTATGCAATAAAAATCTGCTAGTGATCTAAAAGAACATGAAAAAAAGGTTCAGAAATGTTATAAGATTTCAGAGTCTAAGGGCAATAACTTTGGTGAAAATTGGTCAATCTGAGACATGAACTTGACCTGTAAGTCATCAATATCGGGAGACAAACCATATATTAGTTCATTATCTACAACCACAGCAAAACAGATCTGGAAAACTAACTATAATAGAATGACAGACAGAATGGGATAACACTATATGTCCTAACCATTTCAAAGGTGGGAGCATAAAAAGCATGAATTTTCCCATACAAACATGTACTCATGAGGAAGTTAGAAAATTAAGACCATGGAAGATTAATCCACAAGATTGGAAATACACAGCGCTCCTAACTTTCACCTGTTACAGTTAAAACACTTGACGTCGCTCAGGTACGACCGTCAAAACATTGTTTTTGAAGTGAATTTCAATCTACATTGCAATTACATGTATCATAACCAATATAATGGGTATCAGGTGCAAGTAGTAGTTACCCCATATGATATTGTTGGTTATGTGCAGATACCCGATGGGTGTGGTCATAATGACACGAGGGAGCATAGCTCCCAAGTGTCATTATGGCCACGCCCATCGGGTATCTGCACATAATCAACAATATTATATGGGGTAAGTGACTTGTACCATAGTTTACTATTATTCATTATATCTTATTATAGCTTTTGGACGCGCGTTCGCCTGTTTACAATATGATAACAATTGTTATGTCTTTACATTATACTTTGTACACCATATATTTCTATCATAATGACTTTCTATCACCGAAAAATGTGTGTTCATTAATTGTTTTTAAAAGGCCATTTTTAAAGTGCATAAAAATGTTTGGACTGTTGGTTTTGATATTTTTATTTAACATTTAGGCATTCTCAGACTTTTAGTACCGGTATTGGCTTTAAAGAATTGAAATTTAAAAATTCAAATAAAATTCTAAGAACCCATATTCGTTCATTTTTCTGTTTAAAAATTTAGCAATATATTCAACTGACGATGGTGGTTACTCTTTTGAAAATCCTATTTGATAATACCTATTTTGACTAAATTGGCTTGAAAAAACATTTACATGTATATACAATAGATTTTTAAAAAATGGTGAAACATAAGAGAAAAAAAATAATTAAAAATTGTAAGACGTGAAACCATAAAAGAAACACAAGTCTGATTCACTCTGTCCGCTAAACAAGTTTATCTCTCAAACGTGTTCTTCTCGCGTGACTGGGTCTTTTATAAAACTCTTTATAAATGATACCCGTACTTCTACGTACACGTGTTTCTCGACTTTAGGAGTATATGTAAATAGAAAGTCTTTGGGACGAGACCATTGACGATTTTATCTTGTATCAAGGTTTAAGTGAGATTCAGTGCGAATATCTATAATGTAATTGGAGAACTTAGTCCGAGTCAGTTATGTGCAATTTTGATCTGGAGGAACTTCATACAGTGGACAGTGATGTTTTTTTTTCGAGAATGTGGGCGGGGTTTGAAGAAAAGTGTGGGTTATGTACAGATAACCCACACTTTTAACAAAAGAAAGCACGCCAAACTATGGTACAAACATGTGATATCTTCTGAAATGCATTGATAATCATTAGATACTTCTTGTAAATTTTAAGACATATACATGTATTTGAATATCAAAACTCACATAAAGAATTGTTGTATGTCACTTTACAAAAATAAAAAAAAATCTACCACAGGTTTTTTGAAGATATTATTAAGACCGTGAAACATTAACTAGCAATATTGGGAAAATGCCGCATTTGTGATTGCTAAAGCATGAAAAGGGCAGGTACAATTCAGCTCCAATGACCGTAAAATTGTAGTTTTTGAAGTGAATCTCAATCCACTTTGCAACTGCATAACAATTTTATTGGATATCAATACTTTGAAAGATCAACCTGTTTTTACCATCAATTAATGTTATTGGAATTTTAAGATTAAAATTTCATTTTACTAACTGAATTCTAATCCATCTTTAAGAGATACAATGACATTGACCTTTGACATTGAAGAACAAAAAAACATCCTCCACTTGGCATGAGGAGTATGGATGTGTACCAAGTTTGATGGTCCTAAACCCAATAGTTCAGCCTGTATTCTGCCTACAAGGTTTTCCTATTAACTATTCTGGTAGATTTTAAAATTTTGTAAACTGATAATTATATGATATTAAAATATATCTCTTAAAGTTTACCACAAGTATTTTTACCGTAAAAGTGAATTTTTTAATGAGACACAAATTCAGTGCTTTTTTCCCATAAAAATGGAAATGGATATATATATATATATATATATATATATATATATATATATATATATATATATATAATATATATTTAGCAAAAGCTAATTTTTGCGACTTTGTAATTCCAAGAAAGATAAACATAATCTACGATATAGAATAAATTGTTAGCAATATTTAATTTTAGCAATCTAATAATGACAAAATTATTTAAATACTGACTAAAAATTCTGCATAATACGGTACTTAAAAATGATCATCAATGCATCACAAAAGACATCACATATTTGTGTATGATACCCATTATATTTATTATGATGTAATTACAAAGTGGATTGATTTTTACTTTAACGCTACAATTCTAATCCAATATTTTCATGGTCATCCGCACAGAATCATACCTGCCCTTTTCATTTGTGACATCAAGTGTTTTGACAGTATTTGCATGTTTCATTGCTTTGTGGCCTTTTTTGTGCACCAACTTTTTGATATTACTAGTGTTTTTTTTAGAGGTATAATGGCTGGGATCAATTTATGTAATTCAAATATTTATTTGCTCATTTGCAAACCTAGTCATTAGTAAACGGTTGTTTGTATTAAGACAAGTTCACTTAAAATGTTGTGTTATTTCATTAGAAACTTCAATGATTATCCAGTAACAAAACCTGAGCTATGGAATGCTCATATATGGGATTTTCTATTTCAAAATTGCGGATAACAATTATTTTGACTGTAACAGATGACAATCATGAACACACTGTATATTTCCAATCTTGATGGTTGATGTTTTATGTTTATAACATGGAAGTTTGATGAACTTCTCTTGATTGTAAAAAGTAAAGTCTAAAGGCGGTGGACAGGATGGCTTCTTCCTCCCTATCTTCTTCCCCTTTCCCTTTTATCCTGTTTGTCCCCTACATTTCTCCCCTCCCTTTTATCCTGTCTGTCCCTTACATTTCTCCCCTCTCTTTTATCCTGTCTGTCCCTTACATTTCTCCCCTCCCTTTTATCCTGTCTGTCCCTGACCTTTCTCCCCTCCCTTTTATCCTGTCTGTCCCCTACATTTCTCTCCTCTCTTTTTTCCTGTCTGTCCTCTACATTTCTCCCCTCCCTTTTATCCTGTCTGTCCCTTACATTTCTCCTCTTCGTTTTATCCTGTCTGTCCCCTACATTTCTCCCCTCCCTTTTATCCTGCCTGTCTCCTACATTTCTCCCCTCCCTTTTATCCTGACTGTCTCCTACATTTCTCCCCTCCCTTTTATCCTGTCTGTCCCCTACATTTCTCCCCTCCCTTTTATCCTGTCTGTCCCTTACATTTCTCCCCTCCCTTTTATCCTGTCTGTCACTTACATTTCTCCCCTCCCTTTTATCCTGTCTGTCCCCTACATTTCTCCCCTCCCTTTTATCCTGTCTGTTCCTTACCTTTCTCCCCTCCCTTTTATCCTGTCTGCCCCCTACATTTCTCCCCAGCCTTTCATCCTGTCTGTCCCCTACATTTCTCCCCTCCCTTTTATCCTGACTGTCTCCTACATTTCTCCCCTCCCTTTTATCCTGTCTGTCCCTTACATTTCTCCCCTCCCTTTTATCCTGTCTGTCCTCTACATTTCTCCCCTCCCTTTTATCCTGTCTGTCCCTTACATTTCTCCCCTCCCTTTTATCCTGTCTGTCCCTTACCTTTCTCCCCTCCCTTTTATCCTGTCTGTCCTCTACATTGCTCCCCTCCCTTTTATCCTGTCTGTCCCTTACATTTCTCCCCTCCCTTTTATCCTGTCTGTCCCTTACCTTTCTCCTCTCCCTTTTATCCTGTCTGTCCCTTACATTTCTCCCCTCCCTTTTATCCTGTCTGTCCCTTACCTTTCTCCTCTCCCTTTTATCCTGTCTGTCCCTTACATTTCTCCCCTCCCTTTTATCCTGTCTGTCCCTTACCTTTCTCCTCTCCCTTTTATCCTGTCTGTCCCTTACATTTCTCCCCTCCCTTTTATCCTGTCTGTCCCTTACCTTTCTCCTCTCCCTTTTATCCTGTCTGTCCCCTACATTTCTCTCCTCTCTTTTTTCCTGTCTGTCCTCTACATTTCTCCCCTCCCTTTTATCCTGTCTGTCCCTTACATTTCTCCTCTCCGTTTTATCCTGTCTGTCCCCTACATTTCTCCCCTCCCTTTTATCCTGTCTGTCCCTTACCTTTCTCCCCTCCCTTTTATCCTGTCTGCCCCCTACATTTCTCCCCTCCCTTTCATCCTGTCTGTCCCCTACATTTCTCCCCTCCCTTTTATCCTGTCTGTCCCTTACATTTCTCCCCTCCCTTTTATCCTGTCTGTCCCTTACATTTCTCCCCTCCCTTTTATCCTGTCTGTCCCCTACCTTTCTCCCCTCCCTTTTTTCCTGTCTGCCCCCTACATTTCTCCCCAGCCTTTCATCCTGTCTGTCCCCTACATTTCTCCCCTCCCTTTTATCCTGTCTGCCCCCTACATTTCTCCCCAGCCTTTCATCCTGTCTGCCCCCTACATTTCTCCCCAGCCTTTTATCCTGACTGTCTCCTACATTTCTCCCCTCCCTTTTATCCTGTCTGTCCCTTACATTTCTCCCCTCCCCTATAGTTATGGTCAGTTAGGTGGTTTATATTCTGTTTTTTACATACCTCTTGCTCTCCATTGCAAATAGTGCTTGTAAATTAGTCACGTCTAAATTACCATCTTTGGCCTGAAATTTATAAGTGTATTTGTATAAGACGTGTGTACCAATATTTATTGATATTTACCATAATAATTAGAAAACTGACAAATTCAGGGAGGGCCCTGCAAAGAACTTAATTCATATATTACATGTCCTAGTGCTAATTACACAGAATTAATTAATGGTTGTAATGAGAATTAAATTAATGTTGTTTTCCCAGATCTACATTTTCATGTTCAACTGTGGGATCAACTACATATGTAAGTATAAAATTTGAAAGCTTGTATAAACAGTATGTGTATTCAAACACTTGGTAATGCTGTAACTTCATTGTATATTGTATCATCATACCTGCTTTGAGAAATTTAAAATATTAACGAATGCAATTCCATGGAATCTTATATTTCAATTATCAAATTGATATAAAGACTGTACTCCTTTTGAGCACATGATTGTACATTTAGCTTCTCTTCAAGCATTATACAAGTGTCTGCAAACATGAATAGAAATACATGCTAATGAATTCACTGTGTGTGGACTTAGTCAGATATCAGATCGTAACACTTTGGAATGATTATCCAGAAATTATCAGTAAAAGATTGCAGAGGCATTATGTGCTACATCAAATTACATTTCCCTGATTTGTGTTTGTCATGCGTGTTTGCACTGATCATGTGATAGAGGGAATCTGGTATCTGTGTGCAAAACTTACACCTGAGAGTGAATGTCATGTCGACTTTCAGAGTTTTAACACTGTGTGTGCATGTCTTACACGTTTATGTATTCAATGAAACATTTCTGAATTTAAGAATGTAAAGATTTGCAGAGGAAGAGATTGATTACCTCCAAATTTAATCTGATGTAGAAGCTATTCAACTGAACACACAGTCCATGAACAAGAGCTGCTTTATCTGTGATTTCCTTGGGACTGAACCTCAATGCCCTGAAAAAGTCCGCAAATGAAATGATCAGTATCTAATTTTACATATGTACAACAATTTAATTCAGCCATCACACAGATGACAGAATTAGCCTTCTTCAAAAGAAGACCAGGGTTCTGTGACCCAAAACATTCACTTGAACTGATGCCATTAATATGGTCTTTTGCTGGAATGCATGTAACAGTCTATATACATGTAATAACCGTTTTTTAACCCAATCTAATTAAAATTAGATCCTTTGATCTGCTCACTCATGATGCCTTAGTGTAGCGATTGTAGGTGAGTGGGTCAAAGGATGTAACCTTATTTAGATTGTTTTAGAACCAAAAGAGATCAGCAAGATAAATCATAAATTACAGTCACCATATCTAATCTCAATGACTTCAAACACCAACAGTACTACAGAACTTTTGAGGAATGTTTGTAGTCAGTTTAGAAGAAAAGCCAAACAGTTTCACAAGACAAACTTATGGCAGTTGTTAAAAAATCATTGCGAGACAACAATTTTTTAATGGTAATTAAAGAGACAGAACACAGAAACTCAAGCAAGAATGAAAAGTACTAAACCTCTATAGATCTGCGAAATTTCGCATACAAACAAGAACCTCTATAGATCTGTAAAAATTTCATGTACAAACAAGAATGAATAGTACTAAACCTCTATAGATCTGCAAAATTTCCTGTACATTTTATCTAGCATTGGGATTAAAATTACTTGTTGTGTTCATTAACGATTTAATGATTATGCATGTTGATTCATCCATTGCATCCTGGGTGCTTTTTCACAACATTATTTAATATTGTAGAATGTATACACTGCATTTATCGCTTAGTAATTCCTTTTCAAGGTAAATTCTTTCCAATGAACAATTTCAAATGATAGAAATCAACACCAATATTAAACCTTAATATGAAATCCCTCACAGCTTGACACACATCATTTACCCGTGACATTAACTTCTCCTAAATTACAGACAGCCATCTAGCTCTCTTCAAATCACTTTGGGTTAACAAATTATCAGCAAACACTTAATAGGCTAAATATACAGTAAATCCCTAAATACTCTTTGTTTGCTCCAACATTTTCATTATCTCATATAATCTGAAAAGGCATTCTTTTGAGTGCAACACAAAATCTTATGAACGCCTGCTTCTCTGTCATTACATTAAAATCAATATCTGCGTTGGTATCACTTTCCGGTTACAGATGATAATGGCAGATTTTTTTCTGTTATTTGTATCAAAGGTGAATTTTTAAAATTATTTCATAGAATGAAATCATAACATAATTTTGGTTATTAAATCTATACAGCCAATTGTATACACCTATTTACTGGTTATGAGGACAATAGCAAGTTTATTGTCCCCCAAGACAGCAACTATTTCCCAATGCGCAGCCGAGTGAAATAGTTGCTGTCGAGGGGGACAATAAACTTGCTATTGTCCTCATAACCAGTAAATAGGTGTTTAATTATACCAAAGTAGACTTTCCTTGTGTCAGACATACCAAAGTGAAGTAAACTAACATTCGGCATTAGATGGAATAGATGGAGCTGATCCGAGTGGTAAACTGATTAGAGTTATCAGACTTTGACGTCACAGAAAAGAAAACGCGGGAAAATATAGCATCTGGTAAATAGTTTCAAGACTATTTCCCTAGGGCAGATAGTTCAGAAACTATTTCACGGCTAGCGTTATACATAGAAATATAGCAAATTTATTCACATAACATTTCAATAGCAAAAACATTCTGAGATATAATAATATTTACTATGTTACATATAGTGCAAGCTGCTATTTTTCACTACTAATTTGATTGATTAATTGTATATTATTTAACGTCCCCCCTCACTTGAATGGAGACGTCATCATTGCCAGGAAAGGGCTGCAAAATTTAGGCCTATGCTCGGCACTTACGGCCTTTGAGCAGGGAGGGATCTTTATCTTGCCACACCAGCTGTGACACGGGGCTTTGCTTTTTTATGGTCACATCCGAAGGACCGTCCTACTTAGTTGCCTCTTATGACAAGCTAGGGGTACTGAGGACCTATTCTAACCCAGATCCCCATGGGAATAGCAATTTGATGCCATGTGGTGAATACTGCACTCCAGCATATACATGTATATCACATTTTTTAATGACTACATAAGAAATTTAAAGTTATAGAATTCTTTTACATTTTATCATTGATGTGACATTGTGGTAAAGATATGCTAATTTTCATTAATCATTGTCATATGGTGAGTGTCTCAATAATTTCCTATCAGCCCATACAGACTATTAAATGAATGCAGAGAGAGAAAAATCAGAAACAAACACCTCACTTATTGCATCTTTACAATTTGTTTTTATTATACTTCATGTAATTTAATCGAATATGAGTCTAGAAGCATTTGGAAAAACATTGTTACCCTCAGTCTGTGAACAAAAACCATGCCCTCTGGGGTGTTAATATTTAGCAACAAGAAACAATACTTGACAATGGGTGATTTATAAAAAATATTACAAGTCATGTGCACAGATTGTGTGCGTATGGTTCATAATAGACGGACGGTAAAATGGATGTTTACGACTGTCAAATCAACATTAATGGTCGAAAATAACTAATGAGAAGATGGATATTCCCATTTCTGATGTAATTTCACATATCACTTGATGTTCACTATTGTTTTATGAAATACGTTACGAAATGTATACGCTTGAAGTTATGTTTTAGTGTCATTCTACTGCGATATCAAAATCAAAAGCTTAACAGCCTCAAACCTCAATGTCTTGCTTTGTTTAACACATACAACTAATAAATGTATGACAGTATAATATAACAAATAGTACATGTTGTTGAGGGCAACCTTGAAAATTTTCACTCTAGAAAAATCATTGTCAGCCTCGGCTGCACCTCAATTGACACTGGTTTTCTTGGGGTGAAAATTTCAAATGTTACCCTCAACTGCATGCACTATTTAAAATATATAATACTTAAGGCAAATTTATAAGTTTAAGGTGTATACTAGTATAATGAAAATAAGAGGAGCATTAATGTATGCATTCACAAAGAAGAAATTTTTTATTTAAAAGTGGTCAATAACGAATTCAGAACAAATAAACCATAGTTATACTCATAATTGATGAAAATGACCATTACACATAAATTTAAAGATTTTATTGTAATCAAATCAAAACTGTTATTTCAGGCATCTTAAAATAATTATTTCCTATGTTATAAACTAATCCTTACTGTTCATATTCATATCTAATTCCATCCAGCGCTGGAATTAGTTTCTGGAACACCAGTAACATTTTCTGTAGCTGATCAGGATCTGTACTGCCATTTTTTCTCCTGTTATCCACCACTTTCTGGAAGTCCTCACTGTAACATAAATGTCCAACATATTCTACTTATCTAGGCCATTTTCTTTTTATATTAGTTGTTTTACTGATCCATTGACCACATTTTTTGCAGTTTGGGGGATTTTACCCCTTTTTATCAATTACCATCGTTATGCTGCTGACTGAATGTTTGATAACATGATACTCAAACAAGATAATATTTGGAAAACATATATGCTCCTTGTATTGCAAAATTGAAAAGGCTTATACACATGCATCATTTAATTGATAGTAGTACCAAAACAATTCAAGATATTGAGTGGACAATATCTTCCTATATCCAGAGTGGATTGAGCCTTGGTCTTTGACCATGTGACCTAAAAATCAAGAGGGGTTATCTACTCCTTAGGGTGTACCAGTGTACTAATTTTGGTGTCAATCAAGCAAATGTTTCTTAAAATATAGGAGACAATATATTACTATGTCCAATTTGACACTTGACCTTTGACCATGTGAACCCCAAATTAATAGGGGTCATCTACTCCCCATAATATACTAGGTTTGATGTCTGTCAAACAAAGGATTCTCAAGATATTGAGTGGACAATATCTTCCTATGTCCAAAGTGGATTGACCCTTGACCTATGACTTTTTGACCTATAGAGGTTCTCTTCTATTAATAACCAACCCACATATGAAATATTACGATCACAAAGCAATAGGCCCCTCTTTTTTGAAGGGGGCATAAAAATCCAGAAATGCTCATTTGTGGTTTGAATTTTCTATATTTACAATGGTAATCACTTAAACACTTTACTGTGACCCATTAATATCAGAGTGAAAGACAAGATGATAGCAATTTAGTCTTTGAAAAGTATGAATATTGTCCAATATATTTTTAATGCTGACTTCTCTGCATCATTCAATTTGTTGTGAAGATTGTGTTCCGTTTGTGTGTCTCAGTTTAAGAACAAATTAAAAGTACCTTTCATTTATTTGTCAGTAATCATCATAATAATTAAATAATCCTATATCAAAATAATACATGTGCTTTTTCAGAAATTGATTTATGTTATTTGTAAGTTGAGATATGGACCATCAAAGTGAACGTAGACTTGTGGTCCACCATATTTCTCTTCATTCAATTTTGGTGCACTATCTCATATACATTTGTACAGGTAAATCACGTGACTTTTAATTTTAGGAACATGTCATCAGCTTTCCCCCCTCGTAGCCTGCTCTATATTGATTGTAGAAACTGTGGTAATTTAGAGCAATGGTCAGTATCAAAAGTGAAGGTAGAACCTTAAAACATGTTTTACCTCTTTTTTTAAGCTGCCCAATGGACATTAGGAACTGAAAAAATCCTTAAAACAACTAATAAAAAAAGGCCTTACGTTACGAAAGTTAAAATCCAGCTTGTACTCACTGTGATACAATGTTTGTACATTTGTACCAATTATTTGGTGGTACAGTGTACTGTACTTACCAGCAGAAATAAACAACATCCCAGATATTGGTCAATTTGGATTCTACGTCCTCTATACTTAAGTGGTCTACCTTATTCTTGTTTTTGTCCATACACTCCTGAAACAGATATAAAGTGACAGCACACCAGTAAGCCTGTTTATCATTTACAAGAGACATAGATAGTGACATCACATCAACCAATCAAAACGTTGATTGGCCTTTTCCATCAAGCTGAGACTGCAACTCATCAACTTGCCTATTTGTCAATTGCATGGGACATGACTTCAACAAGTCTGTTTAATTATTAAAGTGTGACACAGATAGTGACACCACAACAAGTCTGTTTATCAATTTGAAATAACACACATTTCCATTCACACACATGTTCATTTGCAGGTCTGATAACTTTGCCAAATTAGGCAAAAGTCTACCTATTCTTAATTGTGTCTCCTTCCTTTCCCAATTTTTAAGTTAAGTTTCTCAAAATTGCAACCAAAAAATATAATTCTTTAAATTTTTGAGCTTAGGAAAATCCAATTTTTTTCTGTTTTGATTAAAATTTTGCTTGATGATTGTAGTGCATGAGAGCACTTCATTTAGTAAACACAGATAGGATGATCACTTACATGTACATATCAAAACATACACTGAACATTAATCAACAGTTGATTCAGCTGATTACATTGGAGACAAAAATTAGTCTGGGTAATGTTGATAATACCATCTCCAAATATGAACATTGACTAAAAATGCACCACTTTGTAAAGAGGGTGATCAGAACGAATTTTGTATAATTTGTAATGTCTATTTCTCTTTTAGTCCTGGAGGCAAAAATGATGGTGAAAAAATAAGGACACCTGTTAACGAAAAACAATTCACACCAGCGTTAGATCAGACTTGAACAATGATATCATTTGTTCAATGTTGGATGTCAAAGTTAACAACCCCAACAACTGGTATGACTCATTTCCATACAAAGACACCATTAAAATGGCTAAAGCTGCAATAAAATCACTCTGCATGTCTTTTACATGATCAAAATAAATAAAAACAACTTGAGCATGAACTCTGATTTCTTATTCAATAAGATGCTTCAATTTCTAGAAAATACAGAAAAAGTTACATATTAATAGTGCTATGAGTAGATTTCAGCTCTTGACACTAAAATCTCCCTACTTTTCATAATCTGAAATTAACAAATATGCATTTGGTAATCATTAACCCCATTAAAATTAGAAATAATCAATACCAATAACTCCTTCATCATTAAAATCATCAAGGGCAAAGCAAGTTTCAAGTTAGAATGTCTTATATGCAGGCTCTAACTCACCAGGCATCGAACAAACAAAAACAAAGCAGTAACCTATGTAGTCACCTCTAATAACTTTAGAATACTGATTACACATACACAAGTATCGTGTTACAATTCTTCAAGGCATTCAAAACAAGTTACCTTGGGCTTTGATTCAGTGTCAAATTGCTTTCCCTCCAGAAAAGCATCTAGACTGTTGACCTTGACACTGCCAATCTTGAGGTCACGACAGAGTCCTTGACATTTCTTCATCCCTGTTACTGCAGCAACAACAGAGGGATCATCCCTAAAAAAGTAACATTTACATAATTATACAAAACTGATACATTAAAAATAACAATTTACACATACAAAACTGAAACATTAAAAGTAACAATTTACACATACAAAACTAAAACATTAAAAGTAACAATTTACTCATACAAAACTGAAACATTAAAAGTAACAATTTACTCATACAAAACTGAAACATTAAAAGTAACAATTTACTCATACAAAACTGAAACATTAAGTTCTTTATTCTAATGATAAAAGGTACATGTATAAGTACATATGTATTCTACATCAACAGAAAGTAATAAGTACAAGTACATGATTAAAATATTACCTTTTCCGTGTCCTAGTGCCCATTGATATACAATACAACAGGCCCATTAGACACATAATAATAACATGAGCTACTGCATTTTATGCCCCCCCCCCCCCCCCCTCTCATGTGGTCCAACCTTTTCTGAGGATCTTGATGTAAAGAAACTTTTATCAATACTATATGAGGATGCTTGAATACTAATTTGAAATATGGTATCATTTCAGTTCTTGAGAAGATTTTCGAATAGTTTCCCTATTTAAAACTTCAATCCTCTGTTGTGGTCCTATCCTTGGCACAGAAGCCATAGCGTAAAACTATTTAAATCTACACTTTATGAGGATGCCTTTATATCAATTCAAGAAACTGAACATTTATCTTGAGACTAAGATTTTCAAAGAATCCTTCAATACTTACTTACCTGTAAACCCTTATCATGGTTCAACTCTGGGCCAAAGGATAATGGTGTGAATGTAAGGAGGTTATAAGCACATTAATTTAAAAAAATTGTAGACTTGAGGTTTACAAAGAATTTTCCCATATATTTCTATCTAAAACTTTGAATCCCTCTTTGACCCTAATACCCCAGGGGTCATATTGTGAACAAACTTGATTCTACATTACATATGGATGCTTACATGTCACTCTGAAATGCTGTACCTTTGTGGTTTGTGAGGAAAAGATATTTCTTTAAAAATCCTACAATTCTCATGTTAACTTTCAATGCCCTTCTGACCCCAGGTGTCCTGTCCCCAGGATTTAATGAAGGGAAGAAACTTGTGTCTACACTACAGGAGGGTGCAAGCTTGCATATTTATTTGATGAATTGTTCCCTTTTTGTTCTTGAGAAGAATTTAAAAAAATACTCCTCATTACATCATTTGTAGAAAAGCTTTCTATAAGCTTTCATACAAGATTTGTCTTTTCTGGTGCAGCAGTTCTTAAGAAAATGATTTTAAAGAACTTTTCCTCTTTTCAATAGTTTGTAATTACCTCCCCTTGGATGGGGGATGACCCTTCAGTGTTCCAATTTGAATCCCCTTAACTAAAGGATGCCTTGTGGGTGTGGCAGGTTTGATTGAAAATGGCCAAGTTGGAAATTTGAAAAGTTTACAGATGATGAACAAACTTTAATTAGAACAAGCTCACCCGAGACAACAAATACTGTAAACGTATTATATTTGGCGTGTACGATATTTGGCGGAAATCATTTTTTCAACAAGTTAGCGTAGATTTGATTTAGTGCATTCCTGAATTACTTTAAACATCTAGATTTACGGATGGCATTTAGCGATGTACTTGATTTAGCGGAAGCTGCGTTCCGCCAAAGGCGCTAAATAAAATACACAGCCAAATGTAATACATTTACAGTAACCGAGAACTACATAATTATTGTGAACCTAAACAAAATATGTGGAGAATATTTCAAAAATTCTGATTTGCTTTCATTTACTAGAATACGAAAAGTTAAAACTCATATCTTTTTTTACCAGTCACCTTGACTTAGGCCAAATGTCCTACATTTGTTAAGTTCAGAGCCATTTATAAGCAACCTTTGTACTACATGTATGTATGAGCTTCTTAAGTCTCCCCATTGCAGTCCCACACAATACTTCCAACTGTTTTACCAATGACCATGGCCAAATAACTTTGTTTCAAGTTCATGATACCTGTTCCCATAAAAATGGGTACATGAAGACTATATAAATTTAGCAAGAGCTAATTCTAACGACTATACCTACGACGCGGAATAAATTGTTAGCGATATTCAATTTTAGTAATCTCAACACCCTCGCTAATAATGCCAATTAAATCCTTGCTAAAAATTCTGCTTATATGGTACATCATTTGGTCATGACCAACCTCTGTGCAAAGTATGTGCTCCTAATGTCATCTCTCTGTTACAAAATTATTGGCCAAACAAATTTTTCAAACTTTTTCATCCATGACCTTGATTTTATGACCATGGTTCAAGGTCAGGACACATCATCAGGCCATAAACAACCCTTTTGTACAGTATAGCTTCCATTGCAAGGTTATGTCCCTGACAAATAGTGAAATGGTTGGATGGACAGACATGGTGCTTCCTATATCCCCGACTTGTATTGGAGGGGGAAGGGAGGGAGATGGGCTATAAATACATGTAATTAAAATCATGAGGAAGTCTCACTTGTAGTGTTTATTGCATTCTTCTAAAAACTCCAGACAATCATTCAACAGGTACAGGAGGATTTCCAAGCTCAACTGGAAATCTGTTTTTAAAAGAAGATATAATTTAATATACATTATATATTTGAAATGCAATATACAAATTATCTGCCTGTCGTCAATGTGCAACAAATTACAATAAGCAACCAAAGATACATGTATATCTTTAGAGGTAGTACGTTCATACACAGTGTGAACATATACAGTACTTTATACTGCACACTCCTTATTATATACAAGAAATTAATATTTGCATTTATTCAAAATTTTCGCTTTGAATTATCTGTCACTAATTTACATTTATTTGCACCCTTCCGAGCATAGCACTCATGATTTCATGATCTTGACAATTGACGCTGAACTTTTATTTTTTTTATTTTTATTTATTATAATTTTATTTTCGAAATTTTCGTACATGTATGTATTCATGTAGTGTAAGGATTTATAAGAAATACTGACAGAAATGAATTACAGTATAAGAGTGTTTAGTTCGTTCAGCTATTGCATAGACAGTAACAAAATTTGAAAACATTAATTCCGATCTACCAACTTACGAGTAACAGGTTTAAATCTGGCACAGAGTCTGTCTACTACAGTACTTAAACTTCTCTTGAAGATCTGGCCAAACACCGCAATCCAGTGCCTGAGAATAAAGCAAAAATTCAAATCCATTATATCTATATACTTGTATAAAGCATCCATGCCTGGCCGTCAATGTAAAAAATAACGTCTCTCCCTCGCTATTTATGTAAAACAATAAAGATGACTGAATTTGTATACAGCTATAAGTATATATAACGGGAATTTCTTACTTCTTGAAGCATTCAAGTACATCAGAAAGGGTCCATGGAGGCTTCCGGAAGACGATCTCTAACCTACAATAATGTGCTCAAATAACAGCAGTTGCCCTTTAATTCATTTATAAATACTGTATTATGTAATTCTATCATTACAATAAATGCTTATAAACTGTAAACCTACTTTAATCACCAAGTTCTTATTAAAGACACATTTCTCAAAGGAGATGGACATTGGGAATATACATATAATAATCTTAAAACTAAAGACCGGGGATTAAATGGTCATCCGAGATCACACAACAAACAGAAGAATTGCACGTAGCTGATGCAGAATTTTTTAAAACTGCTGGTCTGAAGGTTTTCCTTAGATTGCCCATTATAAGGCCACATCAAATCGATTCTCAGACAATTGTTTTTTCAAAAAATGGGTAGGTAGGTAGGGGGTTTAGTTTTTCAGTTTATCTCCATGTCACAAATGGGTAGGGATTTTTTGTCTGTGGTTTTTTTTTTGTGTTGTGAAGAAAGTTAGAGTTTTACAAATGGTATTCAACACCGTATAGCTTCTTTTCATTCTGTTTCTTGTCTTGTTTTATATGTATGTCATACTTTTTAAAAGCAGGAGAAAATCCTAGCTCTAACTCATCCTGCCAGTCAATAAACAACTTTGTCAAAACATCTCGTTTATTATTTTCATTTGGTCTTTGAGGTAGTTTCAGTTTTTCTCGGGCCTCCAGCAAAACGGCAAGCGTCGACTTTTTCTGTGTCAAAGGTTCATCTGACGAGGGCAAATCAGTCTTTTTTTCAGACACTTTCACTTTTAAATATTTCCCAAAAAGTTCAACCACTTCGGAAATTTTCACTGTTGAAAAAACCTTATCGCTGTCAGCCGTTTTGTTTTGACCTACGAAAACGTCGTACTTCAACTCGGCCTTGCTTTCATCAATTTGTTCCTTCACGGTTCAAATTTCTTTAAATTCACCACCCAGAAGTTTCTTGCAAAGTGTATCAACTGTCAAGGACGAGTCTACCAGTATAATTGTCCATGGAACAATCTGTTTTGAGTTAAAAATAATCTCAGTGCTGACAAGAACCGTTTCTGTTGCCATATTGTTTACATCAACTAACCAGCACGTCTTATTCAGCAAGGCGCTTTACGATTTTGGCACCAAAACACGAATTTTATTTTGACGGATCAAATACGGGCGGTGATTTTTTTTCCGGGGCGGCAATAAACTCTTGTCAGCGGCCAATTTTTTTGGGGGGCGGCGGTGTCTGAGAACCTGAGAATTGATTTGATGTGGCCAAATCATGAAAACATTTAGCCTCCTTTATGTCCAAAAGTAAAGAAAAAGATTTTCTAGTAATCATGCATTTTCAACACATGACCAACTTAGCCCCACCCTAAGGCCTGAACACAGGGGTAATGAACTTCACAGTTTCGGTAGAGGGTTCAATGCACATTATAATCATACAAACATTTTGCCTCCTTGATGTCCAGAAGTAAGAAGATTTTCTGAGATATAATGCATTTTTAATATACCGTATAATCAACTTCACTCCATCCTGGGGCATGAACCCTGAACCCAGGGGTTATGAATTTCATAGTTTTGATACAACTCACTGTTCATTATAATCATGCCAACAGTTTGAATACTTGATGTCCAGGAGTAAAGAAGAATTTTATTAAAATAATCATATTAATTTTGATGGTTTTGGCCACATCCTTCAGGACACAAGGAGGCTGACCATGAAATTCATAATTTTAGTTCACCTTGACCCAAATTGATTGAAATTGTTTCAGCAGTTCTAGAGAAGAAGCTGAAAATTTTCAAAAGTTTATGACCAAAGCATGACAAACAATGGGCGAATAATGGTAAAACGACATGGATGAAAACAGATAGCAAAATTATTTCCTGTATATTTGTATGTAAAACTTTAATTCCTATTGTGGCCCCATCCAATCCCCTTAGTCCATGATTTAAACATTTTAGAATCCACTCTGTCAGACAGATTTCAAAGAAGTGTCATCTTTTCTAGCACAGTGATTCTTAATTGACCCCCATCCTATTTTTACCTTTTCTTGATTTTCTTCCCTTGGAAAGGTACATAGTCATTCATTTCATAAATTTGAATCCCCTTTACAAAAGGGTACTCTGTACCAAGTTTGGTTGAAATTGGCCCAGCGATTCAAGAAAAGATGTGTAAAGTTTACAGACAGAAAGACTGATCAGAAAAGCTTGCTTGACCTTATAGCTCAGTTGAGCTAACAATACAGACATGGTGATTCCTATATGGGGTACCCCTCTACTTTTCATTTGCATGAATGAAAACATGACCCATCCTCTTGACCCCACCCACCAGATATCGTCATACGCTGCCTTCATTTCACGTTCCAACACACTGGACAGAGCATTCTTCAGCCACATTTTCAGTTTGCAGAGCATCTCGTCCAACTGTGAAAACGATGAAGACACATTTTTAAGTTTTTACAACACAAAATATCAAAATCCTCTCGAGTCAGTTTCTGAATTTCAGAACAAACAATAATTTGAGACTTTCCATAGTGGACTACTACATATACACTTTATGACAATCCATCATGATATTTGCATCAAGTCTTGGAAATACAGAGAACTTCGATTACAATGAGATCCATCTCGGTATATATGCAAATTCATTGCATCCATTGTCATCATATCATTAAATTATCAAAAGATACTGAAGCAGTGTTTCTTGACAAAATGCATTTTGTACAAGAAGCCAAAAGGGCTTATCAGTCTCCTGAGTATTAGATAAAAAGTATCACTAGCCCCAAGGGCTACAGAATCTACAATAATTTTCCTGTTTTGCATATCTAAGCTGAATTCTAATATCAAGCAGCAGTATAAAACTGTAGAATCTTAAAGTCCTTGTAATAGTTTAAGTAAAGTCAAATTTTGGCCCGCTTACCAAATGATTGATGACTTTTGAGGTGGTATCTTGAGAAGATTGGGTATCAGACTGGGATGGCTTCTGTACAGACTTGCTCGGGACAGTTGGAGGAATATTCTCTGAAAAATATTTGGGAAATTTCTCAAAAACATAAATCATGTCTACAAAGAACAAATCTAATGTATAGTAGAGAAGTATTGTAATATGTACAATGCATCCTTCATTTTCCCAGGACTCCTGTGTACATCAGCTGTTTTGTTTCAAATGTACATATTTTTCGAATTTTTCACCCCACACCAGAACATACATGTATCTAGATGTTGATGTTTGTAAATATAACTAAAATGTTTGTAAATGTAACTATGATGTTTGTTAATGCTTTTTTTTTTTTAAAATTTAAACAAGTGAAAGGGATTGGGCAGCAGACACAGTCTATTTTAGCCCTCTCCATACATCAAGGTCAGAGTGGAAGTGGAAACACAAAGACAGCAATAAATAAACAAATACAAGGCTGAACAGAAAAAGGCAGTACAGGTAAAAAATAATTAAAAAAGAAAAAGAATAATTGCATAAATTGGCAAGTGCATACAATTGTATATAATAAGACCCTGGTTGTAAATGTATGTGTAATAGGAGAAATACTTACTGCTTATTACCGGTAATTGATTGGGACGGATAGGTTGAACAGACTTTATTCCATTTATCAAAAGCTAAAAAGAAAAAAGTCTTTTACATTATACAACCAGACCTTCTCAGAAATGTCAGCAGAATTTTTTTTATACAATGTACCTAAAACAAACACACTTATAGCAAATGCATGGACAAACATTGTAAAAGATATTTCATTTAGATGAACAACCTTTTTATACATATATTGTACGATGAAGAAATTTTGATAGTCCCTGAAGGTTTGATATTAAAAATCATATTAGCAATATTTATTTCATTTTGCAAATAATTTCATTTTGTAGGACTGAATAATACAATGTATTGTAAGTTGTCTTCACGACTTTCAGAACATGATCCACTTAATAACGTAATAATGATTATTCATATCCCAGATGATGGGTGAGAGACTGGCTCACAAAAACAGGAATGTGGCATTTCTTACACGCAAATGTTAATTTACAGTATATTGTACATTTTAAATGTTATTCCCTCTAGATCTACACATAAGTATATGTACTTACATATCTGTCAAATGCTTGGATTTTACATATCTTGGCCTTACTCAGGAGGTTTTTATCATTAGTTAACAATACAACAGTTGAGTTCATTCCTGCAAAAGATATTCAAATGCTTTTAAAAGACATATCAACAAAATATGTTTATTATAAATGCTTTTAAAGACATCTCAATAATTCTGTTTAATAAATACTTATTATTTCACTTTCAATTTATTATCAATTCAAATATTTTATTGATTTTTTAGTTTCACCAGCAACTGTCTAACAAATGAAAAAGTACCATATCATTTAAGTATGCAAGTTTACAGACTACTGAGACAATACTAGAATTGCAGTACACATACTTCCATACCACAAATTTGTACTTAACTAGATAATCATTTCATTATTTTAATACTATTATGGAGGAGAAATGAGTATGAACATAGAGACTAACTGATTTTCTGACACTGCAAACAGGTCTGCAGAATCCTATCATCATTGCACTCAGCTTGGAATTCTTCAGATGCAGCAGAGGCCTTACAGAAAAGATTACAATATCAATGCAAATTCGATATTAAATAGTCTTGCATCATATTAATCTTGTAATTCATCACTAATCTGCATGGCAAATGTTTTTGTGTTCTACATAACCTGGACATTCGTGAGATGAATGCACTTTTACCTGTATTGCACTCTGACCTATTACTCTCTGATGGTTGTCTTGAAAACACTGATAGATATAACCAACAGCAGCTCGAGCACATTTTCCAATCTTCATCGACTGAAATGTACATACATGAAGATAAAATTATTTTTCTTATATTTTCTGTAATATTTTCTTCACATGGATACATTGTTAAAAAAATGTTTAATATTAAATGCAATTATAGGTTACTTTTATACGAATCAGAAAATTTTCAGTAACATATCACCATAGAAGCGACAGATGATTTGTTGGACTTCAGAGCATCTAATTCCTGCATTACAACCCAAGGAATGACTAAAACAGGAAGTCCAAGGTCTACAAAAGAAATACACTAGAGATAGGTATACACACCTATGGGAACATATCATATATGTATTAAAATAATATAGTATATATATATATATCTATATCTATCTATCTCTTTAGGGTTTGTAATAGATCTAGAGATGTTGAATAGTAGATTACTAACCAGATATTTCTGTTTCCCCAAAAATGTTTATCATAGATTTATAACCATGTAACCAAATATATCTATATCCCCAGAGAAGTTTAATGGTTGATTTCATCACATTAACGAAATGTATAGGTTTATATATATCACAAACTCTCATGCCTGTAGGGCTACATAGCTCAGGTGACTTTTTATTGGTCAGATTATATTCGCATTCTAATAATGTTTGGAAAAAGAAAGCCTATCTAACCTCATCTACTTTTCCCTGAATTTCAGTAAAAGTTGAAACTTACTTTCAAAGCTGTAGTCCCTGAGATCTTCCACAAATGACAAATTACTGATGAACACATTAGTGTCAACAACAATGTACAAACCCTGAAAGGAAACAGAATCATTATCATATGTCAGAGAACATACATAAATGTGTGAGATATTAAAAAGGTCAATAAGATTGAAGGAGCCCCCCCCCCCCCCTTACACTTCAAAATTTCCATGGACATATTTGTAGCTCCAATTCTGTCTGTTTGAATCTTTAGCAATTTAGAGCTTTCTGCTCCTGCTATAATGACAGGAAATTGTGTAATATTCCTTACATCTCATCCCCTCTTTACCTGGTCTACACTTTCAATATGTCCAGGCTGATCTGAGGTGAACACTTGTGTCAATTTTCCTATTACTTCACTTGGACATTTCCTCACTGAGTCTCTGACTTCTTTCAGCTGCAATATCAAAGGATTAGAAACGTGTTATATTTCTTTCACTGCCTTTATCTAACTTTGTATTTGTGTACTTGATATCAACAAGAGGCCCATAGGCCTTATCGGTCACCTGAGTTAAAAGTATCACTACTCCCAAGGGCTATAAAATCTAGAAACAATTTTCTGTTCTGAATATCCAAGCTAAATTCAAATAATTCAGCAACAGCATAAAACAAGATGTGTTCTTAAAACTTCAATGCCCTCAAAAGTGCATACACCGATGAAAGGCTTCACATAATATAATACATGTATGACTAATTTGGACCCATCCTAGAGTCAAAACCCTTGGGGTTGCAAATTTCATCTTTTTTTGTACATCCTTTTCTGCTATTCCTAAATATGCATTTAGATTTTATACAGTATCAGCAAACTTAAAGAAGTCCTTCAAATCATTACAATAATTTTGACACCATCTTGAAACCAAGCACTTACCCCCTAGGATCATGAAATTTACAATTTTGGTAAAGGACTAACTACTTCTTCTTTGTATCCATTTAGTTTCAGTTTAGTATCAAAAGCAATAAAGTAGATATCATTTACATGTTTTGCACATATATACCATGTTTGGCTCCGCCCTGGGGTCAGAACTTCTACCCACTTCTAGGAAGTTACAATTTTGGTAGAGGCCTTCCTGTTCTATATCACTATGCATTTAGTCTTTCTTACATATAAGCTGTTGTAGAGAAGAAGATTTTTGAAAATTGGTCAATTTTGGGCAGTTTTTGTCCCATCCCTAAGGCCCCAGGGGTGCAGGAGTCCTGAAATTTACAATATATGTCCCCCTTGTCCTAAAGATGCTTCATACCAAATTTGAAAAGAATTGGAATAGTAGATATCAAGAAGAAGTTAAAAATGTCCAATTGTTAATACACGACAACAGATGACAACCAATTGCAATAGGTTATCTGAGTAAACTCAGGTTACCTGAGTTTACTCAGATAACCTAATAAATCTAAGCTCATCATTTATCTTATAAACATTTACACGCAATACCTACATGTTTTAAACAGATGCAAATACCGTATGACGGATATTATCTGTGGTTGTCTATTTTTTCTAATTTTTGTGAATAGGAAAAATCTGCAAAAATTATAATTGCGAAATATATACATAGATATTTATATAGGTATATGCAACCACAGAAATTGGAAACACAGAATACAATTCGCTGTTTTACGGATTAAATCACAAAATTTCAATGGTAGAAATACCTGTTATACAGTATTACAAACATCTTGTTCTAGTTAGCCTCCTAATATCTACAGAAGTGTTAAGTTCTCAAAGACTGTACCACAATGTCTGATACATCCATTTCCTCAATCTCTCTTTCATCCTCTTTAGTAAGCACCTGCTGGATTTCATCAATTTCCATGCTTATTTCTTCTCGTCGGTTATGGTGGACGGGAACAGGATTTTCATGGACACCTGCACAAATCATGTAGAAAAACTCAATGCTTCAGATAAATTCATTTTTAAAGTCATTACCCATAGATGATGCATTATTTTGGTCTCTAAATCACAAAACAGGTACATATTAATATGGTATTTCATAAATCTGAACGTAACCAAAAAATATTTTAGATTACCTTTCTAACGTATCTATAGAGCAGTCTCTTGGGACTAATAACTCCTAATTACACTTAAATACTACACAGAATTATGATGCACAAGATATGGATCAGATGCAGAATCTAGACCATTAGATGGAAGAGGCATCCCAAGATGTATCACGGATGACCAAAGAGCTTTAAAGAGTTGATGAAATGTAATTCATACTTTCGTAAGGAATGAAATTGTTTCTATTTTTCAATTAAAAGTATACATTACAACAGCTGTCAGAAGACAACCATGTTCACTGGGTGACAAAATTTGAGAGGGAAGAAAAGTAAAAAAAAAAAAAAAAAAAAAAACATAAAAAATGAAGGGGCCTGGTGTCACAGTAGGCATTGGCACAATAAAGAACCCTCACTGCTACAGCCCTTAGTGTCATACATTGTACCCCCTTTTTCTTTTCAGTTTCAAGCACTCACTAGGATACTAGGTGACTGTGAAAAACAATCAGAAAAACAAGAAGTGTTTTAGAAACCTGTATGCCCCACGTGGTGCAAAATTTAAAAGGGTTAAATACACATGTATCATTTAATTGATAGCAGTGCCAAAGCAATTCAAGATATTGAGTGGGTAATATCTTACTATGTCCATGCAGAGTTGATTGACCTTTGACCATGTGACCTCAAAATTAATCGGGGTCATCTACTCCTTCAGATGTACCAGCGTACCAAGTTTGATGTCTGTCAAGCACAAGTTCTCAAGATACTGAGCTGACAGTATCTTCCTATGTCCAGTTTGATCCTTGACCTTTGACCATGTGACCTTAAAATCAATAGGGGTCATCTCCTCCTTAGGATGTACAAGTGTACCATGTCTGGTGTCAATCAAGCAAACGATTCTCAAAATACAGGTGACAATATATCACTGTGTCCAGGTTGACCAATTACCATGTGACCCCTAAATCAATATGGATCATCTACTCCTTACGATGTACCAGTAAAGTTTGATGTCTGTCAAGGAAAGGATTTTAAAGATACTGAGCAAACAATATCTTCCTATGTCCAGAGTGGATTGACCCTTGACCATGTGACCTTAAAATCAATAAAGTTCCTACTCATTAAAGTGTACCAGTGTACAAAGTTTGCTGTCTGTCAGGCAAAGGGTTCTCAAGATACTAAACGGTCCAGACTAGTTCAACCTTTGACTTTTGCCCATGTGACCTCAAAATCAATAGGGGTCATCTACTCCTTAGGATGTACCAAGACTAATGTCTGTCAAGGAAAGGATTCTCAAGATATTGAGCGGACAGCATCTTCTTATGTCCAGAGTCAATTGACCCTTGACTTTTCGACCTGAAAATCAATAGGGGTTCTCTTCTACTCATAACCAACCAACATAGGAAATATCATTAAGATCAAGTGAATGGTTCTCAAGATATTGAGTGGACAACATGTGGTCTAACAACCAACGACAGGTGCAAAGCAATATATGCCCCTCTTCTTCGATGGAGGGCATAATAAAATAAAAATCTGGATTTTTCAAACCAGAATTATTCTTTCACATTCGAGGTTCTCTAATTTACATTTTGAGTACCATTGATCTTCAAAATGTTTGAAAAGTAATAAAATACAATAAAATACACCCCCCCCCCACCCCTATAAAAAAGTTGAAGCACAAAAGTCCTGTAACTCCTGTAAAATTTGTCAAATTAAAAATTATGGCACAATATGAACAACTACATATGGTGACTAATAATCCTACAACATTTGAACAAAATCCATTGAGCGATTTCAGAGGAGTTGCATCCACAAAGTGTTCTTATAGTATTCAACAAAGTCCCATAACTCCTGTAAAATTTGTTCATCAATCAAAATGGAGGCGCATTATGATCAACTACATATGGTGACTAACAACCCTACAAAATTTGAACAAAATCAGCTGAGAGGTTTCGGAGGAGTTGCGTCCACAAAGTGAAGTGGGACGGACGGACGCATAGACCAGCATTTCTATGTCCCCTTCCGTGTTGCGGTGAGGGACAAAAAGCATAATGAGATGTACACTATATAGTGTTAGAACAGGACATTCATTTTATTAATGATATTTCCACCATTTCTTTTAAATGTAATGTAATTTAGGGAATATTGATAACTTTTTTTTAAGCTTTGGAAGAAAAATAACAGGTCATAGTTTTAAATGGTGCTCTACATTGATATCACAAGACATGTAATTTGAAGTGCTATGCTGAATACCTTTGAACAGTTACTGACTTCTCAGTTAGCTATACCAACCTTTCCATGGATTGACCACAGCTTTTTTTACAGGACCATCGTTTTTTATTGTCATGGTGATGTTGTTGAGATTGCTTGTTTCACCCAATGATAAGCATCCACTTTCACTGGACCGAACTATCACTTTACGATTATCAGACTTTAAACCAAGGACTCCAGAATTTGGTATGACTCGTTCCAGATTCTGATCCAAGAAATCACCGATTGAATCTGATGGTGGGTCATCCGATTCCAGCCGATTGATCCATGACTGAATGTCCTCGCGCTTTTTGGGGTCATTTAGAAGTAAATAGTCTGGAGATGATTCTCTAGGGGAGAGGTTACAAGTGTCCAAAGTTGATGATGGAGACCTTTTCACAACTTTTCTGGTGTCAGAGAAATCTGCTTCCCCCGATCTGTCTGTTTTCAAATGTTTCTTTTTCTGTTCATTTTGTGATAATGACTCAGCACTTCTCTTCAGATTTGACACTTTTTCATATGATGCCTTTCCTGTTGAAAGTCTAATCAGTTTTCTGGGGGTTTTCTCTGATTTACTAGAATTTTCAGCGACTGCAGTACTGTTTGAAGCTGATGCTTTATGGTTTTGTGTATGTACACTTGTGGCAACAGGTGATCCATCAGTCTGAACTTTTTTACCCGAGGCTGGTTGATAAGATTTTGAAAGAATTTCATTGGAAGATTTTAAAGATTTTTCCAAAGCTGGAATTTGTGAGTTAACTAGACATAGATCAGTCACTGGATCAGTTTTAACCTGATGTTTCACACTGTCCAGTGAATGAATTTGTTTGTTGTCATCTAAATGCAAACTTCCTGATCCACTGACCATCAAATGAGCAGGATTGCTTTCACGAAAATCTGCTCTATCATGTGACACATCGAGTTCCAAGCTATTGTCATCATCACTGTCCTGAGTTGGCGAAAACTGGGCCTCCTGAATATTTACCCGAGCTTCTACAGGGGCTGGTATTGTTCCTGGATGTGATCGACTACTCACAACATGTTTACTGGAGGACTTGTTTACAGATGATTTCTGAAATATTTATAAAGTAATTACAGTAAAACATGCTTATAAAGAAGACACTTATAACAAATTCAAGCTTATTGTGATGTAATATTTATTTACCTATGGAAGGAAAATAATGAAAATTCCATTGGATATAACGAAGTTTAGTTATAGCTTAAAGTTTAACAGTACGTGTTTTAAAGTACAGTTTTATAAGTCAGTCTCTTAAGAATTTCAGGTAAATGTGACAGAAATTCCCCATTTGTTGTGAGTTCCATGTCTGTTTTGAATGACATGGAAGCAATTATCTTATAATTTTTTATCATGTGTGATAATAATTATTATTATTAGGGCTTTCCACCTTTCTGTGGAAAGACCTATTGTTATTGTTCTGTTTATTATTTTCCTGCCGTCAAAAAAAATGTTCGTCTTAAGACTTATCGAAAAACTTTATAGTCCATCATATAGTACTTCTTGAGAAACGAATACAGTTCACCCAACGTAATTGAACTTTGACCCCTTACGGAGTTATTGGACCTTTCGCAGAAATCATTGTTATCGCTTCTACTTTTTAACCGTAAATGATAGGAAGATGAAACCTTTTCTAAAGCATAGAGGGTAATTAGTAGAAGCGAAGAATTTCAAATGAAGGGATTCGGTGTCCCCTATAGGGAGTTAATGCCTCTTTACGTTTTGCGATTTATTCGTAAAACATGTCGAACTTCAGAACGGTTTGTCGTAGAGACATGGGACCAACTGGAATAGGATACTTGACCTTTGACCTTGAAAATGAGGTCAAGGTCAGTCATCAGAAAAGAGGAAAAAATAGCACTTTTTATACTCTCTTTCCTGCTTAAGATAGCGTTGAAATTTTATATGGGTAAGTATTGACTTCTTGATTGGTTTTGATAGTATGCATTATAACTTTGAACTTTGACCTTTCTGTGAATTTCGGAGACTCGCGTTGAAAACCTTGTTATCGCTACTCCTACTTAAAGACCCAATTTTAAGTTGACACCCCCAAATTGTAGGCTGTCTGTCAACCAAATATTTAACAATTGATCTCAGGTGGAGTGACATCTGCAGACACTGTGGTCTGGGGCAACCACAGAGAGGTGTTTTGATAACGATAACAGCCAGTATCTACAGGCATTCTTTAGATCTTGAGGAAGTCCAGTATACCTGAGTTTTGATAGCAATGACCTGTCCACAACTGCTATTTTCTTGTAATTCAATTGTTTTTAAAAAGGCCCCTCAACAATGCAATTTCAATGATTGTAATTTTCCCCCTCTACATACCTGTACATGTATTATAAATTACACAATCAGAAATCAAACAATAATTTGCACAATAATTTCTAAAACTTGTAACCTATTGAAATAAGTTATGTCATCAATTTATGATACCTCTATATTTGTAACAGGAATTATTCATCGAGTCAATGACTGAGAAAGGGGAGTGGGTGTAGAATGTGTTTCAGCTACCCTTAGGAATACAACCATTATTCAAACACTATGACCACAGAAACTCTGCGAGGTACCTGAGACAGGTCATGTGTATATCAAAACTATATAAAAAAAGCATGGACAGGTAGATTTCTACCATTTCTGTCTCTGTGTATTTCTTTGAGTGCCATGGGATATAGAAATTAACACCTTGGTAGATCCTGGCCACTCCAGGTAAATAACATCTATTTAGATTAGGCTCCGCCTACATTTTCACTGACCATATGGTCATGAGATGGGTCTTTAACGGAAAGCCGTAGAGACATGAAACCTTCGCTAATGAATTCACAGTAAAACCCTCTTGCAAAGAAAAATAATCAAAGGGATACGAAACCCCTTAAGCATATAGTTATTGCCCCTGAAAGTTTCCAATATCATTATCTAAGCCTATAACTTTTATATATAGATAGAGATATTTTTTAATATAGATAGAGACATGGGACCACTTGCATTGAGACCGATGACCTTTGACCTTCAAAATGAGGTCAAGATCAAAGGTCAAGGTCATCATCAAAATTATTGTCTTTCATAGTATTTTTAGCATTGAGAAGCTAACCGAAAGGAACCGAAAACCGCTAAACAAAGTTGTTGCCCCTGAATGTCTTGAATAACCTTTTTTAAGCTTATAGCTTTTATATTAATATAGATAGAGACATGGGATCATTTGCATAAAAACCCTTGACCTTTGACCTTCAAAATGAGGTCAAGGTCAAAGTAATCATGAAAACTATTATTTTTATTTTCAAGGTCGTTTTGAGTTTCTAACATCATCTTAAATATTCTTAAATATCTCTTTTTAAATCATCGTAGGTGGAAAGACCTCTAATTGTTCGCGAACAATTAGGATTACTAGTTATTATTATTATCATGTGTGTACCTTTTTATGTCACTATAAATCTTTATTTTTTTCCTTTTATCATAACAATTGTCTGACAATAATAAATACTGATAAAATGCAAATACCACTGCACTTGAATGAAAAGATGATTACTTTAGTATATAAAAATAGTGTATGTAGTTCAGGGTAACATTGAAAATTTTCACCCTCAGAAACCTTCAACTGTGGCTGCCACAGCTGAGGTTGTACTAGCTGTAGACCTGTAGCTCTCTGGGAAAATATTAATACAGATCTGCAGCTAAGGTTGACTATGATTTTTGAGGGGTGAACATTTTCAATGTTACCTTCAACACCATGCACTATTTGTTTTATTATACTGAATGTCATAAACATGTAACAAAGCACAAAATTCATGAACCATGTACAGTGAAACTTCTCTAAACCAGCCAGCTCTTGGACCGCAAAAAACGGCCGGTTTGGAGAGGTGGCTGGTTAACCGAGAATTTACTAGCATTTAGAGACATTTTATCTCAATATTCACAATGTAGGTACTGTTCCCTTTCTTTTGTTGATCTATGATCAATTATCGGCGAGATCAAATTAGTCCACTTGCACCTACAGGTAATTAAATTAGTCCGCTTGCACCTACAGGTAATTATACATGTGTAATAAATAAGAAATATTCTCATTGAAATCATCTAATTTTAAACTGAAAATCTATAACAGGATTCCAATACATAAAGAAAACACGGAGGCATATTGGAATTCCTCTTACTCATAAAAACTCTGTTTATATGCATCACTTATATCATTAACACATTTGTTTTGACATTTTAGAAAAGTACAGTAATTATATGAAATTGTTATTGAATATTTCCTAGGAATTTTAAGTCTATGGAAACCAAGAAAATTAAGTTATCTTTTAATAATTATCATTAACAGTCATGGGTTTCTTTTCTTTATTAACTACTGCTTATATCCATATGATAGAATGGTGCAACAATATGGCATTTGATACTGTATTCATCCAATATGTTCCTAACTGGTTTTTTACATTTTGTACAGAATTTGGAAAGGTCACTTGGATAGCTAAGTGTCAATTAACACCCTTGACAGCACAGGTAAACAATAGAAATTAAAGAGGCCACTGGTGTTTTTCACACCTTCTGTTGATAATTTCCCATCTGGCCAGTTGGTCAGTCAATTTGCACACCTGGACAATGTTGATCACCCTCTGGCCAAAATTTTCTTCTCTTCAAAAAGTGGACCCATATGAGAAGGGTAAATTACACATGTTTGTTAAGAAATGTACTTTAAAAAGTGGCCGATGTCCGGTTTTCAGGGGTGGCCGGTTTTGTAAGACTTTCTTTGTAAGGAAATGTTAAGATTTCTGCCGGGACTTTGAAAATCGGCCGATATTCAGGGAGAACCGGTTTTCTGAGGGGCCGGTTTGGAGAAGTTTCACTGTAATAGACCTGCCAAGCTGCTGATTATCATTTGTTTCTTTTAATAAATAATTTCATTCAAAATGTCACTGTAATACACTGTAGACCACAAGTCTATTCCAAGTGCTCAATACATACGACATTTTTCTACAAGCTACGGCAAACCATATCATATGCACATCAATTTGACACGTGATAATTTTTTGTAATATCACCTGCTTTCAAGTAATGTTTCCTGTTGCTAGATATTTATCACCTTGGAAGGTGTGGCTTTTACTCCCACAGGGAAACATTAAGTTTTTTCAACTGTTTCTCAGCCAATCAGATTCAAGTATCTTACATGAAAGTACATTGTATAATAATACAAGTAACAATTCTAGCCATGTGCAGGATGTCAATTATTACACCAAGAAGCAAAAACATTAAACATCATTAAAATATATCATTTTATAGCTGTTCACTTTATTGTCAGATTTAATATATTTATTTTTATCATCCCTAACAATTTATCTCCATTCTTTTACAATTTAAGACCATGCAATTAATACATTGATTTGTAGGCCAAAATACAATTCAATAGCAATCATTATTCATAATTTTGAAATGTAATATCAAATTGATGTCCATACATGTATGTACGAATAAAGCTGAGCTAGTAGAAATGTCCAATACATTAGATGTAAACAATGTATTTTACAGTCTGACATTTCTTTAAAAAAAATTTCAAAACTGCATCTGCATGTATATTTTTCCATCTCCAAATCTCATTGATTTTCAATAGATATTGCTTAAATAAATAGCCAAATGAACAAGATTGCTACACGTAGCCATTTGTCCCCCGCTGTCGCAAAAAAAGTTGAAAGTTGAAAGTTGTCTCTTAGGTATGCATATTTGTTTAGTCTATGTATATATCCATATTTTTATGTTTGTGTTGCAAACTGTTTTCAGTGCTGCATGCGCATCTTAATATAGCTAGTCCCTGCATATATATATGCATGACTTGTGATGTCTGTATACATGTATGCGTCCTGTTTTATTTCAAATTTCTGTTTTTATGTCTATGCATGCAATTATATATCATTAGTGCTTTGTGTTTTTTTAATGCTATATAGTCGGTTAAAGAGCTCTTAGCTCATGTTTATTGTTTACCTGTATATAGTTTTGACTTTAAATAAAAATTACTTACATACTTACTATACACAAAAGTCCCATAACTCCTGTAAAATTTGTCGGATAATACTGGTGGCAAAATATGATCAAAACAAGAGACGTTTGTAAAACACATATGCCCCCCATGGTGTAAAATTGAAAAGGGTTATACACACACACATCATTTAATTGAGAGTAGTATCATCAATTTAAAATATTGAGCAGACAATATCTTCCTATGTCAAGAGTGGATTGACCATGTGACCTAAAAATCAATAGGGGTCATCAACTCCTGAAGATGTACCAGTGTACCAAGTTTGATGTCTGTCAAGCAAAGGGTTCTTAAGATATTGAAGAGACAGTATATTCCTATGTCCAGTTTGACCCTTGACCTTTGACCATGTGACCTCAAATTCAATAGGGGTCATCTTTTCCTGAAGATGTACCAGTGTACCAAGTTTGAAGTCTGTCAAGCAAAGGGTTCTCAAGATATTGACCGGACAGTATATTCCTATGTCCAGTTTGACCCTTGACCTTTCACCATGTGACCTCAAAATCAATAGGTGTCATCTTATCCTGATGATGTACCAGTGTACCAAGTCTGATGTCTGTCAAGCAAAGGGTTCTCAAAATATTGAGCGGACAGTATATTCCTATGTCCAGAGTAGATTGACCCTTGACCTTTAACCTTTTGACCTGAAAAACAATAGGGGTCCTTTTCTTTTTATAACCAACCCACATATGAAATATCATTACAATCAAGTGAATGGTTCTCAAGATATTGAGCGGACAACTCATGGTCTACCACATGGGGTTAAGACCACCAGTTTGACCTTGACCTTTGACCACGTGACCTGAAAATCCATAGGGATCATCTACTCTCTAAGGAAAGCCTCTGTATCAATTTTCGCTATTATCAAGCAAAGGGGTCAAAAGATATTGAGCGGACAACACATGGGCTTAAGACCAGAGGTTTGACCTTGATCTTTGACCATGTCACCTGAAGGTCAATAAGGATCATCTAATTTCCAAGGGCAACCCTTGTACCAAGTTTGGTAGTTATCATGCATAGGGGTCAAAAGTTATTGAGTGGACAACACATGGTCTACCAAATGGGGTAAAGACCAGCAGTTTGACCTTGACCTTTGACCATGTGACCTGAAAATCAATAAGGATGATCTACTCTCCAGGGGCAACCCCTGTATCAAGTTTGGTTGATATCAAGCAAAGGGGTCGAAAGATATTGAGCAGACAACACATGGTCTACAGACCGACCGACAGTTGCGAAACAATATGCCCCCTCTTTTTCAAAGGGGGGCATAAAAATATGGTGACTAACAATTCCACAAAATTTTAACAAAATCTGTTTCAGAGAACTTGCATCCACACAAAGTCAAGTGGAACAGATGGACACGAGTATTTCTAAGTTCCCTTCCACATTAAAATGGGTCTTTTTTTTTTATACTTGTAAATGATAATGTTAATCTCAAGCAATCAACTTACTAGATATGGTTTAAGGAATGCAGGCATATCCCATGTTGACACTCCTGTCAAGGTATTGAAATAGTATACCCTGTCCTGATATGTCCTAGACTGCTTAACGACCCAACCATTTGGCAATTCTTGTTTCTCATGTTTTTTGTGACTCATTTTACATAATGGTCAAAAAGATAATATCTGAAAAAAAATAAAATTGCAATGGTTATAGATAACAAGTATTTGTCTAATAAATCCTGTACAATTACACCAAATGTTGAATTGCTCTATATGTAATACGTTTGATTGAAGTAAGTAAAAGTGATGTTTGTTTACAGGTGTTTATGAATAGAACCCCTCATGATATAACCCCTGGGCTGCAGGGGTCAAACAATATAGCACTTCCACTACTCAATGCCAAATGTGATACAAGAGATTCAAGTGTTTTCAATTTCATGTGATTATAATTTGGGGCCTTTTTTGAGACTATTCATACATGTGCAGATTAAGAATATTTCTCTTTTACCCCCCCCCCCCCTCCCCTTTATGCACATCTCTATCTACTGGTATTCAAAATAATAAAATTCATATAATAATCCCCTTGTAAATGTAGCATGGGCATGTTCCAGAAGAGGAAATTAGAACAATATGTATAATATTGCACACAATCCTAGTTTTGATACAATGATGAACTATATATGAACACCCTCTCTTTGTTGTTGTAAGGATACATTGAGATTTATTCACAAGCCTAGAATTAATTAATGAATTAATTGGCATGGTTGGTTATGGGGGGGGGGGGGGGGGGGGGGGGGGGGGGGGGGGGGGGGGCGTCATCGTGGTTTGCATTAACGTACATGCCAAGGCATCGAAACTGGTATATAAATTTGAACAGTTTTTATTTTTTAATGCAAAAAGTCAACAAAGATTCTTAAAACTTTTTTGTTGCATAAAACAAACTCCTAATTTAGATCCACCACTATCACAGTCGTATTATGACGTACATCAAAATGTAGACCTGACATGTTGTTGTCTTACCCTTCCTTTCATCAGCTTTAAACTTTGTTAAACATAAGGTGCACTGGTTTCTTCTGTAAAATGCATCGTATTGAAAATATTGAATCGTGCAATACATATATCGTGATGGGGCGTATCATTTCAGCCCTATCTAAACCACAAAATATGAAAAAAGGGTATTTATTTCCTATTGTCTGGTCTTAAAAAAGTGGCCAGTATTATGAGGGAAAATTACACGTTTGTTAACAAATGTGCTATAAAAAGTTACCGATGTCCGGTTTTCAGGAATGGCCAGTTTTGTGAGGATTTCTTTGTAAGGAAATGTTAAGATTTCTGCCAGGATTTTAAAATTTGGCCTTTATTCAAGGAGGACCAGTTTTCTGAGGGGCCAGTTTGAAGAAGTTTCACTGTTTTTGAAATCATATTGGCAGTGCTGTTCACACAGTTTTACAAACTTCAAAGGTTTGCGACAAGACTTGGATATTTTTGTCACACAATTAGTGACTTGGAAAGATTAGATAAGTTTTATTTTATAACATAAGCTCCAGGGAGCTTTTAGACCAACATATAACATACTTATAAAGTAACAAGTAATTAATAATAAACAACAATTACATCATAAAGATAAGGAAAGTTGAGGCAGTCGAGAGCATTCAGTTCAGAACAAGCAGAGCTCCGGATAAGGTGCGTATCAGCGTAAATACTCATTACATTTTACCAAATATGCATTTAAGTTGAAAATCATGCATACAATTACGCATTAGCGAATGTAAATATGCTTTACACTCCCAAAGTAATGCGTATTAGGCCGCGTATTTGTGATACATGTAGTATATGATATAAATATGAATTATCTATTCATATGAATTGAGGTTAGCCCAGGGCTTGATCATACATGATATTTAGCGCTATGAAATACGTTTTGATGACAATCACAATTTTGAAAAATTGGAGGAGTTAACTCAAAACACTATTATATAGGCCTACTTGTTATACTTTCTTTCTTAAAGAGTTAGTGTGCGGTCGAAAGCACAGAAAAAAAACTTGTATTATCAATCATGGACGAATGATATACAGAATTGGATCTTATCGCAATTCACCTTTGAATTAGAACGCTTTGGCCGATATAGTATTGTGTTGTGTGACGATACAATTGAATCTGTTTGTAATACAATTGCGAAATGCAACAGAAACTCTCATTGGTCCATATGTATAAGTCCGCCCAAATTCCCTTATACGGGAGTAGTCGGCATTTGAAAACATGACGGCCAGATGGAAACAAACTTCAAAGGAAAAGTTGTATTCTTGTGTTGTTGTCTCATAAATTTAATATTAAACAAATCCTAACATATTTTCCTACTATACCTTGTGTCCAAACATACCTTCAAATATTTATTAAAGCCCCATACGACCCAAAAACTCGCAGCTTTTGATGATTTCGTTCGTTGACGTAGCCATGTTAGGTAGCCAGTCAATTCGAATCCCGGCCCGGTTCATTTCCATACTTGCACAATGACGTCTAGATATGAACTATTCCCCAAAAATATTTTAAATAATATATCATCCCAGTTCCATTAAATGATAATTATTCAAATAGCTAAACTCCCGGCTTTCATCAGTCTGGGCCGGTCTCCATCTCTGCCACACGAGTGGTAATTTAAGGACCATAATGGGCTTATGTAGCATTTTTGTTAATCAAGAGCTTATTTTACCTTTACAAAAATTTAATTTCTATTAATTATTCTTGTTGATAATAAATGAAGAGCGAATACATAACTTACAACCAATTTTATGAATAGATACTAATACACATGTAGCAACAGAGTTCGAATTGACCGGCTACCTAACATGGCTACATGAACAAACAAAATCATTTGAAGTTGCGAGTTTTTGGGTCGTGTGTGGCTTTAATGAATATTTGAAGGTATGTTTGGAGACAGTAAAGTAGGAAAATATGTTAAGATTTTTTTTATATTGAATTTATGAGACAGCAGCCTCAACCGTGTGCAGCTTTTTGTGCCCCGTAAATCGAAAGTTTTTATAAGAGGTGGATCTGTATCACAATATTTTTTCAGAGAGCTACAGTTCTCCAGCTAGTAATTTTCTAGTCCGTCCATCTTATCTGATCACCTGAATCCGCTCGAGAAAGTGGGCTGGCTGTAATCGTCAACTCTTGTTGTATTACATCAAACATGTCATTCAAACTGTTCAATCGTCTCATTCAATTGTGTCGTCACACAACGCAATACTATATCGGGTAAAGCGTTCTAATTCAAGGTGAATTGCGATAATCATGTGACCGAGTGTCTGACATATTCAAATTTAATGCAGCAATGATAAATATCAAATTAGTTTTAATAAAAAGAACTACAAAGGATTTTCCCCGTAAATAGCTGGAGCAGCCTTTTAGTATAAGCTTTAAGTTAAAGTTTAACGGAAGAAGTATCGTTTATCTGGTGACATCTTCTGTGCAAAAGAGCAAAGATAATCAGTAAATTAACAAAATACACTTTTGAATTAATACTCATTGATTTGAAAATCAGGGGGTAAATTCTCTTTGTGGTAAAAAAAATTATCTGGAGCTCTGACAAGTTGTCAAAGGTTAAGCAAGTCACAGTGAAGGCAGCAGAAATATGATAAATATATATATATATATAAATTTTCCAACCACATTCATATATACATGTTTGTAATTATAATTGTTATTGTGCATGCTGAGGGTGTGGGGGATGTGTATATTGTTTTATGTCCCTCTCAAGAATTTTTCACTCATATGGAGACGTCACCACTGCCGGTGAAAAGCTGCAAAATTTGGGCCTATGCTTGGCACTTACGGCATTTTCAGCAGGGAGGGATCTTTATTGTGCCACACCTGCTGTGACAGGGGGCCTCGGTTTTGTTGTCTCATTTGACCACCCCATTTAGTCACCTCTTACGACAAGCAAGGAATAATGAGGACCTATTCTAAATCGGATCCCCATGGGATGTGCATGCTGGGTATTTTAAAGTGATCTAAACCCAATACAGAACTTAAGCTGTTTGTGATCTAATATATTATATAACCCTGGGGGAGAGCTAAACTAGGCTGTTTCTGCTGCCTAATCCCATTCATGCACTGAGTATTTGATAAATAGATATTGTTAAAAATTGCTGATCAAAGCATGAACATTACAAAATATGTATGTAGCTGGGCTCGCTTAAACTATAGGTGCTATAGATAAAAATATATAGATATTAAAAGTGAAGTTAAAAAAATCGATGATGTCATTTAAAATAAATGCATGTCTACGAAGAGACATCCAACCTACGATATGCGATTCTAGCACAAATCTGACATGCATGGCTTTCACAATGCCGGAAACTGTTGCTATTGTCGTCCGCAATAACAAAATATCACACAAAATAATATGGACAGGCAAAATATAATATTTTATATATCGACATATTTTTATATTGATAACATTAAACTAAATTTACATGGATATCGAAAGCATTTAATTTTATCGCTTCACCAACTAGTTTACGTATAACGACAATCATAATTCGTATTTGATTTTTGAGCCCGATTGAAAATAGTAGATAATGAATAAAATAATTTTTTTTAATATAATGAATGAATGAATAGATAAATGAAGGAATAAATAAGTGTATAAGTACCCTTTTTATATGCATACATATATTTATCGACGTCGGTAACAGAGTATTTAGTGAAATCAAATCAATCAGGATCGGAAATTTCAGTGTTTACACGTTCAACTTCCGGTCTATTTAGCCGAAGATTAGCAACTTTACAAGCTTTTCAGGCCCTTCATTTATTCGAAATGATATTTGTAAAATGATATTTTATTGGTGCACATTTATGTGAGGGCTATAATGATTGAAGGGGCGCCCCGTCATAACCAAATGACAACCATCCTTGGATTTGACGATTACAGCAATGGAAAAGAGAACAAAAAGAGGCAATCCTTAATCAGGGTTAGCAGCTCAGGAAACTAAAGATAATCTTAGCTAAAGAGTTCATGTCAGACAATATTTTTAATACCTTGTTTGAACACATCCTCACAGTTTTTCGAGAAGTATTCGCACCTATAGACTTTAATCACATTTGGTATAGCAGTTCAGTGAAGCCATTTAAGACCATCAATCTATAATTAGTATAAATAATTTCACTGAGGTTTTATATTTTGATTGCAATTTTTCACAAAATAAGGTATATTTTTAAAAAATGGAATACCAGTTATCATATGTTCGCAATCCTTATGGACATTAGGAAACGCTGCTATTCATATATGATGTTTTACGGTGTGAACATTGAGTCAAACAAAGACCCATTGCATCTTGCAAAAATGACTTTAGACATTTAATCTGCCTATTCATTTAGCGTGAGAATGCAATCAATGTAAACAGTGCATTGTGACTTCATATCAGCTGCAATGTTTTTGCTTTCCCTTTCAAACCGAGCAATAACAAAATATACGAAGGTAGGAGAAAGCTTGTCTGGAATTTAAAAATATTTTTGATACATTCCAAACAATTTATTTACGGGATTGTCAATGAAGTATACTTTAGTGACAGCGATATTTTTCCAGAAGCATTATGGGTAATCCTTATCATTTTTCAGCTGATGAAGAGCAAATCACACGACTTACATGTGTAATTATTGGAGCAAGCTCGTCACTTCACAATGAGAACTCAATAAAATTGTAATGAATAGAGCAAGACTAATCTTTTATGAGATATGAACCATGTTTGAAATATAAGAATTCCAGAATTGAGACAGATTTCTGGTATGAAATAGATCTTTTATGAAATAGACAATGTCTTAAAGAGATAGTTCATTTCTTGACCTGATACTTCTTTCATTTTAGTAAATCATTTGGTATTTGTGAAGAATTTCTGAATTGAGACAGATTTCTGGTATGAAACATATCTTGTATGAAATAGACAATTTTTTGAAGAGATAGTTCATTTCTTGACCTGATACTTCTTCAATTTTTTAAAATCATTTTGTATTTGTGAAGAAACTTTTTTTACTGTATACTGAGTAGATTCAGAGAAATATATAACATATATAGATATGTTATTAGAACATGAATATATCACATATTATATAATGTCTCTGGTAGATGCAAACTAACTATCACAGCACTGCAATATATTATGGTAATGGTGTATTTTTATTTTAGAAAACTATAGGATTAAAACACCCATCGTCTAAAGCCACAGTCTTGAGTCCGCATATATAGCTTTCTCCCAGATGGGAGAGGATCGTACATGTTGGCTGTGGTTTGTGACGATGATTAGACCTAACTAATGAGTTTAATATCCATGGATATGCAACATGAATAATTCATTTCCTATAACTGATAGACTTTCTTTGGTTACATGACAGTGTATGTAAGGAAATAGACCTTTGATTATGACTTAAACCATAACTTTGTGCACATGTGTATAGCCAAACAGAATGTGTCATTCTAGTTGCATAGGTACATGTAATAAACATTTTACTACCACCTAAACATATCACATAAGTATTGTGTATCTGAGTCTTATAATTAATAACAGTCAATTCTTTTCAAAAGTCTTGCCTAACTAATTTATTTCAAAGCATGTTTAGACACATTTTTGAAAATAAAAAAATTGGACATTGAGTAAAGTAAGTTTCTATATCATTCACTTATATGTAGCGTAAGGGAAACTCGTTATAAATGAATAAAATTGAGAACTGTTTACATTTCATTGCTTTATTCCATTAATAAAAATAATGAGCTGATTGACATTAAAGCATATGTGTGGTGATTGAACTTGTCTATTTTTGATAGGTCATGTAAACTTGATTGTTAAATTTTGAGCAAATAAACATTTTAATAGGTAAATATTTTTAATTGATAATTTGAAATTGATACACATAATACATGTACATGTATACATATTTGTAGATAAAATATAACCCCATGAGTTTCTTGTCCTATTGCAGTGCTACTTGTCTTTGCCACTTGTTTGCAACAATAAATATAAAAACCATATTATACGTTGCCAGACATCATGCAGTATCTAGCCTTTATATAACTACAGCTAGAACACCCTCCACACTCCAGCACTCATGAAATGTAGAATATAACTCTCAAAATTCTCTATCAATATACAGTCTACCGTACTCTGGATGTATTGAAATTCAGGGGACCGACCTGAATTGTTCATTATATCCAAAGTTCATTATAACCAATATTGAACTACATGTATATGAATAATGTTACTAGGGATTTAATTCTTACATCAATATAACAGATACTTCAGTATAAGTAAAGTGGACTGTATGGTCCAATATTTATAGGTTATAGACTTTGTATGGGAACATATGACGACCGAGTATTTTGGTGTGTGCACGGACCGAGCTTGCGAGGTCCGTCCGCGACAAAAAACGAAGTCGTCATATGTTCCCATACAAAGTCTATAACCTTTTTATTATGTACTTTCAATTTCATTTAGAAACTAACAATGATTTATTTTTAACAATTTCTTTATTGGTTTAACTGAGTAAAAAAATGAAAAACACGTAAAAATTGAAAATTAACGACGTACCAATTTGCTTGTGTATTGATTGTGACGTAATGTTTGTGGGCCGGGATGTTTCAGGGCATATATCGCGTGATATATGCCCGCAAACTTTTAAAGAAAAAAGAAGAGATGAAATTGAAAGTATATAATAAATGTTTATATTCTTTTGTTTTAGGTGTGGAAGAGATTGTCCAGTTTGCAAAGAAGCGTGATATGTTTTGTGTTACTACTAGGAGGAATAAGTGCGTTATACATAGTGAATTCGGTACGTCAGGGCCGTACAGGAAGATGGACACAGGATGGACCTAGAGAACTCGCTGACTTCCTGGACTCCAAGGAAAGACAAAAGATGGAGCAAGAGAAACGAGAATATATTCAGAAAATGAAGGAGAAACATGCTCAACAGCAGGTCATGGAAATCGTGGTAAGTATAAATCTTTTTACATGTTACAGACCCTGAAACGTGCTACTACACCTTAAAAACGAACCGAACCGTTCCGTGCAAGAAACGAACCGTACCGTTCAAGAAACGTACCGTACCGTGCAAAAAACGAACCGTACCGTTCAAGAAACGTACCGTCCCGTTCAAGAAATGAACCGTATCGTTCAAAAAGCGTACCGTACCGTGCAGGATAATATTATGCAAACCCCGCCCCCAAAAGCCCGAAAGCGTACCGTACCGTGCAGAAAGCGTGCAATTTATGTCACGTGACCCACTTTTTCAGCCACAGTATATTATTTTCACAATGGCGCCCGATGGGAAAGGAGGTCGTAGACTATCGCTGGCTATTCGAAGCATTATCCTCAAACATCACGAAGCTGGGTTATCAACTGTGAAAATCACCGAGATGCTTAAAACAAAGTACGATTTCAAAACTACGCGGCAAAGTGTTAGAAGATTTCTAATTCGCTATGAGACGAATTATGAATGACTGAATGCTGACAAAAAAGGACATACAAACTTCACGTGCAGATATCCTGGATCTTTCATAATGCCAATGATAAATCACAATAAATGTGAAGTGCAGAAAATAATCATTGTGTCATTTGCGACTTTAGTGTATTCAAAACAAAATTCACTTCTTCTTAAAAACTTTTCCAATTTAGGCACTGTAATTTATATCCGGAAACTTAATACGCCTTTGTTTTTACACTTACGCACGCCCATGTCGGGGAGCAGTTCATGTAACAACTTTTTATAAAATCGTAAATTAATAAATGTCTGATGAGAAATGAAAAACAAATTGAAACGTAATAACAACCATTAAGACTTAGACTTAAGCAAATTCTAAAAACTTTTATTCATAACTTTTATGTACGTTATCAATATGGAATTATTCCATCGAAGCAATCAAAAATAACGTCTCATTTCCCCATGTGCACATTCTAACACAACCACAAATCCTGCAGCCGATAATCAAAGAGCCGAATAAGACCGATCGAGTGAAAACAAACTATCGAAACGTACAATTTATACGAAGTCAAAGCGTTCAGGCCACGCCCACCTCATTAATAAAACGTGCAAACCGTTCACAAAGCGTGCAGCTATTTTTAGCAAACCGTACCGTGCAAGAAGCGAACCGTACCGTTCAAGAAGCGTACCGTACCGTGCAAGAAACGAACTGTACCGTTCAAGAAACGAACCGTACCGTTCAGAAAACGAACCATACCGTTCATAAAGCGTACCGAACCGTATCGTGCAACTGGTGTAGTAGCACGTTTCAGGGTCTGTACAACACCAGTAATTGAAACTGTGTACTTCTAATGAAGGAGTTGTTGTTTATATTCAGAAAAAGAACAAAGAAAATACAAAGAGGAAGAAAGGGCCACCATCAGGGAATAGAGGAGCTAAGTTAGGCCAGGGGGCAGACATGGATCAAATACCCGACGAGAAAGAGCGACAATTGGTAAGGGACGAGCGGTATCCCCATGGGAACGAGGATGAGGATAATGACAAAGACGACAATGTTGATGGGCATTTAGTAAGGGAGACACAACAGATGATATTTTTAATTGACAATTTTGCAGCTCTGATCATTATAATGACTGAAGAGTATACAGTAAAGCATAATTGTAAAAAAAAAACTTAGGTCCGTCAGAAATACTTAGCTATTCATATGGATTTATATTCAATTAATTGTAGTACTTGTACATGTAAGCAATATTCCCACTGCATATTGTACATTGTACATACTGTAGATTCCTTATTTTATGTGAGTACTTTTAAAATATGGCGAATGAATCGTGTGAACATAATTTTGTGTGTAGTCTGTTAATCATGAGTTTTTACATGTATTTTAACAACAGAAAAATAAAACCGAATAATTTTATTTCATGAGTGATGCCTCTCGTGAAATTATGCAGTAATAAATTTCTCATGTATATTTCGGAATCTACAGTAATCATCTACTAACTTGTGAAATAATTGTACACCAATGTGCTTCCACAATTGTAAATTATCTAAAACCCAGAGTTAATGTACATATTCTGTATTAAAATGTCTTCTCTCTTTTATTTTAAACTTTAAAATACAAAGATATCAAATCAAATAGAAAGAATATACATGTATGCACTTGAAAGTTTTAGTTAATTTCTTACAAAAAGAGTGAAATACAACCCAATGCACAGTGTGTGACTATAGTCTTGTTTTCTTCAGAATTTGCCTCCAAAGTCTGCAGGTGATGATTTAGTTGTGGATCAAGCAAGTGATGGAACATATGACTATTTTGATCGTAAGTAAACCTACATACAATATTAGGTCTGTGAGCATACATCATTGCCTATCAGGTGTCATCCATTATACACTTTTGGAAATTTTCTACATATGAGACTACTTGACTCACCAAAATTGGAGTGTAACGTCTTTGAGGATAGAAGAGCAAAATATGATTTTCAATATCACTGTTTCTTTCAGGCTTAAGGGATGGGGTCAAAATTAAAGAGAGTGATAAAAAAAATTTTTAAATCTTTTTCTTTACTCCAGAACATGTAGGAAACAAATGTTTATACATGTATATAATTGTGTGTAGCTTTCAGTGATAATTGTATTTTCATTTGTCAACGTAAAATTTTCTCAATAACCTTTCAAATGAATTGACTATAAGGATGTATCAGAGTCTTAAATTGCTTTTAATGTCTTTTTCACATTTCAATTTTAGCTCAGAGACAGTATTCAGAAAAGCAAAAAGCAATTCAAGATGCCTTTAAATTTGCCTGGAAGGGATATAAACAGCATGCGTGGGGCCATGATGAATACCATCCAATCAGCAAGAGTCATTCTGAGTGGTTCGGTGTGGGTCTTACCATTGTAGATTCCATTGATACAGCTATCATCATGGGACTTAAAGATGGTAAGTATGTGAATGAAATATAGCTTACTCGACTTCTGTCAAAGTCACTTCTATTGAAAATAAAATAAATACCAATTTACACTATATCTATATGTTTCAGACCATTGGTAGACGTACATGTATTTAAGGTTTTAGGTATGATAATGCAGGACATACTTAATTCTTACATATGAAACACTCAATCTTTGAAGCCTGTTTTAAACAAAGTAAGGAAAAGATACTTATATCTTATAAGAACTATTTAGAGTGTTTGTAGGAGAAAATTGTGCATCGCAATAGAGTGATTAAGATGTGCTTATGTATGATGCTACATTGCCGATATGAAATATAGATCACAGGTCCTGGGTTTGATCTTCAGCAGAGGCAAATAAAATGTAACCGAGTCAGACGAGTACACAGCGTATCACGGATTATCGTGTTTGCATTTCAGAGTATTTGGAGGCCAGAGAATGGGTAGACAAGTCCTTGACTTTTGACAAGAATAAAGATGTAAATTTATTTGAGATCACCATTCGTGCACTGGGAGGTCTGCTCTCTGCTTATCACCTGACAAAGGATGAGGTGTTTAAAACCAAGGCTGTGAGTATGATATTCCAAGACAGGATAAATGTATTATAAATATCAATAATGGTACAGTCCAAGTTTGAAGAATTTTAAGATTTTTCTCAGAGAATTGGATTTTTTTTTTATCAGGAATCTAATTTAGATTTTACTAATGAATATTTCAGAATTACTGAATTTCAAACCTGCAATATTTCATATTGTTATACCATTCTAAGTATATGTATGATTTTTCTTTCAAAATTCACTAATTCATATTGAGGGCTTACTATAAATCTTTTACCTGAAATCTCATTAAGATATTGAAGTATGTAAGGTACCACTGTGTTCAAACTGTCTTTCCTAAACTATTATTTAGTTTTATACACGTCCACATCAAAATGAATACGTACAAGCACTCAAAAGTAATTTCATCACTGCTGTAGAGAGACTTGGGGAATCGACTTTTGCCGTGTTTCAAATCACCATCCAAAGTTCCGTTCTCTGATGTGAACTTGAGGACCGGCAATGCTCACCCTCCTAGATGGGGCCCTGACAGCAGCACCTCAGAGGTGACTACTATACAGCTGGAATTCAGAGACCTCAGCAGAGTCACAAAGGATACCCGATATGAGGTCAGGTGGAAAATCAAATTATTGTACATGTATATATGTACTGCAACTGTTGGTGCATTATTACGTAAAATAGTTACACATATTGTGGTTAATTTAAGCTGTATCGCTGGATTCTTTACTAGACCAAAGAGAACTGACCCAAATCAAAACAGTGCATTTTTTTGGTTAAATTTCTTTATGTATTATGCAAGTACTCCTTTAATTATTCAGTCTGATTACAATCACTACCTAGGATATCATTTTAACAGAGAGTCAGTAAGACTGAGAAACATAGGCCTGACAGACTTAGGAATGTAATATATTTAAAACCTGTATTTATAATTTCTACACAATTTTGCAGCATGCAATAGATGTAGTGTCCGAGCATGTTCACAGTCTACCTAAGACCGATGGGTTAGTGCCAATCTTCATCAACGCTAACACAGGATCTTTCCGAAATTCAGCCACCATAACGTTTGGTGCCCGAGGAGACAGTTACTATGAGTATTTGTTGAAGCAGTGGATACAGACAGGCAAAAAGAAGGATTAGTAAGTATCATATCAAAAGTATTTGGATCTCATTGATGTTACACTTAGGTTAGGGCTATTCCAGAAATAAATACATGAGGGGGTCGGGAGGCACCTTTTGTATATACCAAGCACCCATAAAAAAAAATAAAAAATTACCCCATGACCCATCAAATTAATAAACTCATTTTACAATGACCCATCTAATAAAAAAAAAAAACTAACCAGACCCACCACAAAAATATTTTTAAAAATGAAAACGGTACAAATCTCGCGAGGTTTTCGGGACAAACATTCTAGTCAATGACGCGGTAATGCCTGTGCGACATTGTATCACAGTAGTTCTGAAGAAACGATGTCACATCAACAATCAAAGGCATCTATGGCGGGAATGTTGGAAAGATTGGGAGTCCAAACGATGCTATTATCATGAAATGGGTATGGATATGTTTTTCCACGAATCGTTCGTCTTCTAATGGAGCCCGCGCCCGGAGGCCTCTATATCATCATCACACCGACTGATAAATATAGCGCATCGGTACCCTCGTATAAATCAACTAAGGTTTGCCTATTTTTATTAGAAAACGGAATACCTATTGGTTTCAAAATATTCCCAAAATCGATGCACTGTAAACTGTAATAATCTACAGAACAGAGTTCGCCGCCATCACGTCCAAAGGGACCCTACTAAACGCGCCTCTAATTTGAAGAGTGCCGTAATGAAAAGTTATGCGCTGCAAAGAGCGACAACTCGAATAGTTCTATGTTACTTCCGATTGCCGATTTCGAAAGCAGCATTTCGAAAGCACGTTTTCAATTTTCCCTCCGACGTTTTGTAACCAACACAACAAGAGCGACAATAAAAATATTCTGAAAACTCAACACCCACATGGCACAAAATAAAACAATAGAAACTACCCACTACCCATAATAAATATTTTTTTAACAGTCCAACCACGGACCAATTAAAATATGAAAAAATACGACCACCCATACAAAAAAATATCGTTTGCCGCCCGACCCCCCCATTTGATCATTTCTGGAACAGCCCTTAGAGAAAAATACATATATGATGGTATGTAAGATGTTAATGTGGAAATCAGGCCATTTCGCAATGAAACAATTTATCACCCAAAAGGCTATCCAAATATTAGTGTCAATATGGGTCACATATATCATGAAATGCATGATGCATGTAGTTCTAGATATACTGCTGTCTCGGATTAGATTTTTCATAGATGTAATAAGATAGTGAAATATATGTAGATCATACAGACTAGAAAGTGTCTTTATATCTCGTATGTAAGCTGTGTTATGGTCACACAAGACACATTCTGCCATTTTTATACCCCCCGCAACAAGTTGTGGGGGGGTATACTGGAATCGGGTTGTCCGTCTGTCTGTCCGTCCGTCCGTCTGTAGACGCAATGGTTTCCGGGCTCTAAAGCATTATCCTTTCCACCTACCGTCACCATATCATACATATGGACTACCCATGGGATGAAGATGTTCCCTATCGATTTTGGGGTCAAAAGGTCAAAGGTCAAGCGCACTGGACATCGAAGTAGCAATATGGTTTCCGGGCTCTAAAGCGTTATCCTTTCCACCTACAGTCACCATATTATACATATGGACTACCCATGGGATGAAGTTGTTCCCTATCGATTTTGGGGTCAAAGGTCAAGCGCACTGGACATCGAAGTAGCAATATGGTTTCCGGGCTCTAAAGCGTTATCCTTTCCACCTACAGTCACCATATCATACATATGGACTACCCATGGGATGAAGGTGTTCCCTATCGATTTTGGGATCAAAAGGTCAAAGGTCACGTGCACTGGACATCGAAGTAGCAATATGGTTTCCGGGCTCTAAAGCATTATCCTTTCCACCTACAGTCACCATATCATACATATGGACTACCCATGGGATGAAGATGTTCCTGATCGATTTTGGGGTCAAAAGGTCAAAGGTCACGCGCACTGGACATCGAAGTAGCAATATGGTTCGGTTTGTCATGCCATTTGTTTTTTACACTCAGAAAAGAGGTAGTTTATACCTATTACCAACACCCTTTGGGAGATTGGGGTAAGCGGAGGGTAATCTTAGTGAGCATTGCTCACAGTACCTCTTGTTTTTCTAAATCTATTTCTTCATTTTCTGGATATTAAGTTTTAAATGATTTCCAAAATAGGTTTAATTTTATTTTGTAGAAATATTACTATACTTTGTATATTGGCCTGGTTAGCTCACCTAAGTAGTAATACAAGAGTCACAAGTTCAATTTCGATTGATCCAATGATTTCTCTCCCCTTCTGTGCTATCATAACTTAGTCTTAAAGTGCATAAGACTTGACTTTACATTTTTATTGCCACAACTAGGAAGTATCAAATATGCTAACTATAAAACAGACATGGTAATATACCCCAAGTTTTTTTTTTTAGATACAAGATAGGATGCAAGTGAATTGTACTTGAAATGTCACAAAAAATTATGTATTATTGAGAAAGTACCATGTGTCCTTAACCTAGTACTCTAGTACTCTAGAACAATATACACTGTATCTAGAAGAATATAACTGATGTCAAATACATTAAACAAATTTGGGTGAAATTATTCAAATAGTTATTTGCCTTCATGTTAAAAAAATATATACATTTGTATATACAAATGTAGTACAATTTTGTGGAATGTCAAATTTGGTGCTCCATACGATTTACATAATTTATATCTCAAATTTGAAAAGGTTGAATTAGGAAACAATATATTTCTTTAGCAGTATTAACATTCATGCAATGTAGATTTCAAACATTACAAAGCAATGAATCATCCTCTGCATTATTCTTATAGACATCATTTTGTGAAAATTCAATACTTATCATTGATAAAATTTATATGCACTCTAATTTTAAATTCGAAATATTCATGTAGGCAGTCTGACAATTATATCTCAGAATTTTTGTTTGTTCAAATTATAATAGTGTTTTCACCTGTGATATGTCTTTATTGTGACTTGTATTTGTAGTTTGAAAAAAGATTATATGGCTGCAGTAGGGGGCATTAAAGCTCATTTACTGAGAGAATCAGAACCTAATAAACTCCTGTACATTGGTGAACTACTGGGAGGGAGGTCATTTAGTCCAAAAATGGTGAGTACACCTGCATATAAAGCCTGGTCTGATTAAAATCAAACCTCTCATTTCGCTCAATATACGGATAGTCGCTGCATGCAAAATGGTGAATTTCATAACCCAGGGTCATGACTTTAGGATGAGTCCAAATTAGTCATATCTTTTGATGTTTTAATGTTAATACACCTATTATTTAAAGACTTTCATCAGTGTATGCACTTTGGAGGGCAGTGAAGTTTTTTCTAGAATTCATAGCCCATGGAAGTAGTGATACTTTTTCACTAGTATTCAGGTGACCAATATTAGCCTGGGGGCCTCTTGTTAGTTCATGTTAGACCCAATTCTAGCATCTTAATCAAATACATGTAATATAAACACTGTATCTCAATTGTTGATGAGCACTTCATTAACCTAAATTCAGGAGCATTGAATTCAATTTCCATCAAGGGGCTTCTTTGCAATTAAATTTTTCCATGCAATATGCCAGTGAGAATCCAAGTTCCTTTGAGTTGTTGTGCAAGATGTTCTAAAATTTCATGCACAAAAAATTGTCAGAAGATATACTGCTGTATCTATGTACATTGTACATCATGTAGTAAGTTGCTGTCTTTCATTAGCCCCGATCTGTATGATGGAGTCTAGCACATCGAATCCCGAAGTTTGTACTAATTAATGACATACATGTATCATATTGTACAGGTGAAAATGCATTGTAATTTTAAGTATTTTGCCACATTTTAGATAGATTTCCACAACAGCTTTTGTGTGATTATAATCCAATTAAAAAAATTTCCACAAAGAATTAGGGTGAAAAGGGCAAATTTAAATATAACCAGTAGATGGTACTTTATGTCACTTTTACAACGTATTACATAGTGTATCACTACATAATACGTTGTAAAAGTAAGGATATACAGTATTACACAATACAATCCAATGTTTCACATAGGGGCACTATAGGGTTGATCTTAATCAAACGTGTATCTGGGCCCTGTAGTATTTCTTTGATGATTTATTATCAGTAATAGTAAAACAGAAGTTTAAATTATTATTACGTATTCATTTGTACAGGATCATCTAGTGTGTTTTATGCCTGGAACCTTGGCTTTGGGGTATCAGAATGGCCTTCCACAAGATCACATGGAGATAGCTATCAAATTAACCAGAACTTGCTATGAAATGTACAACAAAATGCCAACCAAACTCAGTCCAGAAATTGTTTATTTTAATCAAGCTCCAGGATCTAGTGATGATCTTATTGTTAAAGTAAGTGTTTTAAAAAATTTGGTGAATATTTAGCCTTTTACTTTTAAATTGAAATGAAATCAAATTCTCTTTACTAAGTCTATATCATGAATTAAATTGAAATGAAATCAAATTCTCTTTACTAAGTTAAAATTATGAACTTTTTGTTGTGACCTTTTTATAATTTCTATCACCATATCAGGGTTTAGTACATGTACGTATATTACCAAAGCATTTTCTATAAAAAACACTTTTTATGATGTATTATGTTTCCTCCTTGTCTTCAGCCACTGGATGCCCACAACCTATTGCGCCCAGAAACAGTGGAGAGCTTGTTTTACATGTATCGGTTTACACGGGACAAGAAGTACAGAGAGTGGGGCTGGCAAATCTTCTTGGCCTTCATGAAATACACCAAGATTGACGGAGCAGGTTTCTCCTCCATAAATAATGTCAAGAGTCCAAGTAACCCAGGATACAAAGATAAATTAGAAAGCTTCTTTCTTGCAGAGACACTCAAATATCTCTTCTTGTTATTCAGTGATGATCCAAAACTTATTCCTCTGGACAAGTTTGTGTTCAACAGTGAGGCTCATCCCCTGCCAATTTACACCGAGTAGTTCAAGTTTGATGAGTAGAATGAATATGTGTGTGTGTGGTTAAAAATACATTGATTTTGTAGTACATGTGTACAAGATGTAGTGATTTTCTAGGAGTAACTCCTGGGGAGTGTGTGGATGATATACTATGTGATAGTAGAATGAAGACACAACCCTGAATTTGCTCATTACTGATATGAACTAATTTATTTCTGCGATTTCAAGAGATTTATCAACGAGACATTTTCCCAATCATTCATTTTATCTATTTCTATGTATAACAGTAGACATAATATTTTCCTTTTTGTACAAATTTTGTGATGTCCATTGTCTTATAAGAAAACAGACATCAGTACCAGCATACCTAAAATTCAAGTACATTCTTATTTCAAGTCTAAAGAAGAAGCGTTTTGCATAAGCAAAGGTACATATAAATAAGTGAATCCACAATATTTCTTGTGCATGTAATGTATGTTAAAATAGCAAGAACAGAAATATTTGTAATATGCAACTAAATTCAAACATACTTCAAAATTAGTTGACTTGACCAAATTGGGATACCTTAATCAATATGTGATTTGCTTGTGTCGAACACAATCTATGATAATCACCAATACCTACAATGTAGTTCAAAGCACAAGAATGCACACAAATAATTTAAAGGCAATAATGATAATTGCTTTGAAAGTGTATACTGGGGTGGGTGATAATTACAGTTAATGAAAAGCAATTAAAGTAAGTTTGTTAAAATGGCCATGAATATAATTCATTCTGAATCCTGTATAGATAAGTTTAGATAGGCATGATGAAATGCTCAAAAATGATTATTTTCACCACTTACAAATCTGCAGAATTATACACACTTCCCTGAAACTACGAGTACATGTGTGACCCTACAAACAAAAGTCTATCTACAGTATACTATTACACATCTTGACAGTCAACAGGGAATAGAGCATCACCTTTGGCTAGCAAAGATGACTATTACAGTACTGAACTAAATCACAGAATAGCTCTAACTTATTAATGATCCTAGATGATTGTGCAATTCTATATCGGATTTTATCTGAATTGTTTATGAATTTTGTTCGTAAATATTTTTTGTCTCTGTTTATATTATTAGTTTATAAACACTAGTAGTAGTTGGGGTGTACAGAAAAAAATTATTTTGTATCTCCATCTGTAAATTTTTTGCTAATATTCATGTCCCGTTGTGAATAAGAGGGGCATTTGTATTTGTGAATTGGGTGTTCAACAGTCCAGCTGATTACTTGTAAAACCCTTTAATTGATATTGACGAAAACTTCATAGGCAGATTGAATCTTAGGTCAAAGGTCATGCAGTTTTCTATGATCCTTACACCAAATGTTGTTCCACTGATTGAGTTAACTGATAATCATAAACATGTTAGTCATTACTAATAAAATGAAATGACTCCGGATTTACAGATCTCAATAGGTCGCCATTCTTTCTAATATGCATATCGTAAAATGCATATACATGTAATACATCAAACCAATGTCTCATGATTGATATAGCACCTCTACTTGTTAGTCATCAAACTTCATAGGCGGACTACTTGTAATAGATGGCACCTATTGATTTTGATGTGAAGATCAAAGGTCACCACATTTGCATCATCTGCTATACAAACTTTTTTGTTACATATTTTGTCATATCTAATATCTTCATATCTATTTTTTCTGAATGATAGAAGAAACAGAATTCATGAGAGTGATGGTGAGTGAGAGATATCTGTGTATATATGGAGTTTTGTAAACAGTGAAACATGCTAGGTGTATTACCCACAAAGTATTGGTAAATGTAATATGGTAGCATGTTTTTACCACGCACATGCATATGATGACACCCCTGGCTTATTTTCTATTGACCAATTCCTGTCACAGAACATTTAGGAGTTCAAATATGTGTGTACCTATATAACTCCTATAAATATATCTTGGTATTCTATATGCAGGTTGAGTAAGTTTAGGTATCATATGTTGAATGGCTATTACAATACTGTGATAATGATTGAAATTGTTTGTATGTTTGTTATTGATGTCAAAGAAAAATATCCTGATGCAATAAGATAGCAGTTCAACAAATTATGGAGAGTTCCTGTGTGCTGTGTGTGTGTTATATACATGTAGTGAAACTGTTTATTGTATATAGTCATCGTGTATTATTTTGAATCCAGTAGCGAATCGTTGTGTATTGTGTTTACTATTTTGTTTACATGGTCTTGCTTCACATTCCTAGTCGATTACATTTATTTCCAATTTTGATGTATTTAATTGATATACTTTGATGTAATTGTAGAATGATAACAATTAGTAGCTTAAGATGTAATCATTATATATGTATTACTACATGTAAAACATTCAATTAAATTGGTGCCAACATTTTGTAGCCAACTCATTGTTACATTAATTATCTCAATAGTTTCCATTCTTCCTGGAGTAAAGATGTAACAGATATGGTTTCAGAAAAGAATGAGTTTGGTATAATCATGTTTTACAGTAAAACGCTGTTGTTTTTCTTAATATTTTAATGGTGAGGTATTCTCATTTTAAATGCTACTAAGAAAATATTTAGAGTATTTATTAACAATATTTATGACACATGTACCTCATGAAATACTTGTTTCCATCTCACCCCGAGCAAGGTTGTTGTTTTTTTTCCCCATATGCTATTGTTTTCATTAATGTGAAGAGACACTACCAGCAATAAATAACCCAAGTCAAAGTCTTTTACATTTGATTTAAGGTGTTATATTTCTTCTCTGCTAAAAAATATTTGGTATACATATATTGTTGTATTTAACTTTTCAATTTAAGAGGGGACCATCATTTAGAACTGTAAAGTTGAATAATATTGTTTTTGACAGAGAACATTTACTTTACAAAGAGCCATGAGAAATTCAGAAATTGTAAGGGATCTTTATTCTGTGGTCTTTGAGTGGTTCTTTTCTAGGGGTAACAATTATTCTTAACATAACAATACAGAGAAGTCGCAATGCCATTGATATTCTGTATTAAAACAGGAGAGGGACTAGTGAGTTGTTAGAACTTGTTCCCAATCCTCTTGATTTATTCAGTAAAAAATGTTGAAAACAAAACACTGTATTAAAGTGAAATATACATGTATTCAGATGACTAGGATTTGAATTTCTATTATGTCTATTATTTATCACAATTGTTTTACTTGTGCGAGTTTCTAAAAGGATATTTCACATTCCTCAAACTAGCAGGATGAGTCTATGATGAGACATAATCCATTTTACAAGTATAAAAGGTTCTCAGTTTTAATTATAACAATAACATATATTTTTAAGTAAAAAGTTGTGTATAACTGTGTGGCTTGAATTATCGTTACAGGTATTTCAAATGTGTTTCAGAATATGGGACAGTGTTTGATTTTTTTTAAAGTGCTTTGATAAAATTGAAGCACCAAACAAATTATGGGTCACGGGTGTTAATATTATACATGTGTACATGATTTTATTCACTCAAAGTATTATCAGTTACTGTTACTATAGATTTGCTAGATGTACACCAAATTGTTTTGTAGTACTGTCCTTTTAACATATGAATTATAACGCTCATTTCATTTTGTAGAGTTTGTGTACATGGTGTGTGTGCTTTGTTGAATCAAGATTTGTAATGTGTAAATCCGTTCAGTTTTAATTATTTTACGATATTAGATAGTTTTGTCGATGCGGCATATTTCATACATATGTTTAACATTAAAATTTCTAAGCACACAGACTGTTGTGGTTGTAATGAACTGTAAGTGTATTCCAAATTAAATTTTTATTGGTAATAAGCATCACACAAGTTAACACATGGAACCCCTTGCATTTATCATTCAGAAGTTTTCTTCACACAGCACACGGTACTCCATGTTGCTGTCCCCGGTTTTCCAGTGGTCAGGAGGAGTGTTATAGGCATATTTTTCATGACCAGTGGGGCTGTGTTGTCCCTCCCAGAGGTCGTCCATAACTGGTGAGCTCAAACCATTCCCCACCCAGTGCCAATCTCCACCGACCACTTCCATTCCCAGCCAGAATTGGGGGGAGTAACCTGTCAATCAGAGTTCATCATTCTTTCATAAACAATATGGAGGAAAAGCGAGATAAAGTGTATAGCTATAATTTCTTGAGGAATATTTATCTTCGTGAAAAATAAAGCATGAAAACACTTTATGCCCTCCTCCATAAATGGCTGTGGTATGATTATAGTATCTATAGTGTTGCCCCTTTATGTCTATCTGTATTCCTTCAAAAAATGTTTTCTAGGTTGTTGGTTTTTTGTTTGTTTGTTGGGTTTTTATCAAAGGGAGGGTTGCAATATTGAACTGATTTTTAATATGTACATGTAGTTGTATTTAATGGGCATGCTTTCTTTCATCAGAGTTATATTTCTTTGACTTTGAATATAGATGATGATCTATTTGACTAATTCCTCCCCATATGTAATTACAAAGTTATCATACAACAAGTGTACATATAAACAAGAGGCCCATGTGCCACAATGCTCACCTGAGTCAACTTGGCCCATATTTTAGATATTCCCTCCATATTTGCATGTAAAACTTTGATCCCTATTTTGGCCCCAACTTACCCCCTGGAGCCATGTTTTTTTACAAACTTGAATCTGCACTATTTCAAGAAGCTTAAATGTAAATGTAAACTTTTCTGGCCCAGTGGTTCTTGAGAAGATTTTTAAAGATTTTCCCTATATATTTGTATGTAAATCTTATATCCCCTATTGTGGCCCAAACCTACCCCCAGGGGACCGTGATGTTAACAAACTTGATTCTTCACTATGTCAGGAAGCTTTCTAGTAAATGTAAACTTTTCTAGCTTGGTGGTTTTTTGAGAAGATTTTCCCTATATATTTGTATGTAAAACTTGTATACACATACACACAATATAGAAAGTAATAATCACTACACAGATTACACAATGGATTATCAGTACATAACTATTGAAAAATCCAGCAGTTGGGTTACTAGCTTGGTTTGTATTTTAACACTTTAAAATATTTAATCTGTGCTTCCCATAACCGAAGACTTTCTTTATTTTATTATTAGATTTATTTGCTAATTTTGATTTAAGTTAACAGATGAAACATTTTTTGTATCTGTATTTTAAATATATGCCAACTTCCACTAAAAAGGAGGACAATGAAATAGGAATTTGACAATGAAATAGGAATTTGACCTGTCATCAGTCTGGTCAATCTAAGTTCCTCCTCGTCTGTTTCCAAATGAACCACATGAGTAGACTCTGCTTCACAGATGTGTTTGGCATCCTTGTACCGCCTGTTGAGGTCGTAGAAGTAATAGCAGGTATTGTGGTCTGTATCAGGTACTGTGATGGTGGCTGTCTTGTGTTTGTCGCAACTTATTATTGTTGACCCTTGATATTAAATGAAAAGTTGGGTACAGGACAAAATGTCTCTTAAAGAAATTGCTATTACCATCTCCTTGCAACAAATTTTTGGAGATGCATAGTAATCGATCGTTCGCACACATGTATTCATTAGTAGGTTTGTATTACGACCTCACAATAGGTGGCTGCTCTATGTGCCTTTGTGTGTGTCCGTGCAAAACTTTTCTGGAGATTTTCTTCTTCTTTTTTTTTGCTATCCCTTCGAATATTTAAATGAAAATATTTACATGAACTTACATCAGTAGGTTACTGATGAGGTTTGAGCTTTGTTGACCCATTTTTTAAATGAGTTATTGACCTTGGACAGGGATTTAGCAGTTTTCCAGACTTTTTTGGCAATATTCCAGCAGCTATTGAATAAAAAATATTTTCCTGTGAACTTATATCAATTGGTCAGTGGCAGCTGCCTCGGTAAAAAAAAAAACCCCACCTTTTACGTTGTTAAAATGTCGATAGACCCCCTGCCTCGGTAATATTCGAACCCAAGCTACGCCTATGTTGGTTACTGATTAAATTTGGGTTTGGACTTTGTTGACCTCATTTTGAATGGGTTACGGACCTTAAATTTAGCAATGCCAAAGATTTTATTGAAAATTCTCTTCAGTTGAAAATTTATATATGAATTATATCAATGACTTACAGATCAAGTTTGGGTCTCCTTTATTATATATTGCCATGAGGGAGTGACAAAGCGGGGCTCTTTTTTATACAATAATATATAGTTTGGCATCGTGTTAAAAAATTACACTGTATGTGTTCGTATTTGAGACTTAAATAAGGTACATTTTTGTCAGATTTGTAGGAATTATATCATTAATACATGTACATTCCTTGGTTTTCAAGGTTACAAATAAAGGTTTAAGGTCACTGCATGGAAAATTCTTAAATTTCTTTTGGACAACATTTAATGTAAAAGGGGTTATTCACGCTTCAGGTTAATAATGTAGCCCTCTCCATTTTTTTTATCCCGAAAACATCAAAATCATAAAAAAACCGGATAGGGCTATATTTTTGCAGCTAGGGATCAAGTACGCATTTTCCACGTCCAACATTACGCATGGGAGAAAAATACGCGGTAAGTGAATATAGTATATCAAATATTCATTATCATACGCACGGGGGTTACGCCCTTATTACGTGACCGCGTAATTAGTGTAAATTTCCCACACGCATAAATAACCACTTTTACAGTAATCTACATTCATGACCAAACATTTGTCAAACTTTTAAGAATGCCTTACTAGTTTACTTTCTATTGGTTTACAATGTTAACTGTAAAACATCAAGTCACTGAAAGACAAATTTCTATTGGTTTACAATGTTAACTGTAAAACATCAAGTCACTGAAAGACAAATTTCTATTGGTTTACAATGTTAACTGTAAAACATCAAGTCACTGAAAGACAAATTTCTATTGGTTTACAATGTTAACTGTAAAACATCAAGTCACTGAAAGACAAATTTCAGACATACACGTACCTAGCATTATAAAGATCTTTACCCAGTTGCACAAAAAATAGTTCAGTTCAACTAACAGTTAATGAATATACTTACCTGTATATATGTAAAAGCTAATGGCAATTAATTAAGTTCTCTATCAGTTGAGGTTAACTAACCTTTGAGTCCTACTGGTTTTTAAGATAAAAGGTAAAAGATCAATATCGATGAAAGAGATAATAAGTGTTTCCTTATCAATTAGTTTTTGTTGTGTATTCTGTATTTGATTTCAAATTCACTTGTAAGAATGCTATATTACACCAAGATCTTCAATGGTTTTCATAGTTAAAATGTCAAGGTCGCTGTGCACAGTAGAAATTGAACTTGTTCCGCTTTGCAGTCCTTGTTATTATCGTCATCATGACCGTTATGATTAATGAAAGCAAAGATACCTGAGGTTGAAGAAACAGTTGCACTTGGCTGTTGGGTTGAAATTCCAATGGATGTAGGAGTCGATTTACTGGATTGGACAATCGTGATGAAAGACGATTGGACAAGAGGCAAACTGACAGATGATTGGATGGTAGATGATGCTATTGCAGTATGGGTAGGAATGGGATTGGTCGGATTTGTCACGTTAGCAGGATCGATGTTGCACATGTTACATGTCTTGGCACAAAGAAACAGAGCAGAGGACGGACGAAGGTTACAAATGTCCGTGGTGAGGATTAAATGGTCGCAATTTTCCTCTGTGTCAGTGCATGCCATTGGCTGAGCTTCAGCTTTAAAAACAAAGTATCATTAGGTTAAATTCAGAGAGAGATCGAGAGACAGAATAAATCAGTTCACACCCATCTTATATTTACCATGATATACTGCGCATATGTAGAAACAAATGATAATCCTGGTGTATGTGAACATCTCTGTTTTAATGGATGATATATAAGATTCCAACTTGGTATATCAAAGTGTAGAAATAGTTTGAGTGATAAGAAAGGTCAAAATGTGGGTAAGTATACAAGAACACAATTAAAACTCATGATAGGAACTGAGGCATGCTAGTTACTATGTCACAAATTAAAATGTATTTTTAAAATGGATAATGATGATAATGGGATATAAAAACAATGGAAGCCTTAAAAAACGATTTTCTGCATATTTAAATTGGTATTACATCTTTAGTCACGAGAGTTTTTCGAATCGGATGAAGTATTAGAAACTTACTTTGGTATAAAAAAAAAACCAAAACATATGTAGATTAGATGCATACTTTAATAAACATTCATGCGAGGGTCTGAACAATGGCGGATCCAGAAAATATGCAATGGGGTTGGGGTGTTTACTACCCAAATTTGTACATTTTCCTCCCAAGGGAGGATGAAGAGGCCAAAGTGGCAAAAAAAAAAAAATGACTAATTTGTTTAAATTGTACAACCAAAGAAGTTTGCAACTCCCGTAGCCCCCACTCTCTTAAATCCATCACTGGATCATACCCTGGAAAAGTGTCTAAAATCTATGGAGCGCCAAATTAACATAAACTCAAATAATTGAAGATATCTCAATTATTTGAAGATATCATCAATTCAATTATTGCTCTCTTTAATTGAATTAATGCGCGCATTAAATCAATTAGTGCTCTCATCAAATGAATTAATGCGCGCTTCAATTCAATTATTGCTCTCATCAATTGAATTAATGCGCGCATCAATTGAATTAATGAGAGCAGTAATTGATTTAATGCGTGCATTAATTCAATTATTGCTCTCTTCAATTCAATTGATAAGAGCATCAATTGAATTAATGAGAGCAATAATAGATTTGAAGCACGCATTAAATCAATTACTGCTCTCATTAATTCAATTGATGAGAGCATCAATTTCGTAGAAATATTGCTCGCAATAATTAATTTAGAGCTCGGTATAAATAATTTGATGATCTCTTTAATTCATTTAAAGATATCTTTAATCATTTACAATGCTTTTGTATACGGAATTAATGCGCGCATCAATTCTTTTAAAGAGAGCAACAATTCAATTAAAGATATCATTAATTCAATTGTGGATATGTTGAATTGAAGATATCTCTAATTATATAGTTGCTCTCTCTAAAAGAATTATTGCTCTCTTCAAATAAATTAAAGATATCATTAATTCAATTGAAGAGAGCAATACTTGAATTAATGCGCGCATTAAATCAATGATTGCTCTCATCAAATGAATTAATGCGCGCATCAATTTAATTATTGCTCTCATCAATTGATTTAATGCGCGCATTATATCAATTATTGTTCTCTTCGATTGAATTGCAGCGCGCATCAATTCAATTGTTGATATCATTAATTCATTTGAAGAGATCACTAATTCAATTAAAGCGCATCAATTCAGCTGAAGAATTAATGCTATCATCAATTCAATTAATGCGTGCAGTAATTCAGAATTGAAGATATCATTAATTATTTGAAGATATCTTTAATTAAATTGTTGCGCGCATCTTCAATTATCTTCAATTATTTGAGTTTATGTTAATTTGGCGCTCCATAAAAATCATGTGTTCTATAGTACCTCGTAAAGTTCATTTCCTGTCGTACTATTTATTTCCTGAAATAAACACAATCAACAGGATATATTTGTTACAAATGTTATAAATATATTCGGCGCAAAGTCCCATAAACCAGGTAAAAATCATTCAACTATGACGAAAATTAACGTGATCTGTAAACTTACAGTAGTTTTATTCGACACGAATTTCCATAAATTTCGTAAAAATCGCTCAACTGTGACGAAACATAAATTTTACCGGTAAACTTACAGTAGTAAACAACATACAAAATTTCAGCTTCCTTATAATCAAACAAAGCACGATAAAAAAAAAAAAAGCATATATATATAAATGTACATGTATTTTTGCTATATTCGGCACAAAGTCCCATAAACCCCGTGAAAATCATTCAAATATGATGAAAATTAAACTTAATCTGTAGATAACAGTAGTCAACAACATACAAAATTTCAGCTTGCTTATAATTAAACAAAGCATGTGAAAAAATTGTGGAAAATCAAGCACATATCATTGTTATATATTCGGCACAAAGTCCCATCAATCTCTTGAAAATCATTCAAGTTTGACGAAACTTAATCGGTAAATAACGAACCACATTTCAGCTTCAAAAATTATTAAAGTATGGCGAAGAAAGTCCGTAAACCAAACCAAAACGGCCCAAATTAATTTCCATGTACACGTCGTAACAAGAGGCGCATGGGTCACATCGCTTACCCGAGTCACTTTTATCCATGCGGTTGTAATTTTTTTCAGAGTTTAAAAAAATCTTTATTCCCGTGAAAAAATTTGACCCTATATTGTGACCCCAACCTAGCCCTAAAGGGTCATGATATAACCATGATACAAAATCACAAACCATGGTAAAAAAATTTACAAACCATGTTAATGAAATGTAAGGTGTTGTCACAAGGAATCTACATACAGAATATGAAAGCATTATCTTAAACAGCCCGGGAGATATTGCCTATTTAACTTTGCTTTAAAGTAGATCAAACTTTAAGGTCAAGGTTACAAGGTCAAAAACATAGGTACCAAAAGAAAGGTATTGTCACAAGTATAGCATGCGCCAAATATGACAGATATATCACTTACCATTTAAAAGATATGAGATAAATATGGGTCAAGTTCCAAAGTCAAGATCACAGGGTCAAACATCATATCATGGTATGAAATGTAAGGTCTTGCCATAAGGTATCTAATTTATTAATACAAAATATTGAATATGTACTACCTGTGGATGCTTGTATGAGAAGAATATGGCAAGCCCTTTTACTATTCATTCGAAAAATAAGATATCTCATTAAATTAAAGAGATATCTTTTATTTTAAAGAAATATCTCTTTAAAATGAGATATCTCTTAATGTTAAGAGATATCTCTTTCACGTAGAGATATATCTCTTTTACTTTAAGAGATATCTCTTTCCCATTGGGAGATATCTCATATACTTTAAGAGATATCTCTTTCACATTGGGAGATATATCTCACTTTAAGAGATATGTCTCTTTTACTCTGAGAGATAGCTCTTTTACTTTGAGAAACATATCCTTCACTTAAAGAGATCTCTAAGAATTCCTAGATAGATGCGAGGGCTGTTCGATATGTAATGTGGATAGTACCACAGCGCGATTTCATGGATAATGATAATCTTGAATAGCTCTATTCAATACCTTTCCAACGGTATAAACACGAGCCTTCAGCTTCACATAGTTTTAGACTTAGAGACAGTCGTTGACCACTGTTGTAAAAATGGTTGGGAATTGAAGAAATTCGAGCTTATATAAGAGTTCGCACAAAACTCGGTCATGCAGATTTTTACTGAATTGGGGGAAGTTTATGGGTTTGATAAGGTATCTTATGAGACAATTCGTAGGTGGAGAAAGAAATTTCTGACTGGCACAGAGTCCGTCAAAGATGCAGAAAATCTGGCCGAACTGTAACTTTAACAAGCAAGGCAAATGTCTCAAAAGTCAGGGAAATAATGGAAATTGATGGCAGATACACGATTCGTGATATTGCCAAAGCTGTTGGCATATCGCGGTCGCATTTCATTTTGAAGCGTATTTTGAAAGTACGAAAGATTTCTGCCAGATGGATACCACATATATTGGCAGATGACCAAAAACGGGTACGAGTACAAACTGCTTAAGCAATTGCTCAAACCGTTTCCCAAAAATTAGCAAACATTCGTTAATGGTGACGAAACAGGAGCTCACTATTTCGAACCCTTAAGAAAAATTGGAAACAAGATATGGCTAACTAAACACGGTAGGCCTGTAGTTGCCAAAAAGAACCATGCATAATCACAAAGAAGGTTCTTCTCATGTGATGGTATAGCCGTAAAAATTCCGGTGCCGAAGGGCAAAAGTGTTACAGGTCGGTATTACCGAGATGTTGTACTAAAAAGCTCAAGAAATATTATCATTTTTGTACATTATTTTCTGCTTTTTCTAATGCATTTAGTTTTTATACTGTATCGGTAAATTTATATCAGCCCTTCAAATGATAAAGAAAACTAAAACTGTCCTGTCGGGACTTATATCCCCCGCGAGGCACATAAAAACAGAATTCCTCAGATCAAACCAGAAATTGTTTAATCAAATGGTCATCTAGTATATTGTTTGTTGTTGTCGGTTCCTTTTAATTTCCGTGCAATGTCCACACTAGTGGGCCCCCTTCCAGGTATCTGGCTAGCTGCACGCTAGATGTTACCTCACATCTCCATTTTTTCCGGTCTTGAGGGTCGGCAGTAGAGAGCTTCCATTCTCTACAATCTTTCTCCGTCAACTCCCTCCAAGATAGCATTGGCCGACCACCTCTACGTCTCCCAGGAACTTGTTTGTTTAGAGCGCACTTGACTGCACTGCTGGATCTGACAACGTGGCCATACCAGCGGAGTCTCCTTTCCCTTAATGAAGATGAGGTCGAGGTCATCGATGCCAAGTCGCCCCAGCAATTCAGTTGAACCTACAGTGGCCATATCTTCAGGCTTGATGTTACAGATCTGTCTTATCATGGCCCTGTCATTGCGTAGTAGGCGATGAAGATTTGGTTTGGTCAGTGCCCAGGTCTCACTGGCATGGAGCAGAGCGCTCCGTACGCAGGTGTTATACACTCGACCACGGGTCTTATACGACATTAAGTTTTTCTTACACATTTGTGATTGTAAAGATTGGTTAATGTTTGGCAGTTTTTGTCCGGCCCCAGGAGTTCGGAAATTTACAATTTATGTCCCCCTTGTCCCAAAGATGCTTCATGCCATATTTGAAAAGAATTGAGAATGGTAGTTAGCATGAAGTTAAAACTGTTCAATTGTTAATGCATGACAACTGACGCAGACCAATTGCTTACAAACAGACAAGCCTGTACCAGAATATGAACTGTCAAAAGTTGGGCGTACTTAAACACAGGAGGAATACTACAACAGAGAAATTTTATATGGATAAAAAGTGGGTGATATGTACAACAATACTTTGAAACTGAAAGTTTACTTTAATTAGTAAAATAATGCAGTTTTAATAGAATTTTTTTTAAAAGCCCCTGCTGGACTCAGTTCAGAAGTCGACATGCTAACCCACTGAGCTAAGCAATAAAATTTACATGGAGTAAACAAATATTCCTAATTTGTATATTTCCATTTTTGTTTTAAAAGAAAGTCAGACATTATGACTATGTAATATACCTCCTTAAGGTGGCTCATTACACCAACACTTTATTTTTATTAAAACACCTCATATAGAAATCTGAATAAAATACAGATCATTCAAATAAATATTTCAGAGATTTGTACATTGCATTTTAATCAGATTGCACTCCGATAGACCTCTTCACCTTAGATAACTGATCAAAACTGCTATTCAGAAGGCTAAGCTGTTCTGTCAATTTCAAATAATAATTGTACTGATAAAGTGGTAAAAATCGTAATTTAAAAAGCATTTAATTGATTACATATACCCGGTACTGTGCAAATAACACAAAAATAAGCAAATAATTATAATGACCTAATGCATGATTTTTTATTTGCTGGTATACCATCATTTAATGCTCAAACCCCAACATGACTTTGAAAACCAAACTGCATGTCATTTACATTCCAGCAATAGATATACATGTACAGTATTCTCAGAACTACGACAGAAGTCCATCAACAGTATTAAAACACAAAAATAATTACAAACAAAACGAGTTCTAATATATATAACATATAATTATGTTTGGGATTTTCAGTTACTCAAGTTAATTATTTTCCAGAAAATTTAGAAATTTAGTCAGCGTATTCCCCAAAAATGTGCTCTTTTCAGTCTTTCACAGATGATCAAGTTACGTGGTGCCAGAGGGTCTGAAAAACAGGAAAACGAGATATAACACTTGGCATGCGGATATTCATACTAAGGGCTGTTCCAGAAATGATCAAATGGGGGGGGGGGGGGGGGGGGGGGGGGGGGGTCGGGTGGCAAACGATATTTTTTTGTGTGGGTGGTCGTATTTTTTCATATTTTAATTGGTCCGTGGTTGGACTGTTAAAAAAATATTTATTATGGGTAGTGGGTAGTTTCTATTGTTTTATTTTGTGCCACGTGGGTGTTGAGTTTTCAGAATATTTTTATTGTCGCTCTTGTCGTGTTGGTTACAAAACGTCGGAGGGAAAATTGAAAACGTGCTTTCGAAATCGGAAATAACATAGAACTATTTGAGTTGTCGCTCTTTGCAGTGCATAACTTTCCATTACGGCACTCTTCAAATTAGAGGCGCGTTTAGTAGGGTCCCTTTGGACATGATGGCAGTGAACTCTGTTCTGTAGAATATTACAGTTTACAGTGCATCGATTTTGGGAATATTTTGAAACCAATAGGTATTCCGTTTTCTAATAAAAATAGGCAAACCTTAGTTGATTTATATGAGGGTACCGATGCGTTATATTTATCAGTCGGTGTGATGGTGATATAGAAGCCTCCGGGCACGGGCTCCATTAGAAGACGAATGATTCGTGGAAAAACATATCCATACCCATTTCATGATAATAGCATCGTTTGGACTCCCAATCTTTCCAACATTCCCGCCATAGATGCCTTTGATTGTTGATGTGACATCGTTTCTTCAGAACTACTGTGATACAATGTCGCACAGGCATTACCGCGTCATTGACTAGAAAGTTTGTCCCGAAAACCTCGCGAGATTTGTACCGTTTTCATTTTTAAAAATATTTTTGTGGTGGGTCTGGTTAGTTTTTTTTTTTATTAGATGGGTCATTGTAAAATGAGTATATTAATTTGATGGGTCATGGAGTAATTTTTTATTTTTTTTTATGGGTGCTTGGTATATACAAAAGGTGCCTCCCGACCCCCCCATGTATGTATTTCTGGAATAGCCCTAAAACAAAACTTAACACAGATTATTAAATTTTCTGACAATAGTTGCCCATTACAAATAACCCATTTTAATCATAACTTCAACATTAATATACTAAATATACATAAAGATGTGTATCTGGATACAATGTCTGCATGTTGAAAAACAACTATACTCACATGGATGGAAATTAATCCAGATTTTATATACCTGGCCTTTACTACACACAAAGTCATATGAAGACACATGTGTGTGAAATCTCCAGGAATTACTTTGCAATTAGTCTTATATATACATGTTCAAGGTGGCCTCACTACAAAATTATTCTATCAATTAACACTTACTTGGCCCACTCCACATTGAGAATCAGATGATCATAACCAAAGCCTGAAACACCAGCAATAGCTCTAGCAGCATCTTCCCTTCTGTGGAAGTTGATGAATGCAAATCCCTAGAGAAAATTAATGAAAGCCAAAACTAAAAAACTATATTTGACACATTCAATATAAAGTAAAATCCATGAAACTTATGTGCTGTTTTAATATTAAACTTTCAGTGCAGTGTTCAACACTAACTATTTCACCATAGTAGTCCAAAGGACTAGAAGATTCTATAATTAACTAGTCTTGTTAGGTCAGAAGCTAGTCAAGTTGCCGGAGACAGTCGGCCGAGTCACAAGGTGTGGGGGCAGTGTGGGATGGGGCTTTCCCATATGGTGGTGGGGGACCTACATGTATCGCTGAAAATTTTCAAAGTCTAAAAGCAAAATTCTGCATTTCTGCTGCAAAATGATTGGTCACGGTAGCTCAGTGGTAGAGAATAAGCTTCGTAACCGGGATGTCGTGAGTTTGAGCCCTGCTCGTTCCATGGCCACGTCAAACCAAAGACGTTAAAATAAGTAGTGATTGCTCCTTCACCAAACACTTAGCATTTAGAAGTGAGAATCATGGCTCTTTCAGATATGACCTTAAAAATGGAGGTCCCATGGCGTGGCAGGCATTGGCACCATAAAGAACCCTCACTGATATGGCCCTGAGTGCTAAGCATACGTCTAAATTTGTGGTACTTCACCTACAGCTGGTGACTTCTCAATATGAGCGAAAAATTCTTGATGGGACGCAAAACAATCAAGCAATCAATTGACAATCTGTTGCAAAATGACCTAATTAACTCATTTTAGCCTCTGATTTTACAGATTTATTTATTTATCAAACCACGAGGTTTTGGGTGTAAATTCTATGCTTGAATTGCAGTATTACAAGCTATATTTTTCTAAGGGCAGAAATGATGCATTTGCGTTTAAGATCAAACATTAGTCAATTCAATTAGATTTTTAATTTTCACCATTATTGATATTCTGTTAGCCTGGACAAAATTTACTAGCCTCAGGCTACCGGACTAGCATTAGTGTCAAACCCTGCAGGTGTATTTACTCTTATCAAAGGTTTGAAAATATATCTGACATGATTACAACATATACAGCAATATTAACCTTAGACTGGCCAGTATTTTTATCCTTGGCCAAGTAAATCCTCTGAATCGGTCCAAATGGTCGGAACAGCTCCTGCAAATCCGACTCTCTGGTGTCTTCTGACAGATTTGTAACTCGAATGGTAGCTGACTCATCTACAAAGAAAGTCTGGCATTCAATCTACAGTCTATCACAATACTTACAACTGTTCTGACTTTTTCCTAACCATTATCAACAAGAGGTACTTTGAGCAATGCTCACTAAGAATACCCCCCGCTTACCCCAATCTCTCAAAGGGTGTTGTTAATAGGTATAAATTACCTCTTTCCTGAGTGTAAAAATATGGTATGCCTTTGTAGAAGAAAATGGAAGATATAGTCCAAACACAAATCCATGGTATAAACCTATAATTTTGACCTTGAGATCAAAGGTCAAGGTCATAAAGAGGTCATGAATGTACATGACACATAGTCTCATGTTGATACACCCATGTCTTATGGTATGACTGTCAAAACCCTATAATCAATTTTGACCTTGAGGTCAAAGTTCAAGGTCATATAGAGGTCATGAAGGTACCTGACACATCGTCTCATGGTGATACACTCATGTGTCAAATATGGTATGCCTATGTCAAAGAACAAAGAAGTCATGGCCCTGACACGAATCCATTGTAAAAACCTTAAATTTTGAACTTGAGGTCAAGGTCATATGGAGGTCATGAAGGTACCTGACACATCGTCTCATGGTGATACACTCATGTGTCAAATATGGTATGCCTATGTCAAAGAACAAAGAAGTTATGTCCCGGACACGAATCCATTGTAAAAAAAAAAACCTTTAATTTTGACCTTGAGGTCAAGGCTCAAGGTCATGAAGGTACTTGACACATCGTCTCATGGTGATCCACCTGTGTGCCAAATATGGTATGCCTATGTCAAAGAACAAAGAAGTTATGGCCTGGACACGAATTTGGAGACAGACAGACGGATGGACAGACAGAGTGATTCCTATATACCCCCCCCCCCCCTGAACTTCGTTCGGGGGGGAGGGGGGGGGTATAATAAACTATAAAAGCTGTCCAACAGTTTCCAGCATATAAATTTCCACAAGATTTAATTAACTGACCCCTTTTAGAGGACATTGTTTCTCCACGCCCTTTAGCCACACCATCTCTCAGACTTGGAGGAACATATTTTCCTGATGTTTTGGGGGCTGCTGCAGCAGGAGCCTGACTTTGCACTGGTCCCCCAGGTGCATCACCAACTGGTGGCTTTTCACCATCTTGAAGCTTTTCCTATTTCAATAAAGGAAGAATTTAATACATCAAAAGGGGGAAGCTTGTTTGACTTTTTTTCTCTATTTTGGTGTCATATTTTAAATAATTTTGTTGGCAGTACATGATGTATATCAAATATAGATTATTTTTTTTATTCTACTGATGGAGGATCTAATGCAACATCATAAAAGACATTTGACACACAAACTTCGTGCTTCATATCAAATTCTCTTACAGGGTTTAAACTTCACAAAAATCTAGTTCAGCCATGTGGGCTCCTGTAATTGCCTACATATAAACTTACAAGTCAAATACAGAGACATCCGAGTCTACACATTAACCTGTCTGTTCTGTTGGATTTGTCAGCAAAAATAATCAATGTCCCATTTATACATGTACTCATTTTACCTACACATCTGTCAATTCTTTATTGAAAAATAATTTCAACTTGCTGTAATATTCTAAATATTGTTTATGTTACACAAAGCTACCCATCACCAATATTGCCTCACCTGTGCAGGCTGCACAATGCCACAGGTGTGTGACTAATTATCAGTGCTGATAAACTACTAGTGTAACAATGAAGTAATAAGTTCTCGGAGCATTATATTATGGAATGTCAATGAATATATTCCTATTAGTTTGATGGTTGATTTTATTATTTCCCAGTGTGTTTCTTTAATTGACAAATGCACAACACCAATTATGAATTTCCAAGAAGACTATAACAATTGATACTGTTCTTTGATAAACTTATCTTTGTAAAATCAACAGAGCATGCTCAATTTGTAGTGCATAAAAAACACGCAAAGTTGCTGTGGCAATATTTCTGTTTACTATTATATTTTATTCAAATGCAATGCGATCATGTGAAAACGTTTCTTTAAAATAAAAAACCATTTCTGTTTCATCACCTAATTATAATGTTCAACTTGAAGAACTGCATCAAATTTTTTAGTACACCATGTAGAATTCTCTCACCATGGAAGGGGGTGATCAAGCAATTAATTTGTTATAAATTATAAATAAGTGAGTGATATATTTAAACCTTATTCTACATATTTTTCATCACTTTTTTCAGTGTAACTTCAGATACTTTACAATACAATGACATTATTCAAGTGATCAGACATTACCTGAAGAGGTCCTAAAGTGTCCTTGTATGGACATTTTGTAGTCCAGTGATCACCTTTACAGATTCGACAGGACACCAGTTTCTGGTTCTTCAGTTTCAGTAATGGGTCCTCCTCCTGTTCTACCACCTCCTACACAAGATATTCAAATGTATTATTAAAACTCAATTAGTTTCAAAATTATTAACACATTGTTAAAAACCTCAATCATTTTTCAAACAAAAATCTATAAACCTACAAGTGCAAATGTCAACAAAATTTTAACATCATATCTCATAAATCCCACTCATATATTTTGCTTGACTCTAGTTCTATGACCTTGTCTTGGTAGATTTATCAGATAGACATAATTTCAGGATTTTAATAACTTATTCAACAAGCACACGAAGGAAAATAAACTTAATAATTCTACCTTTGACAGACACATTGGTTAGATGATGAAAATGCCAATATATTGTGATATTCGATTAAATATTGCAATATATCACAATATTATTTTTGATGGCAATAGCCATCCCAAGTCAGCCTGAGTATTTAACTTTTTAAATGGCATAGACAATAGGTCTATGTCTTTTTGATGCGGCATAGACCTATGGCTTTTGGCATAGACCTGACCAAAATTTGACGACAAAAACAACAAAAAAATAGTTATTAACAAACTTTATGTTTTTTTTAAAATTCAACTTCATACTCCATTTTCCAATTCTACATTTAATCTATTGATATTGTCCTCGTTTTATTTTTTTATTTTACTCATCATAATCATAATCACTGTCCAGAAAATACTTTAACTGCGGAATCATATGTACACGCCGTTTGTTTGACCTTCACCTCAAAATTATTTTTGATAAGTCGAACATATACTATTTTGTTTTGACATTCTTGCAATACTTGAATATTTGGGAAAAAAATTAAAAATAAAATAACTCTAGTTATATTATTGAGGAAATTTTTAGTTTTAAAATCAATCTCAATAAAATTCATCAATGCTGATAAAAAAAAAAAGCATCAACATTTAAAGACATACGAATCATATGCTGAACAATTTGTCTAAAGCACTAGTCATAATCTTCAAACTGCTTAGACGCTTAAGTCGTATACTCTAAAATTAACGGAGGAAAATCCAGGTCACAAAAATAGATATTGACGATTGTAAGGGAAAATATTTATTTTAAGTGCATTATCACACACGTATCATAATCATTCCTTTGTTTCGTGAATTTGGCATAGACAATACATGTATCAACACTTCGCCGCGAGTTACATCCCTATGTGGGGTTAACTAAAGGTCAATTGGTGAAAAACCAAGTTTTCCTTCTTTACCTTACCAAATGCAAGACGTTATTACTTTGAATTTTAGCTAATTATCAAGTTTTCATACAAGTTAATGAGTTGTCCCAATCTGGGGCATTATTGGAGCTGACTGCAATTGATGGGAAAATAACAGATGTCAAAGCTACAGATAGGAAAATTACAAAGGCCAACGTAGGGAAATACGGTTTTTAACCAAGAGATGGCGGACAAGGGACGTAACTTTTGCGAAGTGTTGATACGTGTATTCAGGATATCTTATGTGCACATGGCATGGCCTGACCTCATTTGGCATAGCCGCGGTCTATCGTTAAATTCTCAGACTGCCAAGTTAGATCCTTAGGAGATGTAATGTAAAATGAACTCACCTCCTTGTTATGTACATACTGCATGTTGATCTCCTCCACCTGTACAATAGTGTTGGCTGGGTTGGGACCTGGTGGATCTCTCTCTGCTGCCCCAAACTTTCTCCATGTCTGCAGACCAATACAAAATTTACTCCAATCTCAGTAAGTACAAGTACTGATTTCAGTACTGCTTATTAACATTATTTATGACAATTCAATTTACAGCTTGACAAAGAATCAGTACAAATATAAATTGACAATATACATACCTTTCTCTTTGCAATGCTTCTGGGTACCTTTCTCTTTTCAACTTTGTATGTTTTGGTGACCTAAAACAAAAAATGTGTATGTATATTTATGACTAATTGGACAGAGAGTAGAGATCTTCAACTCATTCTAGAAGACGTTCATGGACCTTAATGGTCACCTGAGTATCACATAATGAAGAGTTTAACAGGCATGTTTCTCTAAATTATGGCCCCGACAATTAATTTTTTTTTTAAAATAGTGACCTAGACCTTTGCCAAATGACTATCTGGTCATAAGATATCTCCATTACTAAGCAGAGACAGATGCTCTAATTCTTTTTCTTTTTATGCAACTTTAATTCAGGATCACGACACACTGTCTAGAGATAAGTATGAGACAGCTGTTCTGCAGTAATGAGCAGCAAGATGTCATGCATTCTGAGTTTATAACAGTTTCACAAAATCGGCTGAAGCTAATGATAAACCATGCACACCACACAACCAGAACCAGTCATCTTCTCCAGTTCTATATGAGATAATGACCAGTAACACATCATATTATCTTAGGAACGTAGAATTAGGGGCCTGCCACTTTTGTTGTCAATGATCATTATTTGTTATTTTCATACGCAAAGAAAGATATATTAGGTGACTGTTTCCCAAAGTATGATCTCTGCCCCTCCCTAATTTAGGATTTTGTAAATCGGACAAAATCTATTCTTTTTTTATTTATTTTAATTTTTAAGTTTTGCTTCAAGAATTTCTGGCAAGTCATTTTCTAATTTTCCCACTGCTCCAGCTGCCTTTGAAAAACCACATTGTATAATGACAGTAACACATAATATAATGATATTACCACATCATGATCATATGACAGTACCGCATCATGTAATGACCAACCACATCATATAATGATATCATCACATCACATAATGAAGGTACCACATCACATAATGACTGTACTGCACCATAAAATAAACAGATAGGCATTAAAGGTCAAGTACGGTGAAAATAGATTTGAAAATAAAGTTTACAGTTCAATAAATATCATTTTGAAAAGTTTACACAAATACTGCTGTGTTTTTTGCTTTAAAAAAATCCCTGTAAATACACAAAATACCAATTTAAATATTGTTATTTATAGAAACAAATGACAGAATTATCGCCCCTTTCTATTACGTCATCTGAGACAATTATCATTTCATTTTTTATATAATGCATTATATTTCATAAAAAAATGCCTTTTTGAAAAAACTTATTGCAATGTTATTTGTAGCTCATTTTTTATGGATGTGATATCATAAAATGCATTTTGTTCATAGTTTCTTCACATTTCCCCCCAAAATATCTTATCTATAGGCATTGTGGTGATATTATACATCATGTTGAAATTTTACAGTTATCTAAAGTAACCAAACATTTCTGACTAACACATGGCTATAACAGTTGAAATGATATAAGGCTTAAAATAAAAATTAATTTGTTTGATGTACTCCAACCGACCCGTGAAATTTGTCCCGACCCAATCGTTTTTTCCACACTTCGAAATTTTAATTTTTTTTTTTTTTTTTGCTCCCTGGAAAGTAGACATTCTTCGAATTAGTTTTAAAGTTGATGCCCCCCCCCCCTTTTTTTGGACTAGTTGTTTTACAGAATTTTTGTTACACTGTATCAAAATGTTCTTTGGGCGTCTTTCGGTTCTACTTTCACTTTGATAATGACCATTTGTTAATCATGGAACTTTTCAAACACTTTTCTATATGAACGATCAAATATACCGCATTCCTGCTCCAAATTACCACATTATCTACCAACAAGATAAAGCAAGAAGCTACGAATTCCCCCGTCGAGGCCTGATCGTATTTGTGTACAAAAGTTTGAAAGCCATGTTACTTTAAAAAAAATCACGTGAGATAGCGCACCAAAATTATGGCGGACCACGAGTCTGCGTTCAAGTTGATGGTCTATATATATTTCTGAAAAAGCACGCATAAAATTTTGATATGAGATTATTTAAATGTTATGACGATTTAATAGGTGAAAAGCACTTTTACTTTGCTCTTAATCTGAGACACACGAATGGAACATGATCGTCACAACAAATTGAATGATGCGGGGAAGTCGGCATTAAAATTATATTGGGCAATTTTAAAACTGATTGTAAATTGCCATCATCATGTAATTCACTTGAATATTCATGGATCACATTAAAGTGTTTAAGTGATTACTATTATGAATGTCAAACCACAAATAGAAGAATCAATCGGTGGTAATAAAAACTATAGAGGTCCTCATCCGTGATCAATACAAAATGTCCTGAGAAATTTTCAGAAGACAGTGGAAGATTTACGTGTATTATATACAATGTGTACAAAATGAATGTTCTAAACTCTATTCTGTCTGGCAGCTTTATGTGTTAAATGAAAACATCAGTAAATTTGTAAATCTGATTTTCATGACATTAAAATTTTTTTTAAAAAATATTGACCTACCTACCCGACTTGAAAAATGTGGGTCGGAGTACATCAAACAAAATTTTTTTTAATGATGGCCTAAGGCATGTGCGTGTAATATAGGCATTCATACATAACAAGTTAACAGTGTTTTTGTCAAAATCAGGCCATACAGATTTGACGTAAATAACAATTTGATCAACGAAAAAAAACTACAAATCACAGTAAAAGATCAAAGGATCGATGTGTAATAGAAATCTAAATTAGATAATTAATTAGGTGGGGGTAAAAACTCCCACAAGTTTCTGTTTTCCAACATCACTTACACAAAGGTTTGGAACAAATAATCTCTTTATTAATGTATGTATATATTCAAAGTCTTTATGTACATTCAACTTCGTGAATAAACAGTAGTAAAGGTATATGGAGTATCATTTGTAATTGATTGCACTTGCATGATTGATTTTGTTCAACATTCATCATGGTTTGTTTAAAGTCAGGGGAGAGGGTTTTGATGATAACTGTGTGAATTTGCATGTAGATTTTTGTCAGGCATTGAACTTTTGATCTTGTACCTAAAAAATAGTTTACAGACTTGAAATACCTTGACCATTTTGCTATCATCATTGTACTTGAATTCTGTGATAACCTTTATGCCCTTTTCCTCGTCATAATTCTCTGAGGATGGTGGAAGGACTCCTATAATTATCAAAGGTTTAACATAAATAATGTAATACAATTCATGAATGTATGGCATGGAAAAACAAATTCTGCATATGATAGGGTATATATGTACACCATACAAGTGACAACTTTGATATACACAACAGACAAATGTCTTCAACAGGTTGGGAACATTTCCCCTACAGCATGACATTCTTGCTAAAACGCGACTATCCCTCTTTAGCGAGAGAGTAAACATTACCATAAATAGGGTGTTTACATTTTTTACTTATATTGTTTCCAGTAATTCATTATTTTCATATTCAGAAGAATATGTCCATTCAAAGATATGAAATGCAATGCGTGTGATGAGAAATAAACTGAAAAAGTTTGATTTGTGTGCGATTTACCAAAGTAAGGCAACGATAATCGTTGTCATTTCAAACACAACAGCCTGTGTTTGAAATGACGACGATTATCGTTGCTTTGGTGTGGAATTGAATGGTTTCAATTGTATTCCCTTGCGGCAAAATCATTCATGAATTGATTTATGTAAGTTTTCGAACGATTCACATCAAATGTAAGCTGAAATAAATTCAAACCGAAGCGCGACTGATTTCCCACATATTTTATGAAGGCTTGGACAGAAACGAAGTGGATAGGAAAGACCAAATATAAATAACCCCCTCGTTTCCACAGAAATTAAGGCTACATCTGATGTCACTATGCACTCTTTACGTTGGCTGGTGCTATATCATCCGCGTTAAAGGAATAGGCGGATCCTGTAATTATCCTCATAGATATCCCATCTTTGATACTGGGCGTTTAATGCAATGGGAATTTCAGAAATAATACATATTTTTAAATGAATTGTAATTTACCGTACTTAACAAAATTATGATTAAATCACTTTGACACGCCAATGACGATTTCATGCTTCGCTCGGTCCAACGGTCACACCGTATATATATCAGGATCCTTCATCTAAACCAACAATTCATCAGAGCACAATTTTAATTTTTTTAAATCTTAAACATTCCAAAATATGGTAGGCCTGTTTTACACATAAATTTCGCCCAATATGTCTGCTTACCATCCTCCACCTGTTCCACTTGTTCCGCCCAACTTATTGTCTGAGAACTGTAAATACAATGAAATACGTTAAAATATATTTAAATGCATGATTCTGATACATAAATTTTACAAATTTAATGTTTTTTTCTGTGAATAAATTTAGGTAACGCACTCGTCAATGGAAGGCATGGTTTTGCTGACAAAGACTTCCGGGGGTGTTGAAAATTTGATAACTCGTACATGAAAATAACTAGATAAAACCTAAAATATTTTTAAAAATAGGAATGGATTTTTGGAGATATGATACATTTGCGTAGTTTATCTTAAGTTTTCAAATAAAATTTGTATATATGTATTAGAAAGGAAAGGTATTTTCCATTTTAGCATGGAAAAAAAGTATTTTATATTTCCGACATATTTCTGTTTGAGCTAACATTGTAAATTCAAGATGGCAGCTCCCTTGCAACATTTTTCACTAGAGAACTGTAAAAGTATGTTGTTGTATTTATTGAAACTATTTTTGCTTAAAAGTGTATTCAAACCCAACTTTGAAATGTGTTTTGTTAAAAAATATTCTAAACAAGTATTTATGCTCAAAGAGAAAAACACGGGATTTCTTTTAGGTCCAGTTTGCAATAAAATGAGTAATCACAGGTAATATGTCTTACGGCGTGACCGTGTTTGAGGGCAAAGCAAAAACTATTGGCATTAGTATCTAGATCCATAACAGGACAAAAAATATCCCGAAATAATATGTTTTACGGCGTGACCGTTTTTGAGGGCGAAGCAAAAAAGTTTTGGCATTAGTATCTATAGCCAAAACAGGACAAAAATAACCCGAAGTTAGCACGAGGACAGAGCTGTATCAAAGCATCCTGATTTTGGACATTTGATCCGCCTTTATATTGAACGCGGGAAATATAACGCAATTGATGTAAACAGTACTTTGTGACGTCATATTCAGCGTCGTTATTTAGCAAATTTACAAACATAGCGTTTGAACCACAACAAAAAACATGGCGTTAATCGTGGAGTGATTATATATGGTTAAGAAAATAAGATTTACAGGTTTTTACGGATTTTATGTAACATCTCAGAACGACGTGAACTAGGGTAGACGAGATTCAAAATGGAGGAATACATGTCCACGCGCTAATATTCGAATCGACGCCATTGGTACCAAACTAAACATGTATATACATGTTACCTATAGGGAGAGCTCCGCTCTCACGGCCCTTTGGGCCGTGAGAGGGCTTCGCCCTCTATTAGCACCTAATGTGTGGGGACAAAGCTCAATCAAAGTATTCTAACTTTAGACATTTTTGATCCGCCTATTCATTGAACGTGGGACACGTTAAGCAACTGATGTAAACAGTGCATTGTGACATCATATTCAGCGTCGGTGTTTAGCAAATACACAAACATGGGAAACGTACAATTCTCGTTTCAAATCGAGGAGTGATTATATATGACTAAGAAAATAAGATTTACATGCTTTTATGGATTTTATGTAACATCTCAGAATAACGTGAACTTGGGTACACGTCATTCAAAATGGAGAAATACATGTCCACGCGATAGTATTCGAATCGATGCCATTGGGACCAAAATTTTCAAGTTCCATAGGTATGGTTTAATTTTTCATTAGTTTTCTATATTTTCCTTTTAAACATGTATATACGTGTTACCTATAGGGAGAGCTGCACTCTAATGGCCCTTTGGGCCTGAAAGGGCTTTGCCCTCTAATGACATTTGCCAAATACTCAGTATATGAATGAAAAATAGGCTACAGAAACAACCCAGATTAGTTTTCTCCCAGGGCTTCATATCAAATCATTAAAACATTTTATACATGAATGTGATTGAAATATTTTTACACTTATATACATTTTATTTCTGTTGCCTGCACTGTGACTTGCTTAATCTGTGAAGCGTGAAATGTTCTGAACTGTATGCTCTCAACTGCCTCAACTTTCCTTATTTCTACTCTCAATCTTTCCAAGTCACTAATTGTGTGATAAAAATGCCAAAGTCTTGTTGCAAACCTTTCATGTTTGTAGCACTGCCTTTGAACATAAAACACATTTCATTATAATGATAATTTTAAATACAGTGGAACCCCGTTATTACGTTTTCCATTTTGTCATAAAATAACGTAATACCAGGGGCAACGTAATAAACGTTCCAAGTGAAATCCGTTAAAAATATCCTTTGGAAATTGTATATCTTCCGTTGGTACTCCGTGAAGGGGTGTGTAAATATATCTTTACTGTTTCTTTGTTTAAAAGACTATGATACTTTGTTTTATTTACATCTATCTTTAATGTCCGTAATTCTTCATGTTCTTATCCCTTTTCTTTATTTCTGGTGTAGGATACATGAGGATGTTTTGAAAAACGCTGCTTTTCTGCATTCGTTTGAACCGCCATTTTGTTCAAGTTAAACTCAATGCGTTCATGTAAATTTCTTTCAATAACTCGTTCCGGTTCGTATTCATCATTCATATAAAAAAAATAACAAAACATCGTTTTTATTAAGTTCTCGTATTACACAATACACAACACAATAAAAAAAAATCCCGCCCAAAAAACAACAAAACTATAGACATAAAACACACATGATACCCAACACTTACACACTTTTCTCACCAACGATAAACACGGAGAACATATTTAAGCGCAATCCACATAAAAAAAATATAATGATGCACGAAGATTTCATTTATAACGCTAAATGATGGCACTTAAATCACGTGCACGGTGCACATCAAGGGATTTTAAAATATTCACAGTGGTAAATGCCGTGCACGAATTGGCCGATAACACAGGACAGTTTGATCGGTGTATGTATGGAGGAGATTTACGAACACCCAAGCTGCATGTCCAAACAACGGACAATTTTTTAATTGAACACCTTTAGTCACCTATGTCCAAGCAGTTCCCTAAGCTGTTTTAACATTGCTACGATAAATCTTGTCCTTCATGTTTGGTACCAAAGCTGTCCGTAAATAGAGTTTTAATAGGGAAGGTAATCACACTATGCTGAACACGCAGGTGGTTGAGAAATTATCATTTCTTTGATAATCAAAATATAAAAAATGAAGTAAATTTCATAGAGTACAATTTCTAAATAAACATTTTTTAATTATTTATCACTGGCTTCGATACCGGGTATTCACCTGTATTGATGTCACTAGATCTATGAAAGCGTGACCAGTCAAGCGTCTCTAATCCCCAATTATGTGGTGACTGCCTCAGGCAGTCAAGGAGTGAATGGCTTATTATTTTGAAAATCACTATAGAATAATTAGGGGTTTATTACGTTTTTGTCGGAATTTTTACAACGTAATACCGAGTCCCGACATCTTAGGACAACGTAATAACGAGGTCTATTTTATATAGGTTTGTTAAGAAATGGTTTTGTGCTTTGAAATTCCAACGTAATATGCTGACTAACGTATTAAAGGGGGAACGTAATACGGGGTTCCACTGTAAATTCAACACTATTGTACATACATGCACGGATCTCCTCCCCCTATGCGCACCTATCTAATTTTTAAAAAATGAAATTCATATGACAATATCCTTGTAGCAATGACGTTTCAGAATCTGCAGGGGTTGAAATTAACTTTTTCTACCACAGGCTAATTTTAGTCTGTGGGTAAAAAATCCACAGGCTAAAATTAATACCTACAAGTTGAAATAAAAATAATTAAGCAGTGCTCTTTTTTCATATGTTTTTTTTTTAATCAATGATTCCCCAATCATTACTAAGCCTAGTGGGTCAACAGGCATCGTTTGGACAAGACACTAAGCTATGTAAGTCATATGGTGCAATATTTAGGTCTCTTGATTATCGCACCTCTAATCCACAACCTGTTTAGCACAGGTCTAGATCCAGTCTTCCAATTTCATGCCACATCAGGGTTGTCACTAGTGATTTTTCAAAGCGAATCCTGGACTCAATGTTTATAATCAGCACAGCACGATCACGAGCCCCGTGAATTTTTAGATAATCGTTTACGCTGTGAGCAGTGCACTCATGTCATCACTACAACCCGACTTCAATATGACAATGAAATAATTTAGATAGGACATTCTCATGATTCTGATAAAAATGACTACTGGAAGACTTGGTAAAACATAGACTCCGAATTTTTTTTTTTTTTTTTAGATAAATGAATAACAAAAACCTCACACTTGGAATTCAATTTAATCACCACTATAGGTGAACAGGACTCGTGGCACATGTCTATTTTTCATCATAATGCGATGTCCGGACTCTAAAGCATTTGTTTGACTCCGAGTTTCTTAAAAAATCATAAAAGAAAAATCCAGATAGAAACGGTTGTTGAAATCGGTTGTTCATGTAAGCATTTGTATGATTCAGAGTGCAAGTTTAAGGAAACGAATAGCGCATCACCGTATAAAACGGATACGATACGATTATAGTTTGTAACTCACCACTCGCTAAGACTTTCGAGTGTCCACTATTTTTACTCGCTATTTTTCAAATGTACTCACATTTTGCGAGTATTTCTCACTAATTTCGAGCCCTGCTGAGAAGAGAAAATTAGAACAATATATTTGATATTGTACATAATCCTAGTTGTAACATAATGATCAAATATTTCAGCATTTGCATCTAATTATTGAATAAATTGCAACATATTTGCAACAGTCCTTATTGATTTTGAGGTCCAAGGGTCAACCTGGACATTGGAATATACTGTCCGCTCAATATCTTCAGAACCCTTTGCTTGACAGACATCAAACTTAGTACAGTGGTGTATATTCAGGAGAAGATGACTCCTATTGATTTTGAGGTCACATGGTCAAAGGTCAAGGGTCAAACTGGACATAGTAATATACTGTCCACTCAATATCTCGATAACCCTTTTGCTTGACAGACATCAAACTTAGTACACTGGTACATCTTCAGGAGAAGATGACCCATATTGATTTTGAGCAAAAGTCAATTGTTGAACTGGACATAGTAATATATTGTCTCCTATATTTTAAGAATTATTTGCTTGATTGACACCAAACTTGGTACACTGGTACAGCATAAGGAGTAGATGACCCTATTGATTTTTAGGTCACATGGTCAATTCACTCTTGACATAGGAAGATATTGTCTGCTCAATATTTTGAATTGATGATATTACTATCAATTAAATAATGTGTGTGTATAACCCTTTTCAATTTTGCACCATGGGGGCATATGTGTTTTACAAACATCTCTTGTTGACTTTCATTCTATGCTGAAGATTGGATAACTGTTGCTTAACAACTTGATAATCCTAAACTGTAAAACATTGACAACTCTTCCTAAGGGACGTAATTTAAGAAGTATTTTTTGTTTACAATGTGTAGTATGGAGTACAAGGATGAAATATTTTCACTTGGTGAAATTCAATTTTTTTGTTTTTAGAAATTGATTCAATAAAAATTTGAACTTGCTAAATCAAACTATTTCAAATAGCTATGTAAAACATAATAAAGCTGTATAGCTAAGTATAGAGATTGTGATGGACCTTGTAAAATCACAGGCAATTATATCACCTGGGTTCGAATTTACTATTAAAGAGAACTCTAATTGAAATCAAGGACTTTGTAAAACAGCCTGTACTGTTTAGGCAGTATTGGAAATGAACAAAACCTTGGTTTTTCATTTATTTCATACTGGATCAGTGTCTGAATTTGCTTTGAAGGAATCAAGATGGCTGCTTCCAAGATGGGAAGAAAATTTTCATGTTAATTATGTCCTTTCATTGCTTATTTTGACTAATTTTCTCGTATATATACATGTGTTACCATTATAGCTCTCTATATAGCTTAATAAGCAGGTCATTAAGTTCATCCTTGCATAAAAATATTACAAACAAGAAAATGAATATAAAAGCATGTCTTCTATTAATCTTTTTAGATGCATTGAGTGACATTCTAGGTGCATTCAAAGAGGAAGAAAACTTTCAGAGATTAGAGGAAGCAAAGATCTCCGCTGGAAATGATATGTTACGGACCATGCAGATTGTATTTCCAGTGGCCACTAACATTCAAATGGAAGTTATTGAAAAATATGGGTTTGCACCAGATGGAGAGGGTATGTGTACTTACTAGTTACAGTCTTAATTAGTAATATGCTGCTTAACCAACTGTTAAAGTACTGGGGTAAGGCAAATATTTTTTTAGATTTAATACTGTTCCAGGTATATTGTAAAAAGAATTGGAAAGTTTTTTAGTATTTGAAGTAAATAGCATGTACATTTTAAAATTGTCCATTCTCTCATTAGAGGCTGTATTCCGCAAGCTTCACTTACACCTCTGTAAACACCTTTATAAACGTCAAGATTCTTGTACAACTTTCAACTATAATGAATTTCCAGTTTTGTTTTTCAAATATAAACTCAAATTGTTTCTGAATTAGACCACATGAATTTCTCTTATCAATCCCTCATGTTTTAATCAGACTATGTGAGTTTCTCTTCTGAATTCCCTAAGCTTCGGACTAATTCCTTATAAAGTAAACAAACTCATGTGGTCAATAAGTACAGAAGAACAACTGCTGAACAGTTCACATTATATCTTGCAGACCATTTATAGGAAAGATTTATCAGTGGAGTAATGGACAAAACAGCCTATCTATTTGTTTTCACTGTTGTATTAATTGTCTGCTATTCATCCATCATTTCAGTTGTTTATATCATTTGATGAATTTGTCATGCATTTCCAAATGTTGGCAAAGATGTAAGTGAGATTTGATGAGAGAATGATAAATTATCCTATGACAGCAACTAGACCATATTATCAGGTTTCACACTGAAATTTTGTACAATGTACATCACTTCATTATCATTTAATGATGTTTACATTGTTCTGACCAGGGATCTAATATTTACCAACAATTTACAGTGGATCAAAGAGGAGTGTTTTAAGCTTTTTAGTAAACTCATGTGACCTATTGCAATTGATTGTTGTCCGTCGTCGTGCGTTAACAATTGAACATTTTTAACTTCTTCTTGATAACTACAAGTCCAATTCTTTTCAAATTTGGTATGAAGCATCTTTGGGACAAGTGGGAAATAAATTGTAAATTTCAGGACTCCAGCACCCCTGGGGCCTTAGGGGTGGGGCAAAAACTGCCTAAAATTGACCAATTTTCAAAAATCTTCTTCTCAAAAATTGCACATGTCTAAGAAAAACTAAATGCATAGTGATGTAGAGCAGGAAGGCCTCTACCAAAATTGTAAATTTCATGATCCCCGGGGTAGGACTTCTGACCCCAGGGTGGGGCCAATCTTGATATATAGTGTTTATGTGTAAAACACTTAAATATCATCTTCTTTAGTGCTATTGATACTAAATTGAAACTAAATAGATATTTAGAAAGAACAGGTAGTCCTTTACCAAAATTGTAAATTTGATGATAGGGTTTTGGTATCAATATGGGCCAAAATGGTCAGTTATTAAATGTGTGAACAATAGACATTTTTAACTTCTTGATAACTATCATTCCAATTCTTTTCAAATTTGGTATGAAGCATCTTTGGAACAAAGAGGACATAACTTGTAAAATTAAAGATAAACTAAATGCATAGTGATGTAGAGCAGGAAGGCCTCTACCAAAATTGTAAATTTCATGATACCCAGGATAGGGGTTCTGACCTCAGGGCAGGGCCAAACTTATTATATAGTGTATATATCTAAAATACTTAACATCTTCTTTAGTGTTATTGATACTAAATTGAAACTAAATAGATGTGTAGAAAGAATAGGTAGTCCTTTACCAAAATTGTAAATTTGATGATCCCAGGGGTAGGGGTTTTGGTATCAGGGTGGGGCCAAAATGGTCAGTTATTAAATATGTGAACAATAGACATTTTTATCTTCTTGATAACTACCAGTCCAATTCTTTTCAAATTTGGTATGAAACATCATTGGAACAAAGGGAATATAAATTTTAAATTTCAGGATTCTTGCACCCCTGGGGCCTTAAGGATGGGGCAAAAACTGTCCAAAATTTATCAATTTTCAAAAGTCTTCTTCTCTAGAACCGCACGTTTAAAAAACCCCAAAAACTAAATGCATAGTGATGCAGAGTAGGAAGGCCTCTACCAAAATTATAAATTTCATGATCCCCGGGGTAGGGGTTCTGACCCCAGGTGGGGCCATATTTACTATATAGTGCCAATCTTGATATATAGTGTTTATGTGTAAAACACTTAAATAACATCTTCTTTAGTGTTATTGATACTAAATTGAAACTAAATAAATATTAATTAGAATGAGCAGGTAGTATTTTACCAAAATTGTAAATTTGATGATCCCCAGAGATGGGGTTTTGACCCCAAGGTGGGGTCAAACTTAGTATATAGTATTTATGTGTAAGTCTGCTGCATGATACTGTATAAAATCTAAATGCATACTTAGGAATAGCAGAAAGGGATGTACAAAAAATGGTGAATTTCACAACCCAGGGTTTTGACTGTATTAGATGGGTCCAAATTAGTTGTATCTTTGTGTGTTTTAATGTTATTATACACCTATTATATTATGTAAAACCTTTCATCAGTGTATGCACTTTTGAGGGCAGTGAAGTTTTTAGAACACATCTTGTTATATACTGTTGCTGAACATTAGAATTTAGCATAGATATTCAGAACAGGAAATCTATTCTAGATTTCATAGCCCTTGGGAGTAGTGATACCTTTCCACTAGTACTCAGGTGACCGATAATTAGGCCTGTGGACATCTTGTTTTCATGTAAAATGGTAATTTCACTTTCCTACTGACACTTCAGTATAACAGTCATTATTTTTGTATCATTTACATCAATGACATTGGTCACATTGATATTGAATCTCTTTTCCATCTTTTTTCTCAATGCACAAAGTACCATTCATAATGTCTATGCTCAGTGTCTGCTCATGCTTTCTCCTCCATACTATCCAGTACATTAAAGGGAGGGGGAGGTGAAATTTGGAGCTTACTTTCAATTTTGGGAGTCGGGAAGACATTTGTTTTAAAGAGACACTACAGCTCATTTTGCGCAAAAATCATGAAATGACAATTTTCTCAGGGCTTTCTCAATTTTTGTTGCATTGTTGAATGTATGAACTTTGCAAAAATAACACTTATCTAAAGTTACAAACTCTCGTTTTAACGTAAAAATTAATACTTTTTGATGGCCTATACAAAAAATATCGAGTCTCCTCCTTCGGTCTTCAGACGCATGCGCATAGACAGTAAACAGTGCAGCATATCGTCAAGTGAGAGAAAGTGTAGTGCAGTGGATATCGATAGATCCAGAATTTTGAAAGATTCTATGAGAAAAGAGGTAAAAATAAAATGAGACAAAACTCATACGTGAAATAAAATTGACTTTGGGATCAGTATGACCGTTGGAAAACAAAGAGCTAGGAGAAACGATTGTAACTCAGTGGCGGATCTAGGATTTCCGAAGGGGGATGTGAAAGTCAAATATTAGCCAAAGTAATCGGCCATTCTGGGTGCAAAATTTGGAGTTTCACTCACAATTTGTGGTTAAAAAGGGGAGGGGGATCCTGGCCCCCCTAAATCTGCTATTGGGACTAGCCGTGAAGAACTGCTTTAAAAGTGTTATTTTTATCTGAACACGACAAGTGTTAACCAGTTGTAAAAACATCGGTCAATAAGAACATAGATGGGTTTCTGTTGAATTATGATTTATATAATTACTTATTATAATGAGCAGGAAATAATCTAGCTTATACTTGAAAGGTGAGTGTGGTCCCCTTGAAGGGGATTCCTACACAACACCTTTGCTGTCATTCAAAACCATGTGATGTAAATAAGCATTCAAAAGTCCGAGTCAGCATGAAGAAACCTTTGAATTCCGGACGATCTTCAAAGCGCAGTTGAGAGTAAATTAATGCATCCAATTGTTCAAAATTGTCAGTATCGATATGATTTTTATCATTTTATCAATACGTGTTTTTAAAAACACTTTATTAAAATGTGGAAAATGAGCTGTAGTGTCTCTTTAATAAAAACAAATCTTATTTTTACTGGTGTCATATTGTATACATGGTATTATGTAGAGTTGAATTTCATAGACAACCAGCAACTGCAATAATATTTTGCAAAAATGATCATGATTTAGATTGTTTTTTGATTTAGGTATCATTCGATTTACCCAAGCTGTGAAAATGTATGAAAAACAAGATGAGGAGATCCAGCAGCTGAACCACACATTGAAAACCTGCTTAATCCCCACTGTCACCGTAATACCAGGTGGGCGGCAACAGCACAACGGATCCTGATCAACTCCCAGCAGAAACTGTGCCATATCTCGACAATTATGTGTTCTCAAAACATCTCGTATGAAGTTTGATTTATACGACGAAAGAGTGATACAAGTTCTCAATTATTATGATTATATGAATTGGGGGGGGGGGGGGGGGGGGGGGGGGGGGGGGGGGGGGGGGGGGTCCTCCAGTGTAATAAAAATGGTATTTTGTTTGGAAATAAGAAATTTTAGAGTCCAAATTCTGCAGTGATTTTATGCCTGATATGAATATCTAATAAAACGTGCCTACAAGACTAAGCATGTAGATGTTCTAATTTTTTTTAATATAAAGATATTTATAAAAATGAAAAACATCATTTGCTGATATTTTTTAAATATATGACTAAAGTCTTCAAGAACCATGTCAGTTAAAAAAAAAAAGATAATTAGAAAAATACACTACATGATTTTAAAAGAAATGAAATTGCTAAAATTAAGAAATAAATTTTCATTATCCATCTCATTTATTTCTTGCATTTCTATTCAAGCCATAATTTATACTATGTTATTCTGTGTTACTTTTTTTAAAATTTATGTACTTCTCATATTGCATTTTCTGTAGTATATTTCCATGATCCAACTTCAGACCAATGTGGAAACTTATTCAAATCAACACATTTATAATGAATCTTATTGTTAAAATTGTATATGCATGCCCCTGAAGCCCCTTGATTGTTGAATAACATACCATTTCAGAGTAAAATGACTGACAAAAATGGGCGAAGTTTACATTTATGAGTAACTTGGTATATTAAAGTATGAACAAATCAGAAAGTAAAATTTGATTCTAAAGTTATCTTACTATTATACCACCAAAACAAAATATGAAATTTGTCTAAAAAGTCAGGTAAATTTATTCTTCGTCAAATTATTTTAAATTCTGGAGAATCTCTGAACGTGGTTTTATAGAAAAAAAAGGTCGGTGTGTGTTGAGACAATCATGATAGATTGTTAGATGTAAGCATTGCAAATCGGCAATTGTATTCTTGAAAATCTATTTATATTATTTAAAGTTATTATATGTCTGATAGTTGATTATAGATAGCTTGGTATATACACTGTACATGCATATTATACCATACTCTATCAACAAAGGTGGGGTGGGTGGGGGGCTTACACACCCACCACTACCACCATAAATTGCCACTGCTATTTGCTGGCCCATAGTGTTCAAAAGAATGAATTTTGGCAATTTCAGCAAAATAACAGGAAATACATGCATTTGTGATGTCATCATTGTAAATATTAAATCCATGATTCACTTCAAAATGTACAATTTTGTTTTATTTGTTTTATAATAAGTCTCTTCAAGAATTTTTCACACATATTGAGACATCATAGATCTATCGTGGTGAGGACTATAGTAGTAAAGATTCTCTTTCATGCCAATGCCTTTTGTGACTTGGGAACTCAGATTTTAGCTCAAAGTGAGCTATAAGCTCAAACGAGCCTTTATGATCACATGCTGTCTGCCATCCATCCACTTCACATTTTTTCTTGAATCAATTGGTCAATTTCAACCAAACTTGCCATAAAGCATGATAAGATATAATAATATATAGGGAATTCAAAATTGTTAAGACCATTTTCAAAGGAAAGATAATTAAGAAATAGTGATAATATGATGGCATTTTTAAGAAATCTTCCCAAGAACCACTGGGTTAATTGAGGAATTATGTAGATTAAGAATTGTTCAAATCATGGCCCAAGGGGATATTGTGAGACCAGTTACCATATCGGATCAGTTTTAAATGGAGGTGTAAGAAAATTTTAAAATCTTTTTAAATCTAGTACAACAGGGCCTTGATAAGTCATATTTGTTTGCATGCATCCTCAGGTAGCGCAGATTCAAGTTTGTTAAAATAATGAACGTGGTGGGTAAGGTGGGGCCACAATATGGAAAGAAGTCTCATTACCGGTAGATCACCTGAGTTACTAAGGTGACCTTTTGCCACTGGTCGGTTGATTGATTGATTGATGTTTTCCGCCACACTCAACAATTTTTCAGTTATCTGGTGGCCCCCAGTTTTTTATTGGTGGAAGAGAGAACCCAGATACATGTACCCGGGAAGAGACCACCGACCTTCCGAAAGTAAACTGGGAAACTTTCTCACTTACTGGCGCGAGCGGGATTCGAACCCGCGCCGACAGAGGTGAGAAGCCGTGTGATTTTGAGTGCAATGCTCTAACAACTCAGCCACAGAGGCCACTGGTCGGTGTCTGGCATTGTGCGTCAACAATTGAACATTTTTAACTTCTTCATAACTATAACCCTAGGCTTAGGCTCCCAATTCTTTTCAAATTCTAAATGCTTCTTTGGGACAAGGGAGACATAATAAATTGTAAATTTCAGGATTCCTTCACCCCAGGGTTGTCAGGGTGGTGCAGGGCAAAGCTCCCAAATTATCAGAAATCTTCTCTGCACCCTATTCTTGCCTTATTGTTGTGGTAGTGTGAGTGATATGGCATTCCTGCTAGCTCTGGCTTGTTGGTTAAGCCTTTAACTTGATTGATGAGTGTTTGACTTGCGTGCCAGAGACCCGGGTTCAAATCCCTTAGCATGAAAATGTGTCTGTTACACTGTGATTATCTCCCCTTTGAAGGGGACATGGCCCTTTATTTGAACAAACTTAAATTCCCTTTTCCCAAGGTTCATTTGTACCTGTGAAGTTCGACTGAAATTGGCCAAGTGGTTCTGGAAAAGTTTATGGACAGACAAAAGGTGCTAAAAATTAATCTATATTGAGCTTTAAGTGCAGGTAATATAACTGTTACATAGTATATATAGGAGAGAGGAGAAAATTTATGGCTGGACTGCGAATCGAACCCAGGACCCCTGCATTACTAGTCAGGTGCTCTAACCAATGAGCTGTCCATATAGTTCTGATTACTACACTCCTCCCTCCTGAATTTGTCTTTGCCCTCGAAGACACACACAAGCCAGGTTCTTTTCACCCCTGGACAACCTGCAGTGCAGGGGTGGTCAACGGCACCAAATATACTATGTAGGAGAGAGAAAATTTGTGGCTGGACAGGAATTGTACTGGGGACCCCTGCATTACTAGTCAGGTGCTAGCTCTCATCACTGAGCTACACAGACCGATATTCACAGTCCGTATAACCCTAATTACTACATTCCTCCATCCTTTAATTTGTCCTTGAAGACACACAACCCAGATTCTTTTTGCCCCTGGCATGACTTTCACCTGCAAGTCCAGGGGTAGTCAACGACACCAAATGTAACAGGAAAAGAGAAAATGCAACAGACTAGACAGGGATTCAAACCCGGGCCCCCTGAATCTCTAGTCAGGTGCTTTACCATCTGAACTAACTGGCCACCATCGATCGAACATGGCTGACCGCTACATTCCTCCCTCCTTAAATGTCTTTGCCCCCGAAGACACAACCCAGATTCTTTTTGCCCCTGGCAGGACTTTCACCTGCAAATCCAGGGGTGGTTTATGGTACCAAATGTAACAGGAATGGAGAAAATGCAATGGACCAGATCGGGATTCGAACCTAGGCCCCCTGCATTACTAGTCAGGTGCTCTAACCAATGAACTATCCAGGCTGATATCCACAGTACATATAGCCTCAATTACTACATAACTAAGGAGCAAGAAGGCTCGCATATTGTATAATGTGATAACACGTACAAAATTGCCCTTTACTTCCTTGCCCTCGGGCCCTGTCACCCTAAGGTGAAGGAGCAAACTTAGTATTTAATACCTAGATTATATGACTCAAAGCCATGTAAGGAGGAGCAAGCCCTGTACGTGAAACTTGAGCCAATTATTGCTACACATAACCTATAGCTAAGCTTATGGATTGTCTCCCCCTATATATATGCAAATCTACACAAGAATGTCTGCATATCATTTAGATTGATTCAGTAGACTTGGTTTCACAGAATTAAAAAAAATATATATAATGTTCTTGAATCCCCATCTGGGCCTTAGCAATCTGATTAATTAAAATAAGACCATTTAATTGATCCTTTAAAGTCTAAGCAAGTTCAAACAAGAGGCCCATGGGCCACATCGCTCACCTGAGTCACCTTGGCTCATATTTAAAGATTTTTCCTATTCGCATGTAAAACTTTGATCCCTATTGTGGCCCCAACCTACTCCCGGGGGCCATGATTTTTACAAAATTGAATCTGCACTATGTCATGAAGCTTTCATGTAAATGTAAACTTCCTTGGCCAGTGATTTTTAAGAAGATTTTTAATGATTTTCCCTATAAATTTGTATGTAAAATTTTGATCCCCTACTGTGGCCCCATCTTACCCCCGGGGACCATGATTTTTACAAACTTTAATCTGCACTATGTCAGGAAGCTTTTGTGCAAATGTAAACTTCTTTAGCCTAATGGTTCTTGAGAAAAAAATATTCTATTTATTATAGTTATGTAAAACTTTGATCCCCTATTGTGGTCCCATCCTAACCCCTGGAGGGGTCATCAGAGTTTCACAAACTTGAATCTGCACTATGTCAGGAAGCTTTCATGTAAATCTCATCTTTTCTGGCTCAGTAGTTCTTGAGAAGATTTTTCAAGATTTCCCCTATATATTTGTATATAAAACTTTGATCCCCTATTGTCACCTCATCTTAGACCCGGGTACAGATAGTTGAAAATGTAAAAAATGACTTCTGGAAAGATGTCATGGTGGCTTTTAAGGAAATTCAAGAAAAAGTTGTCATTAAATCTTGGGAGGACCATATGAGCCAACCTTTATGGAATAATCATAAGTTCAAGATAGAAAGTCAGTCCATCTTCTATAAAACATGGTATGATAAAGGAATAAAAAATGTACATGATCTACTTGACGAAAAAGGAGAAATTTTAAATTTTAAAATATCTAAAGACAGATTTAACCTACAAATGAATTTTTTATCATATATGGGTATAACACAAGTAGTAGCCACAGATATGAAAAAGTATAACTTTACAAATAAAGCATCTGTGCAAAAACCCCTTATCCCCTTGAATATCAAACTATTTGTTTTAAAAAAGAAAGGGTCGAAACCTATGTATGATACTCTCAATAAACCAGATGCTATACCCACAGGAAAAAAGAAATGGAGTAGATATTTCATTACCTCTGATAACCAATGGAAGGCAATCTTTTACCTTCCATTCTTGACTACATTGGATTCCAAATTATTATGGTTTCAATACAGAGTTAACCACCACATTTTAACTACCAATAGCTACATGTACAAATTAGGTAGAGTAGCTAGATTCTAAACTATAATTATGCACCTTTTGTGAGAGGGAAGATGAAACAATTTACCATTTACTTTGGGATTGTCCAAAAGTACAACAATTATTATCAGAATTTATCAGATATTGCAATTCAAAGGAGATTGAAATAGAATTTGATGTCAAAACTTATATATTTGGTGATACAAAACAAAAACATTTTAGGTCATACAATACATTACTTATAATAATAAAAAAATATATATATAGGAATAGATGCCAAAAAAATCAGCTAACAGATAAAGCTCTTATAAATGATTGGAATTAATTGTATCAAATCAACCAGGATATAGTTATAAGGAAAGAAATGAATTAGGTAAATTTAAAACGGACTGGGAAAAATGGTCTCCATTAGTTAACTGACTCCCTCCTCTCTCTCTCTCTCTCTCATAAAAAGAAAATGAACATTATAATATACATGTATATGCTTAGATATATTCATATTCTTTTGTATCTACTTTTGTGCATTATGTATGTCGATTGAGTGAAATAAAAATATAAAAAAAATCTTACCCCAGGGGGCCATGATTTTTTTTTAACAAACTTGAATCTGCACTATGTCAGGAAGCTTAATTCATGTAAATTTCCACTTTCCTGGCCCAGTAGTTTTTGAGAAGAAGAATTTTCCTATTTGTATATAAAACTTTGATCCCCTATTGTCGCCTCATCTTACCCCTGGGGGCCATGATTTTAACAAACTTGAATCTGCACTATGCCAGGAAGCTTTCATATAAATTTCCACTTACCTGACCCAGTAGTTTTTGAGAAGATTTCTCCTATATATTTGTATGTAAAACTTTGATCCCCTATTGTGGCCCCATCCAACCCCCGGGGGCAATTATTTGAACAAACTTGAATCTGCATTATGCCAGGGAGCTTTCGTGTAAATGTCGGCTCCTCTGGCCCTGTGGTTTTTGAGAAGATTTTTAAATGACCCCACCTTATTTTTGTGATTATCTCCCCTCTGAAGGGGACATGGCCCTTCATTTGAACCAATTTGAAAGCCCTTCACCCAAGTATGCTTTTGGCCAAGTTTGGTTATAATTGGCCCAGTGGTTCTGGATAAGTTGAAAATGTAAAAAGTTTACAGACGGACAGACGACGGACAACAGGCGATCAGAAAAGCTCACTTGAGCTTTCAGCTCAGGTGAGCTAAAAAGTATCAATCTAATTTTAATAATTTTTACTATATATTCCAGTTTACAACTTTCAACCAGAATCGTCAGTTTCACCACATCCGAGTCTACACTAGACCAAAATGCTTGCAAATTGACATACTGTAGGCTTGTGGTAGAAATTTTCTAAATATAAACTCATAAATATCCTTATGTAAAATTTGCAACCCCAACTGTATGAAGCACCGCCTTGAACCCTGGGGTTGTGGTTTCAAACTTCATCATATAATTTTTCATCTTCCCAAGTGAAGGGTTTCTGATCCGCTCCTCGAGAGAGCGGATCAGAAACCCATAACTTAATTGGGAAGATGATAATTTTTGGTCAAATGGTTCTTTCTCATCAGATTATTTAAACCTCTTTATCCAATTAGCCTTAGGGATATGGCACATCTATCTAACAATCTTGCAATCTCTGAATTCACCAAAGACCATAATTTGCTGCCAGTTTGAAAATGGTCCCATTTTGGAGTCATTAAACAGATGTCAAGCAGACATGTCAAGAAAACCTCACTTGGGCTGAAAACTGTTCACCTCTTTATTTGAACATTTGCTGATAAAAATGGACATTTTGCAGTCCTTTATGAAGGAAAAGATACCATCTCTGGTTGAACCTAAGTGATATATGTTCCTGCAGGGATTCGGGTTAGTACCCCCCTTGTTTCTAAGAGGCAACCAAGGTCCTTCAGGTGAGACCACAAAAACCGAGATCCTGTGTCACATCAGGTGTGGCATGATAAAAGATCCCTCCCTGCTCAATGACCATAAGCGCCGAGTATAGGCCTAAATTTTACAGCCCTTCACCGACAATGTCTCCATAGCAGCGAAAGATTCTCAAGAGGGACGTTAATCAATGCGATATAATTTGGCAACGCCTCGTGATCACAAGAATAGGACATTACATTATGATCAATGAAAAGGACATTTTCTGTCTGAATCCTCCGACCAGTTTTAGTTCTTCAACTCTACATTAGTGTGTCAACATATTGCATTTCTGAAGGCATACCACATCTTAGAAGATACAACACATCTACAGCCAGGGATTACTTTTTCATTACATGAATTTAATAACTACTGAGGAATATGCAATCACCATTCACCTTATCTCCCAATGCATTTTGTGAAAAGGTATACAATTTCTGAGAAAAAAAAGAGATGCATATACCTCTTCTATAGTACCATCTGACAGCATTGTCAAAAATTGACAAGTTTTGCACATGTAATGTAACTATCATTTAAAACCAATTTTAATTTTTAGAAATTTATTAAATATCCATCATATACATGTATCCATAACAACAACACATTTACATGTATACATGGATTTCATCCATCACACCTTGTTCAAAATTTACTTGTATTCCCAAGACAGTCACACAACGCATACTCATTCACACACAGCTGTCAATAAATAGAGCAGAAGATTCAATTTTTACTGGATGCGATTTGCAGTAAATTTGGCAGCATCTTCATTTTGTATGAGCTATATCCTTCATAACATACTCTTCACACCTTCATCATGAGAAACTGCAACACTTCTACCACTTGTATTCTACATCAAACTCAACAACATGAAATCTTGTTGTGATATACATGATGCATGATCGGTAAAAACAAATTAATTATGCTGCATGAGATTTTCTCTAACACAAGCATTCTTCTTGAGAATGGAATGGCCCCTAACACGAAAGAAATGAAAACACATACAATCCAATATGTCAATAAAAAAATACTTTAAAGGATGCAATATAATTGAGGAGACCTTTCTATACACACAATAACATGTACCTTAGCACTGAAACATAAAACTTAATCAAGAATTTTGCAGTGGGCCACTGACTGATGAGGAATAAAAAATGGAAAGTTGATCGAATAACCTAAAGAAACTGTCTTTATAACTCGTCTTTTTCATCAGCTCCCTCCTCCCCTGATGGGGGTGGAGCACCACCTGCTCCTTGGTAAAGTTTGCTCATTATTGGCTGCACAACTTCTTCCAACTCTTTCTTTTGTGCTTTTAAGTCTTCTACTTCAGCATCAGCATTAGATTCCATCCATTTAATTTTCTCATCAACAGCATCCTCAATTGTCTTTTTATCTTCATCACTCAATTTTCCTCCTAATTTTTCTTTATCTCCTATTTGGTTTTTAAGAGAATATGCGTAGCTTTCTAATTCATTCTTTGATTCTACTTTTTCCTTGACTTTCTTGTCTTCATCAGCAAACTTTTCAGCATCATTGATCATTCTCTCAATGTCTTCTGGTGACAGTCTGTTGTTATCATTTTGGATAACAATGTGGTTTTTGGTTCCTGTTCCCTTGTCTTCAGCTGTGACCTTTAAAATTCCATTTACATCAATTTCAAATGTCACCTCAATCTGTGGGACGCCTCTGGGTGCAGGTGGGATTCCAGTTAGATCAAATTTACCAAGCACATGGTTGTCCTTTGTCATTGGACGCTCTCCTTCGAAGACTTGGATGGTCACAGTTGGCTGGTTATCAGCAGCTGTGGAAAAGATCTGGGATTTTTTGGTGGGGATAACTGTGTTACGGGGAATAAGTTTGGTCATGACTCCACCAACGGTCTCGATACCCATAGTCAAGGGGTTAACATCTAACAGCAGAAGATCACCAGTGTCTTCCTCTCCACTCAATACACCAGCTTGCACAGCAGCACCATAAGCAACAGCCTCATCTGGGTTCACTCCACGGTTAGGCTCCTTAAAAGAATACAATTATAAAATTAAAAGTTGCTCACCAATTCTAAACAAAAATATTTTTAACAAACAAAACCACGCTTTTGTCATTATCATAATTATGCAATGTAACTTACTTTTCCATTGAAAAAGTCTTTGACCAGCTGTTGTACTTTGGGAATTCTAGTGGAACCTCCAACCAAGACAATCTCATCAATGTCTTCCTTTTTCAGGTCAGCATCCTCCAAGACTTGTTTCACTGGTTTCATTGTGGATCTGAACAAGTCCTGCAATACGCAATTTTTGTGTAAAATTCACTACTTTCAAGACCCAGACTTTAGACATATATAAAGTTTCGTGAAAGGATGGTCTATAACAAGTCTCAGGACTTACCATGTTAAGTTCCTCAAATCTGGCACGGGTGATGGTTTCGGAGAAGTCTTCTCCATCAAAGAGTGATTCAATTTCAATCTTAGCCTGATGCTGTGATGAAAGGGTTCGCTTGGCTTTTTCTACCTCACGACGGAGTTTCTGAACTGCACGGTTGTCTTTCCTAAAATAAATGACAGCATGAATTCAATGCTCAATAACTTAAATAAAAAAATATTCTACCTATCAAAATGTTCCATCACCAAATTAATATTTTTTAAAACAAGCTGTTACCTGATGTCTTTTCCCTTCTTCTTCTTGTAGAGCTTAATGAAGTGTTCCATGACTCTCTGATCAAAGTCTTCTCCTCCCAAATGAGTGTCACCATTGGTGGACACAACCTCAAACACACCATTATCAATGGTCAGCAGAGATACATCAAAGGTGCCGCCACCAAGATCAAAAACCAGAATATTCTTTTCTCCCTCCCTTTTGTCCAGACCGTATGCAATAGCAGCAGCAGTTCTGAAGATGGAAAAAGAAATTGTTTAATTTAAAATCACTTTACATTAAACAGCAAGACATAACTATTGAAGAATTGAGTTTAAATGTGCTCAGGAAGTAGTTTTCATTGTGCTAACTGTAGTCCTCCCAAATTTTTACAATCTGACAGGTTGGGGGAAGGACATGAAAAGTTAAGCATGAGAACTCAATAGACGAATTGTGTCAATAAATGTTTTAGATTTACTGTATGATCTAATGAATTATTTTTGTCTAGAGTTTTAATCAATCAATCCTAGAACATTCAAATTTGGTTCTTAAATCAACTTTAACCACCTTCTGAATTGATCTCGTAAATACTGTTGGTTAAGGTAAGTATCCATGGCCATGATATTCAAGCTACGAAGCCAACATCGGGGGGGGGGGGGGGGGGGGATGTCTAAAAAGTATCATTATTTGTTCCAATTTTTGAAGCCTTTGAATAATAAGACACCACCAAAATATTCAGTAAATTTTGGAATTGTAGCCCCTTTTACAAAATATCTGAATATAAAAAAATTGGACAGAGCAACATCATTGTAGCTACCTTAACTTGGACACTTACGGTTCATTGATAATTCTCATAACATTAAGACCAGCAATGACACCAGCATCCTTTGTGGCCTGGCGCTGAGCATCATTGAAGTAAGCAGGAACAGTGATGACAGCATTGATGATTTTTTTGCCCAAGAATCCTTCAGCGATTTCTCTCATTTTTCCAAGAACCATAGCAGACACCTCCTCGGGAGCAAACAGCTTGTTTTCGCCACTAACTTTCACACTGATATGAGGTTTACCATTTTTATTGGTGACTTGGAAAGGATAATACTGAATGTCTTTTTGGACTGATTTGTCATCCCATGTACGGCCAATCAAGCGCTTGACATCAAAAATTGTGTTCTCTGGGTTGGAGGTCAGCTGGTTCTTGGCAGCATCTCCAATTAAACGCTCACTTTCTGCGGTAAAAGCAACATACGAAGGGGTGATACGGTTTCCCTGGTCATTGGCTATGATTTCAACACGTCCATTTTTAAACACACCAACACTGTCAGAAAGAAAAAAATCATTAAAATCTCTATTGATGTTTGATGCCCAAGAAAACATTCTTACAAAGAAAGTAGCCTTTTAAGCAGGTTTAGTTATTTAAACAAAATAGTGTAGCAATGTAACCTGAAGCAATTAATTCTCACTTTCCCAAAAATAATCCTTTTCCTGATTAAGTGGCACTTCCTAGTAATATTCGCCATCTTAACATATGTTGACAATATCAACAACACAGAGACTCTAGTCCTTTAAATATTTTACCAGAACATAATGATCTCAATGTCCTAAATACACAATCTTACGAAGTTTATGGTTAAGAAAACATTTCCTACCATGAATATGTGGTTCCAAGATCAATCCCAATCACAGTTCCAACACTTTCCTTGTCTTTTTTCTTTTCACCTTCATCATCATCAGCCCTAACCCATGTTACCAACAAAATGGCTAACCCTAAATATAATAACTTCTTCATTTCTGCAATAGAAAAGTCAGGAATGAGTCCTTGCGTTGTCTCAATCCATGTGTCAAGACTTGACAGATACCAACATAAAGGCCGATTAGAATTTGGAGAAGAGATCTCCAAAACATAATTTTAATACCACTCGAACATACATGCTTTTTTGATCCCAAAAGATCTACAGTACTTCTCCGTTTTCACCTAAGAGTTAATTTCATATAGAGATCTACTATTACTAAACTTAGCTTACAGGCCTAGGCCTTGTGAATTTCACATTTATATGGATGATCAACTTACATCCAATATTAAATTCTATTTTTTCATGATTTAAACAGAAACACTTGTGATTATTTTCTTCGCATATGTACACGTTTCAAAAAAACTGAGAAAATGCCGGCAAGATGCCGGTATAACGGTAGTAACCAAAGCAGATACATCTTATGCAGATTCACTGTTTATATATTATATCTATATAATTACTACTTACTGAATCTGTAAACTCTACTTGAGTCTTTTCACGATTTCTTGAAATCTTCAACTTATTTCTTTTCCACCTGTCAAATAAAGTGCTGAATGCCCATACGCGTGTACTTTCTACTTACTGATCAGTGCTTGTCGTGTCGAAATTTCATTGGCTGGCGTAATATATAGTCTGTAATTTCATTGGGTAAATCTATTACTACTCCTATTCATATCTCAAGGACACGTAAGCTCGACAAACTACGTAATTTCGAGATTTACCGAGAACAATCAATGTTGTGAATATCATACAAAAATTATTTTGCGTCTTTTTTTTGGTTTAGCAATGAGGTAATTTATAGCATCTATCTAATTTTCATTCATATTCAAAATGATTCTATTTCATTGAAGTAAGCCTAGTTTATTCGTATTTGGATATCAATGGATACTATTCCATTTTTAAAAAGTTGAGTAGAAACTATGGATAAAGAAATTTAAAAAAAAAAAGGGATGAATATTCACCTTCAGTTAATGAGAACAATATAGTGTTGAATATTTGCAAAATTTACTTAATGCACCCAAGTACGACTTAACATTTACTTCTTTATCGATTGCGCATGCCCATTCTGTACAAGCACGTGCTTCAAAGAAAGCAGCATGGTCTTTTCGAAGTGGAAGGAAGAAGGCAGTCTAGCCAAGCCCAGTAGGTATGTTTTATTACATTGGTATGAGGTAAATAAATCATCAAGGTTTTATCCAAATGATGTATACATATATAATTTTTTAAATTGCCATATTAATGCTTTCCAATATTGATTGATTGTAAAAGCACATGGCTATGGATGGAAGTCGACTTTGAATATTTCTCGATCAAAATTCGCTTTAGGATAAAATTAAATGTATAGTGAAATAAAAACCCTCTGTGTGGAATAGTTTTTAAAGTAAAATATCTGGGTTGGTTTTTTTTATTATTATTTGGCTAATCAGGCATGGGGTAATCGTAATCAATTGTAATCATGGCTTGAAAAAGCTTGTTTTATTAAGGCTGAAAAAATACTCAGAATGCAAGTGATGAGATCATAGTTCATCAGAAATTAATTGACGACCACAAAATGTCTTTCGCACCTAGCTGATGCACTCTGTTAACTATGCAAGTGTGGTTATATGTGAATGTTTGTAATCTGTACCTGATATTATGTTGGTACTACTATTTCAGGGCGTGGCATGATGTACTGAAGAAAGAATGGTATTAGAATAAGACAAGGTGAGAATATTATTTTGGATGAATTGTGAGTGTATAATGGTGTCAAAGGGATGAAAGCTTTTTAATACTGATTTGTGATGTTAGTACTATTAGCTCTATCTGATTGGCATCTTTGAAAAGAAAAAGAAAACAATCTTGAAATCTAAATATCTGAGATGTCTTTCCTATCATATTCTTGCAGGAGAAAATGAGAGGATTATCAGGAAACCACAATGTAATTATACCAAGGAAAGCTCGACTCTTCTGAGATCTGAGAAGCAAAGCTCTGAAGGTAACGCATATAAAAGAAAAAATTAGAAAATCAACAAATGAATAGATAATCTCTAAATACGTTCACTGAAAATTTTGTGATCTATATGGGCCGGGTTGGGCCCTGCCATTTTGTTCCTTAGTTGCTTCTACAGTTGTTCATCTTTTAAATGCTAAAATACAAGACTGACATGCAATTTGTAATTCAAACACTCAGTTTCTTAAAATTGAATGGTAAACTTATTATTGTTACAGTTTTTAGCCAATAATCCTTGAGTTTCTTTAAATAAAAATATTTGATATATTTACGCTCACTTTTTTACCGCTTTGAATTTCTTGGTTAATTTTGTTTAGTTTTAAATTGCAAACAGGATGTATTGTTGTTTAGAATTGTTTGATTTGAAAGAGAAAAAGTTGAGGCTAAATGTGACGTCACAAAGTACGGTTAACCTCGACTGGCATTCAAATCCCCCACGTTAATTGAATATACAGATCCTGTAGTTATTCTCATATATCCCCCCTTTAATATTTAGATGTTAATTGGCATTTAGCACAAGAGGAATTTTTTTAATGAATTATAATTTACCACACTTGGAACGCGCCAGTGACCATTTCATGCTTTGCTCGGTCCAACGGTCACACCGTATATACATATTAGTGAAGAAATATAAGTCTAGACGAGATATGTACTACATTGAGACTTTCTGGCAGCAGGGATTTAAATTCTATAAATCTAGTTGTCATTCAAGGTACAAACCCCTCAACTTTCACAAGCTCAAAAGCACACGATAACTTGAAATCTTATAGATATCTGCATCATGATTTTAATGAAAAATTATTACGTCAACGAACTTGAGGTATGAATTAACTTTCTTGCCAAGTTTTAGATCTTCAATCTATTTATAGTATATAAGATCGTCCAACATTTAACTGCCCAGAAACAAGATCTACAGCATTTGGAATTTTCATCCATTACATATGATGGCATGATGCTAGGGATTTTTTTTACCCCTTGAATCCAGGGGCCAGGGCCTTCAAGTTTGGGGGAAATGGCAATATTTGATAGAAATTGGGAAAATTGTTACAAGGAAATGAATAAGAAAAACAAGCAAAAAGTTAACCATTTGATATTTTATTATCAATGTGGCTGGCTTAAACAAGCTTTAATTTCTTTGGCAGAGAAAAAACTGTCACAATTTTTTTGCAACAGTCGTGATTCAGATTGGTCTGCAATTTGATAGGACAGAGGGCCTAATTGATACAAAAATTAAAGACCATTTTGGCCTAATTCCATGAAAACTATAGGCCCTGAATACATATGAAGCGATGCTTCAAAATAAACTCAAAACTTTAAAATTAAACTAACTTTTTATTTTTCAATTCTTCAGTTTAACTATCATGACTGCTGTTAACTGTTTCAGAATTCTTCTCGGTCGTTCCTGAATTGCAAGGTGTTGTTATTGTTTGATTGTTTTTCATCCCATCAATAATTGAGTCGTCACCAGTTGTAGGGGAAGTATCACAAATTTAGACCTATGCTGAGCACTCGGGGCCATAACAGTGAGAGTTCTTTATTGTGCCATCGCCTGCAGCAACACAGTAGTTTTTAAGGTCGCATCCGAAGGACCCGTGATTCTCACTTCTAAATCTAGTAAATGACGAGCGTTTGGCGAAGAAGCAATCACTAACCATGTTCACTTCTTGTGTTTGATGCGGCTATGGCACGAGTGGGACTCTAAGTCACGACCTCCTAGTTACGGAGCACTTAGCTTATGTTTAATAGGGTTTGTTGCTAACCATGATCATCAAACCGGACTCTCTTGAAGCCATTTTTTTCAAAACTGGTTCCCCGATGATAATTGCAAATACAAGCGAGATCATCAGGGGCACCAATTTATTTTTTTCTCAAAGTAATTTTGATTCCATGGGAGGTTTTTCGAAAACCAATCAAAATCTTCTTTACATACGATCGATTGAGTACTTGTATTGTGACAAACCAAGACAGCGGTTATTTTCCTGTGGCTGATAAACACTTTTAAAAAACGATCGGCCATAGTGACCGAAAAACGAAAATTTCATAGGCCATATTGGCCTTTCTGGAAAATTTTAGTCGACCATTTTTAGCTCACCTGAGCTGAAAGCTCAAGTGAGCTTTTCTGATCACCCGTATTCCGGCGTCCGTCCGTCTGTAAACTTTTCACATTTTCAACTTCTTCTCAACAACCACTGGGCCAATTTCAACCAAAGTTGGCACAAAACATCCTTAGGTAAAGAGAATTCTAAATTGTTGAAATAAAGGGCCAGGCCACCTTCCAAGGGGGAGATAATCAAGAAAAGGTAAAAATAGGGTAGGGTCATTAAAAAATCTTCTCAAGAACCACTGGGCCAGAAAAGATGAAATTTATAGATAAGCTTTATTAGGTAGTGAGATTTATATGAAAGCTTCCTTATATAATGCAGATTCTAAATTGTTAAAATCACGGCCCCCGGGGGTGGGATGGGGCCACAATAGGGGGTCAAAGTTTTACATACAAATATATAGGGAAAATCTTTAAAAATCTTCTTCTCAAGAACCACTAAGCCAGAAAAGCTGAGATTTATATGAAAGCTTTCTGATATAGTGCAGATTCAGGTTTGTTGAAATCATGCCCCCCTGGAGTAGGATGGGGCCACAATAGGGGATCAAAGTTTTACATACAAATATATAGGGAAAATCTTTAAAAATCTTCTTCTCAAGAACCATTGGGCCAAAGAAGTTCATATTTACATGAAAGCTTTCTGACATAGTGTAGATTCAAGTTTGCAAAAACCATGGCCTCCAGGGGTAGATTTGGGGCCATAATAGGGACTACGGTTTTACATGCAAATAGATATGGAAAATCTTCTGATATGGACCAAGGTGACTCAGGTGAGCGATGTGGCCCATGGGCCTCTTGTCAATATTTATCGGCCATTTGCTGATGGCCGACACCAATCTGAATCACTGCAGAGTGGCACTGGTTGGATGGCCCCTTGTGTCGTATTCTCATCAAAGTATCCATCATTTGGAAATTTTGGGGTAAACACCTGCTTTTCAGCATTGGGAATGGGGCTGAATTTCGGGATCTACCGCAACGTTAGTGGAAACATTTTTCAGCGGGGACCCTCTTGAAAACAATTCCAATATTTCTAAGACAGTAATATTCCCTGATTGTTGTAGAAACAAGATGGAGTGCAAGTGAATTTCATGCGAAATTATACATTATTGAAACGTCGAGTATATCCTTAAGTATAATCGTTCATTACATGGCCAGACACTTTTAAACAAACTGAAGACTAATTATCAAAGATGCGAAACTGACCATTGTTTGCATATGTACATAATGTTATTGTCGATAGCCCATGGGCTAAAATCTAAGGATCTTGTACTACTAGTAAAAAAAAAATTAATTGCAAACCCCTGTGTATAAAGAGTTGCTCATACCAGTATTAATCACTGGACAAGTTAACAAACATTAATTTTACTCCTGTGGCAGCGATGATGAAACTGTTTATTCCATTCGCGGTTTCCACCAGAGATTTCCTGTGATGGTTCAATCCTTCCTTGGATGTCTGAGCTGCCCTTGTTCCATTTTCATTATTCTTTACACTCTGGGCTTAATTGGCCATATTTATTACAGGGTCCGGTACCTCTTCCATTGGGAATGTTGAGTCCAAAAAGGACTTTGTGGGGGGGGGGGGGGGTAAAAAAAATTCTATGTAGAAAAACTAAAAGCAGTCATATATATATATCGTGGTTAAAGTAACATATGCTCCTTTTTTCATGCGGAAGGCTGGGGTTCGAATTCCAGCCGCGACAGACCTATGTCGTTCAAACAGTTCCATTGCCAAACACTCGGCATCAGTTGTGAATGTTAGGTCCTCAGAAATTACCTTCAAAACAGATGTTCTGTGGCACGCTAAAGAAACCACTGCTCAATGGCCAGAAATACCGAGCAAAGGCCTAAATTTGAAGCCTTTCACCATCTCTATACCAGTGAAAAATTCGATCGAGAAAGACAGAAAACAAAATCAATATTTTTATGTTGGATATAAATACAATTTGATGGTATTCTGTAAATAAAGGGGGGGGGAGTTGTTTGACATATATCATTTTGTGTTTATATTTCATTGAGAAAATAATATAAATTTACCATATTTACTATGCTTGTGAGCTGATGATTTGGAAATTTTTCAATAAGAATTTTGGGAAAAGCTGTTATATTTTATGGGAATCTCTGTCATTGCAAATGTTACTTTCTCTGTCATTGCAAACACTAGTCATAAACAGAAGTTATTTTTATTCCCACCAACTAGAAACTTTTTTAAAAAGTTTTCTTGAAGCCGAGAAAACTTGAAGAGTGCAAGTGATGAGATCATAGTTCATCAGAAATTAATTGAAGACCACAAAATGTCTTTCGCACCTAGCTGATGCACTCGGTTAACTAATATGGGTATATAATTTGACTTGTTATTTTGATCTGAAACTTGGCATTATATATATATATATATATATGAATACTTTTTCTATTTCAGGGCATCTGCACAAGTACATGTGCTCTGATGGATTTGAGAATGTAGTGTTGGATGTGGATATAAATGGTAAGAATTTCCTTTTAAAGCTCCAATAGTGTCAAAGGGATAAAAGCTCTATAATATTATGTTTTTGCAAGAGAAAATTATAGATGTAGAAAAACCACAAAAGGGTATTTCTTCTACCAGAGAAATGAGACTAGACAGGTACGACATATTGATTCTCTGGCAGCGATGATGAAACTGTTTATTCCATTCGCGGTTTCCACCAGAGATTTCCTGTGATGGTTCAATCCTTCCTTGGATGTCTGAGCTGCCTGTCCTTACATTACTTGTGTGTGACTGTAATCTCAATGATCTCTGCACAACATGCAAATGTCATGTTTTTCAGTACATGTTAAACATATATACCAGGTAGTTAGGAGTTCAACGGTGATGTATTTATTCTATGTTGTCGGTATATGTATGTTTTTAGCTTGCAAGGATGCATGTCTAGAGAGCTTTTGTATGACCCTGTTGTGGGCGGCAACATCATACTGCAAGGGGAAAATGTTGACCTTGGCTATATCTTTTAAGGTTCTTTGCAGAGCTGCCAACCCTCACGATTTTGGCGTAAGGCTTACGATTTTAAGGCCAAAAATACGCCTTGCGATTTCACTGTATATCTTCTAATTTTCGCTTATTTGACATTTTGAAAGTTTTAGAGTTGTCCGTCATTGGTTTTTACTTTTATAATAAACAAACTATAGTCGTTACTACGTTTGTTTCCATAGTCTATATCTATACAGAGTCTCGATAATTTTAATGCTTTGAAATAAACAATATGGCAGCTGCTACTAAACGTAAAGCATGTATTGATGGAAATAACAACAATACTCCCCCAAAGAAGAAAACGTAATGGAGCCAGAAATTCAAAGAACAATATGCAAGTACACCGTAAACATCTATTCGTTTCAAAGTCAGAAAGGAGGAGTTTGTATAAGTGTACAATCTGTTTGACAAACTTAAACTTTTCTCACGGCGTGGAGAATGACATAAAAAAAACTTGCCTGAATAACTGACACAGTAACTGTAAAATTATATAATATACTAATGTAACAATATTTTTTACACAAGTTTTAGAAAGTAAAATCAATAAAAGATGTATTTGATCTTTTACAGTTGTAAAATGCATAACAATTAGTACGTCTAAATTCGTTAAATTTGGATTTGAAATGTGCCTAAAATTGTTCAGGTTACATATTTATTCATAAAAGATCTCCAGCGGCAGGGGGCCGCCTAGGCCCCCTGACCCCTGCCTTACTATTTTCCATTTTATAATGTTGGCAGCTCTGTCTTTGAAATCATGTTTAAATATATAATTTATGGGCTTGCAGAAATGCAAGCTGCACTATTCCCACCAACTAGAAACTTATAAAAAAGTTTTCTTGAAGCCGAGAAAACTTGCAGAGTGCAAGTGATGAGATCATAGTTCATCAGAAATTAATTGAAGACCACAAAATGTCTTTCGCACCTATCTGATGCACTCTGTTACCAATATGGGTATATAATTTGACTTGTAATTTTGATCTGAAACTTGCTATTTTATATATATATATATATATATGAATACTTTTTCTATTTCAGGGCATCTGCACAAGTACATGTGCTCAGATGGATTTGAGAATGTATAGTGTTGGATGTGGATATAAATGGTAAGAATTTCCTTTTAAATCTCCAGTAGTGTCAAAGGGGTAAAAGCTCTATAATATTATGTTTTTGCAAGAGAAAATTGGAGATGTAGAAAAACCACAAAAGGGTATTTCTTCTACCAGAGAAATGAGACTAGACAGGTACGACATATTGATTCTCTGGCAGCGATGATGAAACTGTTTATTCCATTCGCGGTTTCCACCAGAGATTTCCTGTGATGGTTCAATCCTTCCTTGGATGTCTGAGCTGCCTGTCCTTACATTACTTGTGTGTGACTGTAATCTCAATGATCTCTGCACAACATGCAAATGTCATGTTTTTCAGTACATGTTAAACATATATACCAGGTAGTTAGGAGTTCAACGGTGATGTATTTATTCTATATTGTCGGTATATGTATGTTTTTAGCTTGCAAGGATGAATGTCCAGAGAGCTATTGTATGACCCTGTTGTGGGCGGCAACATCAAACTGCAAGGGGAAAATGTTGACCTTGGCTATATCTTTTGAACCAAGGGGATAGTGCTTTTGATATTTCACAAATAGATTCCTAATGACCAAACATTTCATTTAGGTCATGTCTTGACCTTGGACTTAATTTTCAAAAACATTGACCATGGCTACATTTTTTTAACCAAGGATTCATGCTTCCCCAGTTAGTGATGTTAGTCTTTTGACAACTCTTGTTTATTTAACCAGTAGCATCCATTGTATATATTCTTACCACTGAATCACCTCCCCTGGGAATTGTTTGCTTATTGAAAATTCTTACTTATTCCCCTCTCATATGAAGTTCACTAATTCATGTTTTGTCTTTTTCAACGAGATGTAACCCAAAATGAACTTGTGCAGTAAATCATAAACTCTTAAAAAACAAAAGTCAGTATACAAGGTAAATGCAACTTGGTATACAGAATGGATGAAAACATTACAGAATAAAAATAGTCCCACAGAGGCAAGGAAGAATGATGAAAATCTTGTGGGAATCTCTCTGAATAGAAATGAAGAGATCAAAACAAGTATCTGACACTTACCAAACAGCAGGTCAAACTAATTTCAATTTTTGATTTATAGTATTCGCTGTAATATTATTTCTTATGGAAACATTACATGTAGGGCTGTCACGGTTCCAAAAAAAATTACTTGGGGTTCGGGTCTATATAACTATTTTAAGAATCTAATATACAGTTAAAATCAAAAACCTTTATTGTAGTTTGTCACAATAATTACTTGGACGTGGACTGAGGTTTAGACTCGACATCCATGGTACTAGAAACAGCATTGTCACTTCTACTCGTTTCCATACATGCTTTCAATGTTTTGTCATTGACGATGTTGCTCCTGTGGCGTATTTTCAATGCGTCTGAAATATCTTGCATGTACTGTCATTATTTACAGTTTTGTCGACAATGTCATCATTTAACAATTGATCAAAATACACCCACCTTTGAGGATTTTGGCGACATAATGATTCTATTTTAAAAACCAAACCCGAACTGAAATACGGAAAAATGGAACCGAACAACATGACCCGCGGTTTTCGGTTATTTCGGGTACCCTTTGCAGCCCTAATTACATGTAAATTTTTTGTAATAAACTTTTCACAACCTTTTTACCAAATAATTTGAATCGTGCAACATGGTACATACATCATGGACAAAAACAGTCTGTTACTATTACTTTCCAGATGTTATTGACACAATAGTAGATAGTTAGGTCAAACTTAAAATATACGTTTATACAAAATTCATTTTACAATGTTGGAATTAAAACTTTATAATCAAATTTATCTCCTTTGGAAATTTTCACACTATTTTTGCGAGGGGAAACTCAAAATTGGGTAGTAATTCTTGTGTATAAAGGGTAGACCTTCCAAGTTGCAGAAGCTTTCTTTAGTCGAGACTGAATTTTGTTTCATGAACAGATAAAAATACTGTACAAGTTGCTGTTAGTTTCAAATTCGGCGGGTTTATTAGGAAGAGCCAATGCAAATGTTAAAAAATTTAAGACCAAACGATCTGTGTAAATACGTATAGGACCATGTAATCTCCATTTTTAACAACTTTTAAAACCAGATAAGCACGATTGTTATAAAGGCAGTTGTGATGATGAAAATGTTTACTCCATTCGCGGTTTCCACCAGAGGTTTCGATGATGGACCAATCCTTCCTTGGATGTCTGAACTTCTGCCTTTTGACATTAGTGTTTAAAATCTGCTATCTCCTAGAGAAATGCAATCATGCTCTGGTGCATTGAAAACATGATTTAGAATGTTGATTTGTTTAACTGACTTGAAATTTTTAAATTGCAGAACTTTTTAAACTAGTCCATTCTGAGTGATTCATATCTCCATTATCTGTAAAGAAATAGAGTGAAAGTTTTCTGGCAAATTGCTGCATGATGATTTATTAGTTAGTAAAGTTTACAATGTAGGAATTTTCATAGAAAGCATGTTTTTTTGTCTATTTTTGAATTGATTCTGCACTAATCGTTATGATTAGTTATCTATTGGGGGTCTTCTAGTATTTCTCTTAGATTAAAGCAACATTATTGATATATAGATATCTTAATACCTCCAAGATTCAGAAGAAGAAAAATAATTGGAGTGCATATTTTTAATTGATACTATGGTAGTCTGAACATAAAGCATTTTCATAACTTGAATGGTACCATCTTCGCTAGCCAAGGGTGACGATCCACGGTGTTTCTCTATTCATAAAATAGAAAAACACAGTGGATCGTCTCCCTTGGCTAGCGAAGATGGAATGGTATTAGATACAGTACTTTGTGTACTGGAAGGATGACTTTATGTGACTGGTCAGGGACAAAATTGAATGTGGCCATCTTTGGCGGTATAATATTTAATAACATATGGTTTAATATGCATGTATATTCATGTAGCACATTTTACATTTCAAATCGGTTGGAATGGTAGTAATTTTGGGAGAAATGCAGCTTTTACAAAAACTTGCAATGCATATTCAAAGGAGGTTCACTCATTGAGAACTGGTGAATTGTCTGTAGACAAGAAAAGCTCAGAGCTAGGCTTCAAATATGGCTATTGGGGGGAAATTTACATTTTGTGTTAAAGTAAATGATGATTAGTGTTGTCAGAGCTCCTGATGAGTATACTGCGGATATCTGATACTGAACACAAGATGTGTGGAGAGTTTGAATTGTGGACCAAAGAAATGCATGTATAAGATTTGATCATCAGCACAGAAGAAATGCATGTATAAGATTTGATCATCAGCACAGAAACTTCACTGCACTTGTCATGACCCGATATTGTATCTTGCTCTTTGTGGCAGATTTGAGTGTTGGGTAACGGGAATATTTGAAGCAAGATTTTAAAAAATTACTAAACATTTTCTTGTGTATATTGTTGGAGATGCCCAACATCTATTAGTTCGTAACTTGTCCCATTGTGGATTTAATGCAAAATCTCTAGTTCGACTTTATTTCAATGTCGTCTGTTATGAAAATTCCCCAGATTCTTCATGATAATATAAAAGCAATGTTTGATATATATTTTTTCTTGTGAAAATTATCTCCAGAAATTCACAGAGATACAAAATATTGTTCTATCGGTCATTCCAGAATTGTCTTGGAAAAATTGATCATGGATTGTTGATTTAAAAATTGCACAGTGTATGATGATTTTGAACTCTCTCACTGACATATGTGAGGACACCTTATTTTCTGATACTGAGCAATTACAATTTTATATTACAAGCAGAGTATAACTAAAATGATATGCATGAAGGCATCATTATTAAAGAGGGGCGTACTGGTTTCGATATGTTGGTAGTTATGTGACTTGTGTTCTTGTTCATTTCACTCCAACAACATAAATGATTTATGAAATGAATACATGCACATCCGTAACATGTGTAGGTATAGAAGCCCTTATACACATTGCATCTTGCATGGGTGGGCCGGTGAGTATACAGACTCTTACTCGTGTCAAATGTTCAGGTATATTTAAATACCTGTCTAACAGGTATTTATATATAAATATACTTTGCTTGACAGTACTCTATCATGTGTAAATAAACACATGAGTATTAATACTAGGTTCAATGAAAACGTGTAAATATATAACTAGTCCTTTATCATAATTGTAAATTTTGTTATCCCAGGGGTTAAGGTTTTGGTAGCAGTGTCAGGCCAAAATGGTCATCGTTATTACATGTCTTTATCATTTCAAGGACTTCTTTAATTTTGCTGATGCTGTATAAAAACTAGATTTAAGAGATGTACCAAAATTGTTAATTTAATTTTTTCAACCTGGGGTTCCGACTCTAATACGAGTCCAAACTGGTTATAACTCATAAAATGGCCTGCAATGATGAAAAGAAGATAGAAATGTAGATTGGGACATATGAATATCTGTGATATTGTCTTCTCTCTGATGCAGGTCATGATATCTTACATTATATGTTCTACACTAAAGTTGTTCATGTGAGGATCTTCTTTTTTCTCAATCCAACTTTGACCATATTTTTGTTGTTTCAGATATGAAGTTAAAAGAAAACGACTGCAACAGAGCCCGAGGTTAAGAAATATAGGAGTCTGTTTGAAGTATTTAACTCCAGACTTCATCTTTCTACCATCTCGGGCTTATATAATCTTCTGACTTGTAACTGAGCTGAAATGGAATGTCTCTAGTGATGCGGTTTTGTCGTCTTGCAAGAACTTTGGATTGGGTGTGCTTTTTATTGTTTTGAAAATAAAAATATTCACCAGAAATTTAAAAGCAGTATTTATATTTTCAGTGTTTTTAGGTCGGTGAGGTTTTTATATTTTCGACTTCTTCTCCAGAACCCACCGTAGCCAAACGTCATTTGGATGCAACCATTCCTACGCAGGACATAATCGTGCCTTTAATGCAGAATACAACCATCCCTTACGGCAATTTACTATGGAGAGAGTAGATGTCCGTGAGGAAGGGTTAGAAAATTGCCCATATTTTTCTTTATACAGATAATTCGCCTATCGGGTGACGCAATGAATTCTGGTTTGAATGATATAAAGCATTTGGTGAGATCTCCTACCACTTGCTCAAACACTTCAACATTGTTTGAAAATTTCGTGTAAATTGGTCTCAGTCGTTCGTTTTCTTCATTTTGTTAGAAAACAGAAAAACCCACCTAAAATTCAATTAGTCAGTGACGAGACAACACCATTACCAATCGTCAGGAGGAAAGCTTAGTAATTTAAAAGACGATTATTAATAATTAAAATATAACGCTGGATACAATCATTCATGAAAGTATAACGTAGGATACAGCCATTTCTAATACCGATATATTTGCAACGATGCATGATTTTAACTATGTCTTTTGTATCAGGGGTACCTGTAAAGTGCGAAACGACAGATTGTATAAAAAATTAAATAGTATACTCTTATACGAATGCAATTCGGTAAGATATACATGTATTATTAATGGGTGTCCGGGTAGCGCTCTCGCTTCTCACCCCCGTGATCGGCAGTGGTTGTATGTGACGGACAAGTGGGTTTCCTCCGGGTACTACGATTTCCTCCCACATGGCCTGAGACACCATTTTTAATTATCATAATTAAAAGAGTTTGGTTATACAATCTGTTTCGGTGATTTCGTTTCGCACTTTACAGGTACCCTCTGTATCCGGCGTTTGTTATGTTTTTAAAAATTGAATATTAAACTTCATTACTTAATACAAGGTAAACGACTCAAATTATAATCCCAAAGGGGAGAGATTTTTTTTGTGTGTGGATTTTTTATTATTTTTCAACAAACATTCTGTAAATAGTTCATGGTATATTTTCCTAATATACATGTAATGTTTAGTTTATTCCTGAGAGAGAGCTATGTGAAACATTTGGTTCCATATAATAATAGTTAATGGTATATCTTCCTAATATACATGTAATATAGAATTACAGAAATGTTTAGTTATTCCAGAGAGAGAGAGAGAGCTATATGAATTTGGTTCCATCTGTTCCAAAGGTCATCAAATTTTTCAGTATCACCATTTTTATAAGAAATTAATTTTTGTTTCATAGATTAACTTTAAAAATGATGTTGCAAAACGCACGCTAAATTTTGTCTTTGTACACTTAGCTGTATAAATATAATACTTTAACCAAAGGATGAGAATATTTATTATACCCTTGTTTTTCTCCAGGATGCCTACTATAAAACTTTTGTAAAGACTAGTTGACAATTTGTTCTCTGTTCTGAATAAACTTCAAAATCAGCTAGAAGTGATTGAACACAATTACGTTCCCATAGTATATGTTCTATTGTTTCTTCCTCATTGTGACAAAAGGTACACGTTTTAGTTCACCTTTTTTATTTTTATAAAAAATGAGTTTGTTGCTAAAATTTTATTAAGTATTTCATATTGGAACCATTGAAGTTTACTATTTTTTTGTTATTATGAAAGGTATTTGTGTATTACTTTCCACTCAGTATTATCCATTTCCAAGAGCTCACTCCCAATCTCTACCCAGAGTTGTCGTTCCTTTCTACACTTGCGTATTTGTGAGTGTAAGGAACGATAACTCTGGGTAGAGATTGAGCTCACTCCATGTGCTGAAATTCTAGCAATACCAATACAAATAAGAAAAAATAAAAACATTAAACGCATAACTATAGGAAATATTGAGAGAAAAAATTCTCAACTAGCTGACGACATTTCAGTTATTCGAGATGGAAGGGGAGAGATCGGTAAAGTTGGCTACTAGTAACTGGCTACTTAAAAAGAGAAAAGTTGGCTACTAGTAGCCAGCTACTTGAACCAGGAAAAGTTAGCTACTAGTAGCCAGTTACTAGTAGCCAGCTACTAAAAGTAAGAAAAGTTAGCTACTCGTAGTCAGCTACTACAAAATATAAAAGTTATAATTACTGATAGCTCGCTACCAGATAAAGGTTAATGAGTTTGAAAATTATTATCTATCAGATTTATTTCTAAAGAGGACGAGGAGTCGTATGAAATTTCATGCTCAATTATCCCCAATTACATAGCGTTGCAATGCAAAATACGAATAAACTTTTTCAACTGAGTGTTTACTTTAAAAGTGAAAAGGATTTAATTCAGACCTTCAATCATTTGATATACCATCCATTTTGAGATATCTGCTACTTTTACAATTTGATTCGAGTTACCCTGAAATTTCAACATAAGTGTGAATACCGTAAGAAATTTTATGTTTGACTTTATGTTTGTATTAGATATCTGATGAATTTACGACTATACATATGGCAAGAAGTGATAGATGGTGTTCTGGTACGCCATGAATTTTCAGATATCGCTCTTTAGGAAATCCGTTACTTATACATTTTGATTATCGGTACAATCAAATTTCAAGATCCGTGTGAATACCTTAAGGAACTCCGTGTTCATATCATATATTTAACTAACTTACAACGATACGTATGGCGAGTAGTGATATTGGGTATCGTAATATGTCATCAATTTTCAGATATCACGCTTAAGGAAGTCAACTACATATACCTTTTGATAGCAGGTAAACTGAAATTTGAAGTTTTTCATAAATATCTTAAGGAACTCTGACTAATTTATAACTACCTACGTGAAGAGGTGTGATATTAGGTATCTTGATATGCCAACAATTTTCGGATATCATACTTAACGAAGTCAGCTACTTATACCTTTTGATTCCAGCTAACCTGAAATTTCAAGTTTTTCATAAATATCTCAAAGAACTCCTTGTTTGTATTAGATATCTGACAAATTTACAACTATCCATGTGAAGTGGAGTGGTACTAGGTATCTTGATATGCCATCAATTTTCAGATATCACCCTTAAGGAAGTCAATTACTTATACCTTTTGGTTGCAGGTACCATGAAATTTGAAGTTTTCTACTAATATTTTAAGAAACTCTGAGTTTGTATTAGATATCTGACTAATTTACAATTATCAAAGTGAAGAAGAGTGATATTTGGTATCTTGACATGCCATAAATTTCCAGATATCACACTTAAGGAAGTCAGCTACTTATACCTTTTGATTCCTGGTAACCTGAAATTTCAAGTTTTTCATAAATATCTTAAAGAACGCCTTGTTTGTATTAGATATCTGACTAGTTTACAATTATCCACGTGAAGAAGACTGATATTAGGTGTCTTGATATACCATTAATTTTCAGATATCGTGTTTAAGGAAGTTAGCTACTTATACCTTTTGGTTGCAGGTAACCTGAAATTTGAAGTTTTTCATAAATATCTCCAGGAACTCTGTGTTTGTACTAAAAATCTGACTAATTTACAATTATCCACGTGAAGAAGACTGATATTAGGTGTCTTGATATACCATTAATTTTCAGATATCGTGTTTAAGGAAGTTAGCTACTTATACCTTTTGATTCCAGGTAAACTGAAATTTCAAGTTTTATCAAATATTTTAATGAACTCCATGTTTGTTTTAAATATCTGATTAATTTACCAATGCACATATGACGAAATCTGATATTAGGTATCTTGATATGCCATCAATTTTCAGAGACTGAAATTTGAAGTTTTTCATAAATATCTTAAGGAACTCTGTGTTTGTATTAGATATCTGACTAATTTATAACTACCCACGTGAAGAGGTGTGATATTAGGTATCTTGATATGCCAACAATTTTCGGATATCATACTTAACGAAGTCAGCTACTTATACCTTTTGATTCCAGCTAACCTGAAATTTCAAGTTTTTCATAAATATCTTAAAGAACTCCTTGTTTGTATTAGATATCTGACTAATTTACAACTATCCATGTGAAGTGGAATGGTATTAGGTATCTTGATATGCCATCAATTTTAAGATATCACCCTTAAGGAAGTCAGCTACTTATACCTTTTGATTGCAGGTACCATGAAATTTGAAGTTTTCTACCATTAATATTTTAAGGAACTCTGAATTTGTATTAGATATCTGACTAATTTACAATTATCAAAGTGAAGAAGAGTGATATTTGGTATCTTGACATGCCATAAATTTCCAGATATCACCCTTAAGGAAGTCAGCTACTTATACCTTTTGATTCCTGGTAACCTGAAATTTCAAGTTTTTCATAAATATCTTAAAGAACGGCTTGTTTGTATTAGATATCTGACTAGTTTACAACTATCCATGTGAAGTGGAGTGGTACTAGGTATCTTGATATGCCATCAATTTTCAGATATCACCCTTAAGGAAGTCAGCTACTTATACCTTTTCATTTCCAGTCATCTAAAATTCCAAGTTTCCCGTACATATCTTAAGAAACTTTGCGTTTGTAATAAATATATCATTCATTTACCATCTCACATATGACAAGGAGTGATATTAAATATCTTAATATGCCATCAATTTTCAGATATCACGAGTAAGGAAATCAGCTACTTATAGCTTTTGATTCCATGTAGCCTAAAATTTCAGGCTTTTCGCAAATATCTAAAGGAACTCTGTCTTTGTATTATAAATATCATTAATTTACCATCTTACATACGACAAGGAGTGAGATTAAGTCTCTTAATATGTCACCAATTTTCAGATATCACGCTTAAAGAAGTAAGTTACTTATATATTTTGATTCCAAGAAACTTAAAATTTAAAGCTTTTAGCAAATATTCTAAGAAGTATTGTGTTTGTATTAGATATCGTATTAATTTACCAGTAAACATATCACAAGGAGTTATATTAGGTATCTTGATATGCCATCAATTCTGAGATATTACGTTTAAGGAAGTCAGCTACTTATACCTTTTGATTGCATTTAACCTAAAATTTCAAGTTTTCCGTAAATATCTTAAGTAACTCTGCGTTTATATTCGATATCTGACTAAGTTCCAACTATCCACGTGAAGAGGAGTGATATTAGGGATCTTAATATGCCATCAATTTTCAGATATCATGCTGAAAGAAGTCAGTTACTTATATCTTTTGATTCCAAGAAGCTTAAAATTTAAAGCTTTTAGCAAATATTCTAAGAAGTCTGTGTTTGTATTAGATATCTGTCTAACTTACAACTATCCACATAAAGAGGAGTGATATTAGGTATCTTGATAGACAATTAATTTTCAGATATCACCCTTAAGGAAGTCAGCTACTTATACTTTTTGATTCTAAGTAACCTGAAATTTGAAGTTTTCCGTAAATATCTTGAGGAACTCTGCATTTGTATTAGATATCTGACTAACTTACAACCATCCACGTGAAGTGGAGTGATATTAGGTATCTTTATACCGATTATCATACCTCTTCACGTGAATAGTAGTTTACTAGTCAGAGATCTAACAGAAACACAGAGTTCCTTAAGCTATATACAAAACACTTTAAATTTCAGGATGTCTGGAATCAAAAGGTATAAGTAGCTGACTTCGTCGAACGCGATATCTCAAAATTGATTGCATATCAAGACACTTCATATAAAGCCCTGTAATATCGGCAAAGATAAATTCGTCAGATATCTAACATATCTATCTGAAAATTGATGGCATATCAAGATACCTAATATCACTTCTCTTCAGGTTGATAGTATATAATTAGTCTGATATCTAATACAAACACACAGTTCCTTAAAAGATATCTACAAAACATTTGAAATTTCAGGTAACCAGGAATCAAAAGTTCTAAGTAGCTAGCTAACTTCCTTAAGCGTGATATCTGAAAATTGATGGCATAATAAGACACTTAATATCACTCCTTGTCATATGTGAGATGGTAAATTAATGATATAGCTAATACAAACGCAGAGTTCCTTAAGATATGTACGGGAAACTTTTTCAGGCTACCTAGAATCAAATGGTATAAGTAGCTGACTTCCTTAAACGTGATATCTGAAAATTGATGGCATATCAAAATACCTAATATCACATCTTGTCATGTGTGCATTGGTAAATTAATCAGATATCTAAAACAAACAGGGAGCTCCTTAAAATATTTTCTGAAAGCTTGAAATTTCAGGTTACATGTAATCAAAATGTACAAGTAGCTGACTTCCTTAAGCGTGATATCTGAAAATTGAAGGCATATCAAGATACCTAATATAACTCCTTGTCATATGTGCATTAGTAATTTCATCAGATATCTAAAACAAAAACGGAAATCCTCAAAATATATACTAAACACTTGAAATTTCAGTTTACCTGCAATCAAAATGTACAAGTAGCTGACTTCCTTAAGGGTGATATCTGAAAATTAATTGTATATTAAGATACCTAATATCACTCCTCTTCACGTGGATAGTTGTAAGTTAGTCCGATATCTAATAGAAAAGCAGAGGTATTTAAGATATTTATCAAAAAAGTTGAAATTTCATGTGTCGAGGAATCAAAAGGTTTAAGTAGCTGACTTCCTTAAGCGTGATATCTGAAAATTGATGGCATATCAAGATACCTAATATCAGATTTCGTCATATGTGCATTGGTAAACTAATCAGATATTTAAAACAAACATGGAGTTCATTAAAATATTTGATAAAACTTGAAATTTCAGTTTACCTGCAATCAAAAGATATAAGTAGCTAACTTCCTTAAACACGGTATCTGAAAATTAATGGTATATCAAGACACCAAATATCAGTCTTCTTCACGTGGATAATTGTAAATTAGTCAGATTTTTAGTACAAACACAGAGTTCCTGGAGATATTTATGAAAAACTTCAAATTTCAGGTTACCTGCAACCAAAAGGTATAAGTAGCTGACTTCCTTGTGGGTGATATCTGAAAATTGATGGCATATCAAGATACCTAGTACCACTCCACTTCACATGGATAGTTGTAAACTAGTCAGATATCTAATACAAACAAGGAGTTCTTTAAGATATTTATGAAAAACGTGATATTTCAGGTTACCAGGAATCAAAAGGTATAAGTAGCTGACTTCCTTAAGTGTGATATCTGGAAATTTATGGCATGTCAAGACACCAAATATCACTCTTCTTCACTTTGATAATTGTAAATTAGTCAGATATCTAATACAAACTCTGAGTTTCTTAAAAAAATTGGTAGAAAACTTCAAATTTCATGGTACCTGCAATCAAAAGGTATAAGTAGCTGACTTCCTTAAGGGTGATATCTGAAAATTGATGGCATATCAAGATACCTAGTACCACTCCACTTCACATGGATAGTTGTAAACTAGTCAGATATCTAATACAAACAAGGAGTTCTTTAAGATATTTATGAAAAACTTGAAATTTCAGGTTAGCTGGAATCAAAAGGTATAAGTAGCTGACTTCGTTAAGTATGATATCCGAAAATTGTTGGCATATCAAGATACCTAATATCACACCTCTTCACGTGGGTAGTTATAAATTAGTCAGATATCTAATACAAACACAGAGTTCCTTAAGATATTTATGAAAAACTTCAAATTTCAGTTTACCTGCCATCAAAAAGTATATGTGGCTGACTTCCTTAAGCGTGATATCTGAAAATTGATGGCATATCAAGATACCTAATATCAGATTTCGTCATATGTGCATTGGTAAATTAATCAGATATTTAAAACAAACATGGAGTTCATTAAAATATTTGATAAAACTTGAAATTTCAGTTTACCTGGAATCAAAAGGTATAAGTAGCTAACTTCCTTAAACACGATATCTGAAAATTAATGGTATATCAAGACACCTAATATCAGTCTTCTTCACGTGGATAATTGTAAATTAGTCAGATTTTTAGTACAAACACAGAGTTCCTGGAGATATTTATGAAAAACTTCAAATTTCAGGTTACCTGCAACCAAAAGGTATAAGTAGCTGACTTCCTTAAGGGTGATATCTGAAAATTGATGGCATATCAAGATACCTAGTACCACTCCACTTCACATGGATAGTTGTAAACTAGTCAGATATCTAATACAAACAAGGCGTTCTTTAAGATATTTATGAAAAACTTGAAATTTCAGGTTACCAGGAATCAAAAGGTATAAGTAGCTGACTTCCTTAAGTGTGATATCTGGAAATTTATGGCATGTCAAGATACCAAATATCACTCTTCTTCACTTTGATAATTGTAAATTAGTCAGATATCTAATACAAACTCAGAGTTTCTTAAAATATTAGTAGAAAACTTCAAATTTCATGGTACCTGCAACCAAAAGGTATAAGTAGCTGACTTCCTTAAGGGTGATATCTGAAAATTGATGGCATATCAAGATACCTAGTACCACTCCACTTCACATGGATAGTTGTAAATTTGTCAGATATCTAATACAAACAAGGAGTTCTTTAAGATATTTATGAAAAACTTGAAATTTCAGGTTAGCTGGAATCAAAAGGTATAAGTAGCTGACTTCGTTAAGTATGATATCCGAAAATTGTTGGCATATCAAGATACCTAATATCACACCTCTTCACGTAGGTAGTTATAAATTAGTCAGAGTTCCTTAAGATATTTATGAAAAACTTCAAATTTCAGTTTACCTGCTATCAAAAGGTATATGTAGTTGACTTCCTTAAGCGTGATATCTGAAAATTGATGACATATTACGATACCCAATATCACTACTCGCCATACGTATCGTTGTAAGTTAGTTAAATATATGATATGAACACGGAGTTCCTTAAGGTATTCACACGGATCTTGAAATTTGATTGTACCGATAATCAAAATGTATAAGTAACGGATTTCCTAAAGAGCGATATCTGAAAATTCATGGCGTACCAGAACACCATCTATCACTTCTTGCCATATGTATAGTCGTAAATTCATCAGATATCTAATACAAACATAAAGTCAAACATAAAATTTCTTACGGTATTCACACTTATGTTGAAATTTCAGGGTAACTCGAATCAAATTGTAAAAGTAGCAGATATCTCAAAATGGATGGTATATCAAATGATTGAAGGTCTGAATTAAATCCTTTTCACTTTTAAAGTAAACACTCAGTTGAAAAAGTTTATTCGTATTTTGCATTGCAACGCTATGTAATTGGGGATAATTGAGCATGAAATTTCATACGACTCCTCGTCCTCTTTAGAAATAAATCTGATAGATAATAATTTTCAAACTCATTAACCTTTATCTGGTAGCGAGCTATCAGTAATTATAACTTTTATATTTTGTAGTAGCTGGCTACGAGTAGCTAACTTTTCTTACTTTTAGTAGCTGGCTACTAGTAACTGGCTACTAGTAGCTAACTTTTCCTGGTTCAAGTAGCTGGCTACTAGTAGCCAACTTTTCTCTTTTTAAGTAGCCAGTTACTAGTAGCTGGTTACTAGTAGCCAACTTTACCGATCTGAAGGGGAGAAAAATTTTAAGAGGGTATTGGGACTGCTTTCCATGTCACCATTTTCGATAGCATGTAAACCACAGGGACCAAGCTCGTTGCGTTTTTACCACAAAAATGAATTCTGTTATCAGTGGGAATTCTAAGCGAGCGTAGTATATGTATATAAAACATAATTTCAATATTTACTAAGGTTAATGTTATTTGGCAAATCCATAGTGTACAAAGTTATAGAGGTCAGTTAAATCAGTAAGACATTCCCACCAATGTGAAAATCCTAGACAAAGTCGGAGAAGGCTGCGTTGTTGAATTCTGTATTAGGAACTACCACAGGGGCTAAGCCCGTTTTGGTCCCGAACTCTGATACCATAAATATAGCTATATTTATGGTATCACCAGGGGCGGATTCAGGAATTGTGGTTACGGGGGGCGCCACTTTATGAGGCAGTGGGTCCAGGGGACGAAGCTCCTGGCTGCGTCCCCTCTAAATCCGCCACTGATCACAGAGTTCAGGTCCAAAACGGACTTAGTCGCTGTAGGAACTACAAATAATCTCCAAACTTCTCGGCTGAAAACTGACATTACGAAGATGTCGGTGCCGTGTCTGAAATCACAATCGTTTAATGATTTGAAATGGAGAAAGATGCCAGAGGACGTATTTGGCATATAATGTATTATATACCCGAAAAAGTATAGATTGATGGTTATGAAGAAAATCGTCGGTTCCAAGCGTTAAGTACTGTGTGTTTGGTTATCTCATTTCTTATATATACATGTATATATAGATGTACTTGTTTCCAACTCTCATTTTATAATGGCCTATTCTTGTTCAGTTTGAGGCAGATAAATGATCATTTGTCAAATGACATTAACTTTAGCTCAGTGGTAGAGCGATTACTTCGTAACCAGGAGGTAGTGAGATCGAGCCCCGCTCGTACCATGACCGCGTCAAACATAACTCATAAGACGTTAAAATAAGTAGCATTAGTCTACATATGCTCCTTCGCCAAACACTCGGCATTTATAAGGAGAATCACGGGTCTTTCGCCAGTTTCGGATACGATTGTAAAAACAGGTCCCGTGTCGCGGCCCAGGCGTTGGCACGTTAAAACAACCCTCACTGTTGCGGTCCTGGGTCTAAATTTGTGGTACTTTATTCAACTGGTGACATCTCCATATCAGTGAAAAATTCTCGAGTGGGACGTCAATCAATCAATCAACCTACTAATAGATTGAATGATATCGTTTAACGTCCACTTTTTTCACTCAAATGGAGACGTCACCATAACCGGTGAAAGACTGCATAATTTTGACCTATGAGATTTGTATGTAGAAAATAACGAGAAAAGTAAATTGTAAAATGGGGAGAGACCAGGGCCCCTGCCCACCCCAACCTCCAATTCAACATGCCTGATATAACATTTACAAAAAAGATTGTTTCAGTAGAATACAAGTACATGTACATTAGAACTATAATTTAATTTTAGAGGTTTCCTTTTTGTAAATGTAATTAATAATTATCGATTAGACAGCAAATCCATATTGAATTCCTCGAAAATCAGAAAGCAAAATAACGGGAAAATCTGTATTTAGTCGTCTTTTCGTTATTTCGAGGCGAAAAGTCACTAGTCATCGTTTGGTCGTCTTTTCGCCTCGAAATAACGAAAAGACAACAAATTGTAAAGTGGAACAAATCAGCCACCATAGTATAAAGAAAAATATGGGCCACTTTCTAACCCCTCCTCACGGACATCTACACTCTTATGGAGCGTCAAATTAACATAAACTCAAATAATTGAAGGTATCTTCAATTATATGAAGATATCATCAATTCATTTGATGCGCGCAACAATTGAATTAAAGATCTCTTCAAATAATTAATAATATCGTCAATTCTGAATTATTGCGCGCATTAATTGAATTGATGATAGCATTAATTCTTCAGCTGACCCCTTCTCACGGACATCTACACTCTTATGGAGCGTCAAATTAACATAAACTCAAATAATTGAAGATATCTTCAATTACATGAAGATATAATCAATTCATTTGATGCGCGCAACAATTGAATTAAAGATCTCTTCAAGTAATTAATGATATCGTCAATTCTGAATTATTGCGCGCTTTAATTGAATTAATGATTTCTTCAAATGAATTAATGATATCAACAATTGAATTGATGTGCACTACAATTCAATTGAAGAGAGCAACAATTGATATAATGCGCATTAAATCAATTGATGAGAGCAATAATTGAATTGATGCGCTGATTAATTCATTTGATGAGAGCAATAATTGATTTAATGCGCGCATTAATTCAATTATTGCTCTCTTCAATTGAATTAAGGATATCTTTAATTCATTTGAAGAGAGCAATAATTCTTTTAGAGAGAGCAACTATATAATTAAAGATGTCTTCAATTCAACATATCCACAATTGAATTAATGATATCTTTAATTGAATTGTTACTCTCTTTAAAGGAATTGATGCGCGCATTAACTCCTTATACACAACCATTGTAAATGATTTAAAGATATCTTCAATTGAATTATAAAGAGATCATCAAATTATTTATACCAAGCTCTAAATTAATTATTGCGAGCAATATTTTTACTAAATTGATGCTCTCATCAAATGAATTGAAGAGAGCAATAATTGAATTAATGAGCACATCAAATATATGATTGCTCTCATTAATTCAATTAATGCGCGCATCCATTGAATTGAAGAGAGCAATAATTGAATTAATGCGCGCATTAAATCAATTATTGCTCTCATTAATTCAATGGATGCGCGCATTAATTCAATTGATGAGAGCAATAATTGAATTGAAGCGCGCATTAATTCAATTGATGAAAGCAATAATTGATTTAATACGCGCATTAATTCAATTAAAGAGAACAATAATTAAATTGATGATATCTTCAAATAATTGAAGATATCTTCAATTATATGAGTTTAAATTGGCGCTCCATACACTCTCCATAGTAAAGTGCCGTTTGGGTTTGGTTGTACTCTGCGTTAGGCACGATTGTATCCTGCGTAGGAATTGTATCCAAATGACGTTTGGTCACGGTGGAATCACTGGGCCAATTTCAACCAAACTTGGCAAAACGCATCCTTGTGTAAAGGGCTTTCAAGGTTGTTCAAATGAAAAGCCATGTTCCCTTCAAATGGGAGATAATTGCAAAAATAGAGTGGGGTCATTTAAAAATCTTCTCAAGAACCACTGAGCCAGAAGAACTGAAATTTACATGAAAGCTTCCTGACATAGTGCAAATTTAGGTTTGTTAAAATCATGACCCCTGGGGTAGGATGGGGCCACAATAAGGGATCAAAGTTTTACATAAAAATATATGGGAAAATCTTCTCAAGAACCACAGGGGTAGGAAAGTACAAATTTACATGAACGTTTCCTGACATAGTGCAGATTGAAGTTTATTAAAATCATCGCCCCTGTGGGTAGGGTGGAGCCACAATTGGGATCAAAGTTTTACATACTAAAAATAAAAAAATCTTCTTTTCAAGAACCATTGGGCCAAAGAAGTTTATATTTGCATGAACACTTTCTGACATAGTGCAGATTCAAGTTTCTAAAAATAATGGCCCCCAGGGGTAGGGTGGGGCCACAATAGGGGATAAAAGTTTTACATGCTAATACATAGGTAAAATCTTTGAAAATCTTCTCAAGAACCATTGGGCCAGGAAAGTATAAATTTACAGTATAGCTTTCTGACACAGTGCAGATTCAAGTTTGATAAAATCATGACCTCCGGGGGTAGGATGGGGCCACAATTGGGGATCAAAGGTTTACATACAAATATATATATAGAAAATCTTTAAAAATATTCTCAAGAACCACTGGACCAGAAAAGTTTATATTTACATGAAAGTTTCCTGACATCGTACAGTTTCAAGTTTGTTCAAAGGACTGGTTCACGTTTTTTTTAATTTTTTTTTTTTCATTTTGGATGTTCAAAATTAAAAAATATAACTCATTTAATGTTGATAACCAAAATTTGGACTTTCTGAATGCAAGGATAAGAGCAATATTTTAGCCTTAACTCTGTGTTATGTAAGCAAATACTCGAGTCTTTTTATGTTTACAAACAAACCAGTGAAATGTTAATTTTGTAATTTAAAGCAGTACAGTCACAAATTTAACTTTTTAAAAATGACACTTTTTACCAAAAGTATCCTTGAAATGTGATATATATAATAAACCTGGATCGATATCCATTTATTTTGAAAACTTTGTAAACAATAACATACTTCAATCTAATAATAAACTTTCTATAATGAATTTCTATCATGATATATAACATTTATCTTTTTGTGAAACCTTTAAAACGTATTAGACTGTAGATCTAGATCATTGGGGGAAAATCACGAAATTTAAAACCGGGGGCTACAATAGGAGATCAAAGATTTACATGGGAATAATATAGGGAAAATCTCAAGAACCATTGAGCCAGAAAAGTTTACATTCACTCGAAAGCTTTCTGACATAGTGCCTCCGTCGGACACAAGTTTAACAAACTTGAATCTGCACTATGTCAGGGAGTTTTCATGTAAATGAATTCAGTGATTCTACATAAGAAGATATTTAATGGTTTTCCCAAAACATTTTCATGTAAATCTTTGATCCCCTATTGTGGTCCCATCTTAGTTAGAATAATCTAACTGTGTCTCAAGACAGGCCCTCACCGGTCTGTAGGACATCATTTTAAGGATAGAACATTCTATCTAGCCCCACCCTACCCTCAGGGGCCTTGGTAGGTATTTTTGGTAATTCATTTATTTTGCCCTGGTTTGAATTTCATCTCTTCTGACCCAGTGGTTCTCGAGAAGATTTTTAAATGTGTGTTTATCTCTCATTTGAAGGGGACATGGTCCTTTATTTGAACAAACGTGAAAGCCCTTCACCCAAGGATGCTATTTGCCAAGTTTGGTTGAAAACGGCCCAGTGGTTCTGGAGAAGAAGTCGAAAATGTGAAAAGTTTATAGACAAACAGACGACGGACAACAGGCTATCGGAAAAGCTCACTTGGGCTTTCAGCTCAGGTGAGCTAAAAATTGATCATACACAGAACAAACTCTTGCATATCGAATCAGTTGAGACATAATTACCATATGCAGGTACATGTAATAAGTAATCTTGTTTGTCATTAAGTTGTGCTGTAAGTTTGCTGTTGATATCTATGTTTAATGAAGTATCCAAATATGAAAGACTCTGGTATCTTTTATTTCGAGTTCACCGAGATATACCAATGAAAATGAGCATTGTTTATAGATAAAATGTCGTTGAATCGATGTATTTAAATGTTCAGTTGAAGGCCACAGTAAGAGATTTATTTCTTCTACTGTAGAAGCTTTTGAATAAATTCTGCTTCATAAAATACAAAAACAGGTATGCTAATACAGAGCAAAATTTGTGCTCATGGGAATTCCAACAGACTGTTCGAAGACCTGACTGCAAAATTAACAAAGTAATTTTTTGGATGACTGAGCACAAGATGTGAATATTTCCATGTTCCAATTTTATTCGCAAAACTTTTCCCAAATCAATAACATCAAAACCTATGACTTTTCAACACTATACACGACCATTCCTCACGATAAATTAAAGACTAGACTTTTTGACATCATAGACAGTCGCTTCTTCAACAAAAATGGAAAAAGAAAATATTCATATGTAGTGATCAGTTATTCAAAAACTTACTTTGTTAAACACCACTCTGATTCCACACACAAGTACTCTGACGTTGAAATAAAAAACATGCTAGAGTTCCTCATTGACAATATCTTCGTAGTCTTTGGTCGTCAGGTCTTCCAACAGTCTGTTGGTATTCCAATGGGCACGAATTGTGCTCCTTTGTTAGCTGACCTTTTCTATATTAACTTTTATGTGAGATGAAGAAATCTCTAGCTGTGGACTTCAATTCGACATTTAGATATATCGATGACATTTTGTCCATTAACAATGATAACTTTCATTCATATGTCGATTCAATATATCCCTGTGAGCTCGAAACAAAAGACACCACAGAGTCGTCTACTTCTCCTTCATACTTAGATATTTTATTGAAGTAGACATTAACAGCAATATGACAACTCAACTGTATGACAAACGGGATGATTTCAGCTTCTCCATCGTCAACTTCCCATATTTATGTAGCAATATTTCATTATCACCTGCACATGGTGTTTATATCTCTCAATTGATTCGAGACGCAAGAGCTTGTTCTGCGTGTAGTCAGTTTTTAAATCGAGGCAAGCTACTGACAAACAAGTTGATGATACAGGGGTTTCAACAGTCTCGATTGAAGTCGGCATTTCGCAAATTCTTTGGTCGTTATAACGATCTAGTTCGTCAATACAACCCATCATTGGGTCAAATGCTGTCCGATATGTTTCATACTGATTGTTAGGCCGTTCTTGGAACACTAATTTTGACTATGGATAACTCCGTTTACCTGATCAGAATATAGGGCTCACGGCGGGTGTGACTGGTCCACAGGGGATGCCCACTCCTCCTAGGCACCTGATCCCACCTCTGGCGTGTCCAGGGGTCCGTGTTTGCCCAACTATCTATTTTGTATTGCTTATAGGAGTTATGAGATTGATCACTGTTCATTATCTTCACCTGTCATTCAAGAAATAGCTGTCTATGATATCAAAAAAGCCTGGTCTTCTCAATGAATATGTTATGAACCGCAATTGAATAATTGTCAGCATTTACCCTATACTCCCAAAATATTTTCTCCAAACTTGTAATTTTTTCACTCTTGTAGAGACATCACCAGCTTTAGGTGAAGTGCCAGAAAGTTTGACCATCTTATGGTGCTCAGGGTCCCAGCAGTGAGACGTTCTTCATCTTGCCAGTCTACCAAGACCTCTGCTTTTAAGGTCATATATCCTAAAGACCTGTGACTTTCACTTCTGCTGTCTGGCACTTGGTGAAGGAGCAGTCACCACCTATGTTAAAGGTCTTGGGTTTGATGTGGCTCGGGGATCGACAATCTAACGCAGGCTGCGAAGAGAGACCCTAACCATTATGCTGGTCCACTGTGTTTATAAGTACTCCGCAAGAATAATTCTCAAGACTCAAAACAATTTATACAGGTTTGCAATCCACACTTGGAAGAGAAAACCAATTTGTAAATAAGATAAGTATTGAATAACATTTTTCAGTGAACAATGTTATGGAACTGTATGTCCTCTGTTTTCTTATTCCATGATGTGCTAATGCTTATCATCGAATAATTGCCAGCATTTACCCAATACTCCAAATATTTTCTCCAAACTTGTTTCTTTTATTATGACAATGGGCTTCAAATTACAGACTCTGACTAAGTATAATGTTTATGATAAGTAACAAACGTTTTTCAAGCATGACATTGTGGTCGAATTAATCTTAGGAGTGTGTTGTTTATATTCTATCTATTAAATTCTTTAAAAAAACAAACAACTTGAAAACACACAAAGATTTAGAAAAATATTCGATAGCTTTTAATGTTTTTGTGAATTGCAACTAATCACAATGACAGGTGACATATCTCTCTACGCCATTAAGTATCCCCTGAAAATACACACAAAAAAGAGAGATATATTAACACAGAATAAATGTATTTACACATTTCATCTATATTGCAATGAAATTTTAACATGATGATTCCCAATAACACCCGAGTAAAACATACTATAGAACACAATTATAAAAGTACAGTACTTATTATAGCAGATACCTTTTTTTTGTGAATTCATGAGAAGCACCTCAGTCATTTGAAGCTTTGTGAATACATGTATTTTTTGGAGTGATGGATATCCACAAAACTTTCAAGTTTGACATTGAGATGTTTGAAAGACAGAGGATCAGAGATGTATATTTACAAAACCTTGAGATTGGGAGGAAGAGTAATTATCTGTTGCACACTTACGGTAATTTCATCCTCATGAACACTCGGCACATAAAGAAGGAGATTAAAATAGAAATAAATCCAACACACAGAAGCAGGATTCGGTTCAGACGAGGCATCGAATGATTAGTTCTGTCCAATATGATAAATCCAAGACCGCCTATTGTAAAAAGAAAACTGGAGGCCAATCCTTCCATTATGTATTGGCCATTCACTCTGTAAGGCATGAACGCTACCTGAAAATACAGCATGAAATTAACTAAAAACAAGGTTATAAAACTGTGTCATGTTCAATATTTTCTGTTTCATTTTCACATGAAGTCATTAATAGGTCTGAAATGATTCACCATGGTTTAAGTTTTGTTTGATTTTTTCTCTCGGTCCAATTCAATGTCTATATATGTGACTGTGTCCTTTCCCATTCACATTTATTTCATTACAAATTACTTTGATTAGGAACAGCTTACATATATAACATTAACAGTCAGGTTGAAAAAATCATTTATTCTGGTAAAAATTCACTTTGTATTCCAACTGGCAGACTCAATCAAGAATAAAAATGTTGTAGCTGTTGATAACTGTGAGGAAAAAATTACTAGTCGGTGTTTAAATTAAAAGTGTTGAATTAAACAAAGGTTGTTATTTTGGGTTGCATATTATATGTATTGTATTTCTGCACATATATGTACATGTAAGCATTTACTGATGCTTTGTTAGGCCAATTCAACTTAATTAGTAGATTATCATTTGAGGTCACAAAAAAATAGCGGGCGGGCGGGTGGGAGGATTTTATTTTTTAATTTTTATTTCCAAGAAAAAAAAATTAATGACTAAAAGTGTTAATCAACTTAACATTCAAAGAATCCTTGGTAGAAGATATAAAACCAACATTCTGTGACTTTAATCATTCACTCATGTCACTGAGAAGCAAGTTTGTTTGAAATCGAAATTTTTGCGAAAATAAAAATTTTAGGGTGGGACCCCCCCCTTTTTTTTTATCATTTCTATTTGTTACTAAGGTGTATTATTTGAAGAATCAACAATCAAATATAAGATTGAACCTATAATTCTAGAAGGGTGGAATTACCTTAAATGAACCATTATACAAAATTTTGGTGTAATGAGCCACCTTAAAATCATTTTAATTTTTTCGTTATATTTATTTTAAAAATGAAGCTACTCTAGATTTTTATTTCATCTTTAAAATAATTCTTAGCAAAAAGGGCCCTTAAGTATATTAGTGCTAAAGTGTGAACTATAGAGAACATCCTTCAAAATATTATAGCAATGTTGATTGTCGTTAAAATATTACAGTCAATCAAAGATGACAACCAACTCATGATTGGTAATCATGACCTTTTTCTTTTCAAGTATGCAAGAAATTATGTTACGTTTTTCCATTATGATGTTTTTTGAAAAACATTGTTGGTTAAGATAAGGGTCTGTTTAGCTAGGAACTGCTCTTTTTATGTTCAGTATTGGTTTCTCAGAAAATGTAAATATCGGTTTTATAGCAAAGCATATTCAGAATGGTGGATGAGTACAATGATGAAGATCATGAGCATTTTGAAACTTAAACTAAACAAGAGGCTCATGGGCCACATCGCTCAACTGAGTCACCTTGGCCCAATTATTTAAAGATTCTCCCAATATATTCGCATGTAAAACTTTGATCCCTATTGTAGCCCCAACCTACCTCCAGGGGCCATGATTTTAACAAACTTGAATCTGCATTATGTTAGGAAGCTTTCATGTAGATGTATACTATTCTGGCCCAGTGATTCTACATAAGAAGATTTTTAATGGTTTTCCCTATATATTTGAATGTAAGACTTTGATCCCCTATTGTGGCCCCATCCTACCCTCAGGGGCCATGATTTTAACAAACTTGAATCTGTACTATGTCAGGAAGCTTTCATGTAAATTCATACTTTCCTAGCACAGCGGTTCTTGAGAAGATTTTTAAATGACCCCACTCTATTTTTGCATTTTTGTGATTATTTCCCCTCTGAAGTAGGCATGGTCCTTCATTTGAACATGCAAACTTGAAAGTACTTCACCCAAGGATGCTTTCAGCTCAGGTGAGCTAAAAACAATAGTTACTTTGTGGCATAATTTTGTATCATTAGAGGGAAAGAGAAAGCTGTGATGATTTCTTATCAGGTGTTATAGCTTATAGCATGTATGATATACAACTGCAAAGTTGAAGTAGGCCATACACATGGAAATTGAAAACCCTCTTTGCATTTGTAGCTTAGCTATCATGTGTAATAGTGTTGAAAAATCGGGAAAATTTCATAATCAATAATCGGTCATAATTTGGAAGAACTGTTTCGATCAATGATCGATATTTACATGTAGTTAATAATTATGTTTATTATTTTTGGAGTTATTTCTATTCAGTTTTATGGATATGTGCAGCATACACACTAGCTGGTGTCACTGAATTCCCAATTTTCAATGTGGAGTCCACTCTGACTCTTCCCCGCACATGTCTCGATATAAAAGCGGGAGTAACAGTCAGATGAATCTCGGATTAGATATTAATTAGTGTACAAGCGACAATCGATTATGAAAAACAGAATCGATAATCGGAATCGAAGAGCCAAAAACGATCGACAATCGATTGTCGACGACAATCGTTTCATCACTAATGTGTAATAGCACCAATTTCATTCAATATAGAAACAAGTACACAGTAGAAACAGTCAATCAAAAAGGTAAACACTTCTTTATTAATCATTTGTAATATGTTGTTATATATTTAAAGTCGAATATTGCATGATTTATCCCCACATGATACAAACAAACTAAAGACAGATATATTACTCCTGTAGCTTATCACCATCAATGCATAACGATACGTATCCAATCTTGAAGGGTTGTGTTATTTCAGTCGTCGCACCGGTGTATTATTATGCGATAGTTACTAGATCAAACAAGAGGTCCATGGGCCACAATGCTCACCTGAGTCCCCTTGGCTCATATTTAAAGATTTTTCCTATATATGCGCATGTAAAACTTTGATCACTATTGTGGCCCCAACCTATTCCCGGGGGCCATGATTTTTACAAAATTGAATCCACATTATGTTATGAAGCTTTCATGTAAATGTAAAATTTCTGGCCAAGTAATTTTTCAGGAAGATTTTTAAAGATTTCCCCTGTATATTTGTATGTAAAATTTTGATCCCCTACTTTGGCCCCATATAACCAGGGGACTATGAGTTTTACAAACTTCAATCTGCACTATGTCAGGAAGCTTTTGTGCAAATGTAAACTTCTTTAGCC
>NC_079165.1:67417412-67599912 GCF_947568905.1 Ostrea edulis
TCCTGGCCTCTTTAACTTAAGATTTGGAACCTCTAACACGTGAAATGGAATATTAAAGATAGCCTCCATTGTGATGTGGCAAAAGCGGAAGTTTAAAAGTGAAAGTAATGGATATGAGACAAGTCGTACTGAAGAAAGCAAGGTGCAAAATATGGATGATATTGAATGAAAACTGTTGTATTAGCAGTTTACAAACATACTTCTTCAAACATTCTTGGCAAAGAAAAAATAAATGATAATCACAACTTGAGTTTATATATCAAAGTATCAGCTGTTTTTTTCGGTTTTTTTCTTAAATTTGTGCAGTTTTAAATGAATTCATATATCTACTATTCATATAGCCTTAGAAGCACCGCGTCCAACGGAGCATTTGGGATGCGAGGATCGGGGTGTTGGTTTTTCACCGAAGCGGACAATTAAGGCGATTTCATTTACAATTTTAACAAAATTTATGGATCCATTGTCTGATTAAATCTATTACTGCACGGAAGGAAGGCATAATAAGGGTCTCTTAAACTAACGACATAGAAGATGTATACCTTGCAGTTTTTGCAAAAACAAAACATTACCCTGTCGGCCTGTTGTAATTATGTGAGTCCACTGAAATGGGGAATTCCTCTGTTCTTGAAATAATCACACGATGGTAAAATTAAAAATTTATTGTCACCGAAAATTCAAATATAAGTTCAGTTCACAATTCAAATATAAAATACAAAAAATGTTCTTCTTATACAAATTTAGAAAAACCAAAAGTTTTGTACACTGGAGCAATTTGAAAGAAATTCTAAAGATAGGGGAAAAAAAAACTAAATCAAAAACTCTCTCTATTCTAAAGACCGCATGGTTAAAAATCAGTAAACTCCAACCTCATTTCTAATTTAGATTAAATCAAAAATCAGGATACATTGGCTACATTTACTAATTACACAATGACATCTTTATTTATTGGAAGTTAATTTCCTTGACCTACATCAAACATTAACTCAGAAACAGAATTTGTTAAACACTGGGCTCAGTAGAGACTCCGGATGCTGAACAAATTAAAAATAAACGTGATAGGTGGAGAAGTTCTATGATGTGGCAGGTCTGTTCCCCTAAAACGGAGTCGAAACAGGTGTTTTATTTTTGTAGCCTAGGAAAAGAAGTGTGAGCTATAGAAACCAATTAATCTAAATCAATTATGATTTTAGACAACAACCCGATTAGCGTCGAGATCTTACAATCAAAATCTTACAATCAAACAACTAATGATAATAATGGTCCTAAACTTTAAAATTTTTTACGAAAACACATGTTCTTCATCATCATCCAAGATAGAAAATACGGTATAATTCTCGTCGATTGAATTGATGCACACATATGTATGGAGCGCCAAATTAACATAAACTCAAATAATTGAAGATATCTTCAATTCAATTATTGCTCTCTTTAAATGAATTAATGCGAGCATTAAATCAATTATTGCTCTCATCAGATGAATTAATCCGTGCTTCAATTCAATTATTGCTCTCATCAATTGATTTTTAAAATGCGCGCATCAATTGAATTAATGAGAGCAATAATAGATTTGATGCGCGCATTAATTCAATTATTGCTCTCTTCATTTCAATTGATGAGAGCATCAATTTCGGAGAAATATTGCTCGCAATAATTAATTTAGAGCTCGGTATGAATAATTTGATGATCTCTTTAATTCAATTGATGATATCTTTAATCATTTACAATGCTTTTGTATAAGGAATTGATTCACGCATCAATTCTTTTAAAGAGAGCAACAATTCAATTAAAGAGATCATTAATTCAATTGTGGATATGTTGAATTGAAGATATCTTTAATTATATAGTGGCTCTCTCTAAAAGAATTATTGCTCTCTTCAATTGAATTAAAGATATCATTAATTCAATTGAAGAGAGTAATAATTGAATTAATGCGCGCATTAAATCAATTATTGCTCTCATCAAATGAATTAATGCGCGCATCAATTCAATTATTGCTCTCATCAATTGATTTAATGCGCGCATTATATCAATTATTACCTACCTACCTACGTAGTCCTTGTTGCGCCCGTGGGCACATAGGAGAAGGACTAGTTTCTTCCACTCCTCTCTGTCTTTAGCAGCCTTTTCAATTTTGCCCCAGGTCATGCCAATCTCTTTCATTTCTGTTTCCACAGTTCTCCTCCAGGTGGTCTTTGGACGGCCTTGATTTCTTTTCCCTTCTGGAGTCCATCGAAGTGAGACCCTAGTGATGTCATTGATGGGTTTCCTTAAGACATGCCCAATCCATCTCCAGCGGTATTTCATAAGTATGGTGCGCATGTCTGAGGATTTTGTTCTTGCATGTAAATTCTCATTTGTGATTTTTTCAGGCCAAAATATCTTACAGATCTTTCGGAGACATCCATTGTGGAAGCTTGATAGTTTGTTAATGTCTTTCTCCGTCATCCTCCAACATTCCGCTCCGTACAACAGAACTGACAGGACACAGCTGTTGTATAACCTCATCTTGGTGTTCTTGCTTATGCTGTTTGACTTCCAGATGTTCCTAAGATTGATAAAGGCACCTCTTGCTTTTCCTAATCTTGCCTTGATGTCTTCTTCCGCACCACCATCTGTTGTAACAATGCTACCCAGGTATGTAAAAGATCTTGTACTTTCCAGGTTTTTACCATTAATCTGTATTCCTTGTGGATGCTTGATATTCAAAGACATAACCTCTGTTTTCTTTATGTTGATGTTCAATCCAATTTTGCTGGCATTAGATTGCAGGTTTGACGTCTTTCTTTGCATGTGTTCCTCATGTGTGACAGTAGGGCAAGGTCATCTGCGTAGTCAAGATCTTCTAGATTGGAAAATAGGGTCCACCTGATGCCGTTGTTGTTTCCACTCAGGGTTGATCGCATTACCCAATCTACTGCAATCAAAAATAGAAGGGATGACATTACACAGCCTTGTCTTACCCCAGATTTCACGAGGAAGTCTGGTTCTCTGCCAACCGTGCATCTGAACTCGGAGTAGAAAGCTTTAATTAACTCCACTATCTTAGCTGGTATTCCATAGTGTCTTAAGATCTTCCATAAGCTTTCTCTGTGGATACTGTCAAAGGCTTTCTCAAAATCGACAAAGTTGATAATTAATTGCCTCTGCCACTCTGTGCATTGCTCTATGATATTAACAATTGAATTGATGCGTGCTACAATTCAATTGAAGAGAGCAATAATTGATATAATGCGCACATTAAATCAATTGATGAGAGCAATAATTGAATTGATGCGCGCATTAATTCATTTGATGAGAGCAATAATGGACTTAATGCGCGCATTAATTCAATTATTGCTCTCTTCAATTGAATTAATGATATCTCTAATTCATTTGAAGAGAGCAATAATTCTTTTAGAGAGAGCCACTATATAATTAAAGATATCTTCAATTCAACATATCCACAATTGAATTAATGATCTCTTCAATTGAATTGTTGCTCTCTTTAAAAGAATTGATGCACGCATCAATTCCTTATAAAAAAGCATTGTAAATAATTTAAAATATCTTCAATTGAATTAAAGAGATCATCAAATTATTCATACCGAGCTCTAAATTAATTATTGCGAGCAATATTTCTCCGAAATTGATGCTCTCATCAATTGAATTGAAGAGAGCAATAATTGAATTAATGCACGCATCAAATCTATTATTGCTCTCATTAATTCAATTGATGCTCTCATCAATTGAATTGAAGAGAGCAATAATTGAATTAATGCGCGCATTAAATCAATTATTGCGCTCATTAATTCAATTGATGCGCACATTAATTCAATTGATGAGAGCAATAATTGAATTGAAGCGCGTATTAATTCATTTGATGAGAGCAATAATTGATTTAATGCGCGCATTAATTCAATTAAAGAGAGCAATAATTGAATTGATATCTTCAAATAATTGAAGATATCTTCAATTATTTGAGTTTATGTTAATTTGGCGCTCCATACATTCCACACGGCTGGATAATAATTTCATTCAAATTATAATTAGAAGATATAAGAGCTATTTACGCATATATAGATATAATATTATTTTCATTTTAATGTCATACTACATGTATATATACCAGAGTGGAAAGGTTAGATCATGATTGCATTTTTAGCAGAGAAAGAACGGTAGCTGAGAAAATCTACCACGCACATACACTAATTTATCGTTTTTATAATGCATGTGTTACATGTATTTAACTGCACGCTCATTGGGTGAAAACAATAACACGGTATTAATTACACTATAATAGGAAGAACACGGTTGTCCATATCAGTCTTGACAGAGTTATATGACTCTTATATTGATATACATGATCGATCGCCACATAGTTCAATAATAATCTATATACATTTACCCTTCTTGAAGCAAAATTATTGCATCTTTTATACGAATACACCAATGCGACCTCGGCATAGTCATATTTGTTTTTTCACAAGGACATTCCTAAGCCATAAAGTTTGATATTGATTACATGTATATACGTATACATTGATATGTTCCGCGGAATTAAGCAGTTCTAAGGTAAAGTCCACTAAATCCAAAGTTTTATACAAGTAAAGTTTTACTTTCAAAAGTGTGAATTATATAATTCACTTATCTATGATTGTTTTTCTGTAATATAATTCTGTAGAAGAACCTTCCAAAATGCCCAGACTCGCGGTCTCTTTCGTGTTTTTTCTGGGACTATGTCAACTTTGCGTCAGAGGAAGTCACGGTGAGTTGATATGTTCTTCATTTTGATATATAAGGTCACATTTATTTTCCTTCGAATTCAATATATGCATTTTGCATAGCTACTTTAACAAAAAATCTATTAATTTATTACTCAAACTGGTCAATTTTTTAGAGAAATGAAATTGTGATTTTCACCAGAAAGAGACTATATATTCAAAAGTGTTGCGCAAAGACAGGCTGCTAAATCAGGGTATGTTGTAATATATCAATAATCAGAAAAGGTGCAAATTTTTTTAATCAGATATTTTAAAGAAACTTTCAAAAGTTTAATAGAAGTGCAATTGAAACCATTTTCACATTCAGACAAGTATATTCCGATTCGTTATATCTGCTGCAGTATAATCAAATATAGATTTGGTTCATGATCAAATTTGATGAATCACAAGAGTTCCCTCGATAATGTTAGAACTTTTGAAAGGATCAATGAAAAAGAGACATATAGGGGAGAACGATTTTCCGAAAGAGTCAACTTCATTGGTTTTTTTTTTGTTTTTGTCTTATATATGTTAGAATTTTTGAAATTCACAATTTGAACCCATTTTTTCAATTTGCATTTGCTATGCCAAATTAACCTTTAAAGTCAACCAAAACAGTGTTGTACCTATTTTAACAGGAATTGTGGCCTTGAAGAGCAGGTCAGCCTTGAAATTATGATGTTTTGATAGGTTTCAAAGTTAAAAACAATGTGCAATAGGATTTTTTAAGGGACACCCCTGCTCCGGGGTCAAAATTCACAAAAAACTACAAAAACAAGGAACCTGATTTTCGTTGGTTTTTTGTTGTTGACATTTAGAGCTTCAATTCTTGAAGTTAGTGGTTTGAATCTACTTCACGTCACACTCCTTTCATTTAATCTTTTTTTCTATTTTGTATAAAAATAAACAATATTGTGACGGACAGAGAGGTACAGATCCACCCCTTATAAAAAATCTTCGATTTACGGTGCACAAAAAGCTGCGCACGGTTGAGGCCTGATATTGTTGTATTCTTGTGTTGCTGTCACATAAATTTAATATCAAAAAATTCTTAACATATTTTCCTACTATTCTTGTGTCCAAACATACCTTCAAATATTCATTAAAGCCTCATACGACCTAAAAACTCACAGCTTTTGATGATTTCGTTTGTTGACGTAGCCATGTTAGGTAGCCAGTCAATTCGAATCCCGGTTCATTTCCATACTTGCACAGTAGCGTCTAGATGTGAACTAAAATCTCCATAAATATTTTAGTTAATTATTTTCAATAATATATCATCCCAGTTCCGTTAAATAATAATTATTCAAATAGGTAAACTCACGGCAACGCGGCTTTCATTAGTCTGGACCGGTCTCCATCCCTGCCACTGGAGTGTTAAGGACCATAATGGGCTTTTGTAGCATTTTCATTTGTCAAGAACTTATTTTACCTTTAGAGAAACTATGTTTTTTAATTTCTGTTAATAATTCGTGTTGATAGGCTACCTAACATGGCTACGTCAACAAACGAAATCATTTGAAGCTGTGAGTTTTCGTGTCGTATGTATAGTATGGCACGCCAAATTCACAAAAATGAGCTAAACATAGTTTCACAGTTGATAAACTAGGTTTATCGACTGTAAACTATAGTTTACGGACCGTAAACTATAGCTAACGATTCGTTAACTATAGTTTTCATCCGTAAAACTATATTTAACGGTTGTAAACTATAGTTTACAAATGCTGGTCTAAGTTTATCTGTCTTTAAATAAACGTTAACAATAGATTTTGCTGATAAATACAGATTCACATTTGTAAACTATAATTTACATTCGTTAACTATAGTTCACAATTGTTAATCCTAGTTTCACAAATTGTGATACTATATTTATCAGATAAACTATGTTTAACATTCGTTAATTATAGTTTTTGATCGTAAACTATATAGCTAACTGCCATTTTTACTCATAAACTATATTAAACAAAACTGTGTTTATCACTTTTTTGTGAATTCGGCGCATTAAATGACTATAAACTATATCTTACAAAACTGTGTTTAACACCTTTTTGTGAATTCGGCGCATTAAATGACTATAAACTATATCTTACAAAACTGTGTTTAATATCACTTTTTTGTGAATTCGGCGCATTAAATGACTATAAACTATATCTTACAAAACTGTGTTTATCACTTTTTTGTGAATTCGGCGCATTAAATGACTATAAACTATATCTTACAAACCGTAAACTATCATTTACATTCGTTAATAATAGTTTAGACTTGTAAACCGTAGTTTACAATCGTGAAACCGTATTTATCAGATAAACTATGTTTTGCAATCGCTAATGATTGTTTTCATTGTTAATTATATAGTTTACGCTTGTGAAACATAGATTATCTGTTAACTATGGTTTACAGATGTGAAATATAGATTAACGTCGTTAACTATAGTTTACGGTCCGTAAACTATAGTTTACAGTCGATAAACCTAGTTTATCAACTGTGAAACTATGTTTAGCTCATTTTTGTGAAATTGGCGTGCCATATGTATGAGGCTTTAATGAATATTTGAAGGTATGTTTGGACACAAGATTAGTAGGAAAATATGTTTAGATTTTTTTGATATTATGTGACAGCAACACAAGAATACAACGATAGCAGGCCTCAACCGTGTGCAGCTTTTTGTGCGCCGTAAATCGAAGGTTTTTATAAGGGGTGGATCTGTAGTTCTCTGTCCGTCACAATATTTTATCAGAGAGCTATGTACAGTTCTGCAGCTAAAATAACTGAAGATATCTATTATTGTTTGAAGAGATCATCAATTCAATCATTGCGCTTAATAATATACGCGCATGATGTCAATGAGGAGGACAATAATTGATTTGATTTTCGCGCATTAACATTCAAATATTGTTCTCATCAATTCAATTAATTCGCGCATCAATGCGATAGAATTATTGCTCACAAAATTGCATTTGAAGCTCGGTATGATTTGATGATCTTTTTAATTCAATTATAGATATCTTGAATAATTTACATCACTTTTTAAAAAGGAATTAATTCATTTGTGGATATGTTAAATTGAAGATATCTCTAATTATATAGTCACTCTCTCTAAAAGAATTATTGTGACGTATTAATTAAATTATTACTCTATCCAACTGAATTGTAGCGCGCATTAATGCAATTGTTGATATCATCAATTCATTTGAAGAGAGCAACAATTCCAATTATAGCACTCTTTAATTCATCAGAATAATTACATGTAATGTTGTTACCAATTCAATTAATGCGCGCAATAATTCAGAATTCTTTCATTGAATTGTTGGGCGCATCAAATGAATTCATGATATCTTCAAATTATTAAAGATTTCTTCAATTATTTGAGTTTACGATAATTTGGCTCTCCATAAAAACTCCCTATCCACAAACGCAAATCAAATGGAATATATATCTAGAAGCAGCAGACTTTGTTCCGAGGATAATAATCATTCACCTTTGATACTCTTTCATGGACATTTATACAAAAAGCGCTAAAACTGTTTAATTTTGGCCCTTCAATTAGGAATTGGGTATCGATTTTTAATACAGACATTACATCTGCAATCAATCAAGGTGGTAATCTCTCTGATAGAATCATTATTCAGAGAGGTTGCAGACAAGGGGATCCATTATCACCATACATATTTTTGATATGTGCGGAAATATTAGCAATCCAAATTAGAATGAATAAGAATATCAAAGGCATTACTGTAAATAATGTAGAAAAAAAGATCTCACAATTAGCTGATGATACCTCACTTATCCTTGATGGCAGTGAAGAATCTCTCGCAGAAACTTTTAAAACTTTAGATTATTTTTCAGAAATATCTGGACTACATATCAATTATGAAAAAACTCATGTAATATGGTTAGGTTCCAAAAAATATAGTAATGAAACTTTGCTGCCAAATTACAGGCTTAGGTGGGGTACCACCAGATTTACTTTGTTAGGAATACATTTTGACATGGAATTAGATAAGATACCACAATTAAACTATGAACCAAAATTAGTGCAGATCAAATCTATAATCAAACAATGGGAGAAAAGGTTTTTAACTCCCATAGGGAAAATTACAGTTATTAAGACATTGGTTTTGCCATTATTAAACCATATTTTAATGTCAATCCCAAATCCTTCTGAACTCTACCTTAAGGAATTAGAAAAGATATTTTTCTTGTTTATATGGAATAATAAAATACATAGGGTCAAAAAGGAGGTCATTGTTAAAAAATATGAAGATGGGGGTTTAAGAATGGTAAACCTAATGGCATTCATAGCATCTATGAAGTTGTTTTGGATAAGATATCTCATATTTTCAAATAGAGGGATGGAACATTTTATTCCAAAGTTGGACTTAAGCAAATTAGTGAACTGTGGAATTGAATACATTACAATATTCTTGAAAACATTGAAAAATAAATTTTGGATAGATGTATTTAAATCATGGCTTACATTGCATAACCTTAGTAAAGAGTCTGATGTTGCTGCCGATGCACCTCTATTTTATAAACCAAATATTCATATTGGTGGAAAACCATTTTATAATAAACAAATGTTTGACAGCGGCATCAGACAACTTAATGATATAATCAGTGAAGATGGTTCATTTCTTGGTTTTGAATCATTTTGCAATACTTATCCAAATACAAAGATTAATTTTTTAGAATATAATAGCATTATTCATGCTGTTAAGGCTTGGGTGAAAAATTGTGGATGTGACAAAACTATCAAAAAGCTCACAAATCCATTGATTATGTCAAATATATATACAGTGTTGAAATGCAACAAATCAAAACTTTTTTATGAAATTATAAATCAAAATACCTCAATCACATCAGGCAAAACAAAATGGAGTGAGCTTTTGGAAGTTGACACTAAAGAATGGAAAATAATTCATAAAATACCCTTCAGAGTGACAAAAGATAGCAAAATACAATGGTTTCAATACAGAATTATAAACCGAATCTTAGCTACAAACTCTTTTTTATTCAAAATCAAAAAAATTGACTCAAAGTACTGCAATCATTGTCATTCTGAAGAGGAAACAATAGAACATATTCTGTGGGAATGTGATTTTTTACAATTATTCCTAGCAGAATTTGAGCTTTTTTTTTAGAAGATAAGACTGATTTACAGATAGCTATTACAAAAAAATCTTTCATTCTTGGTTTTATTGAAAATAATAGTCTGATACAAAACACTATTGTCTTATGGCTTAAATACTATGTGTACACAGCAAGATGCACTGAGAAGTCCTTGAGTGTGCGTGCTGCAATTTCACAAATGAATTTTTTTTATGAAACTCAAAAATTTATTTCGTATAAAAATGGTAAAAAGGAAAAGTTTGATGCCCAATGGAATCGATGGAACCTTCTGTTTTCTTAACTTCTCTCTCTTCCTCTTCTTCTTTCTTTCTCAAACCACACATACCTTCAGCTCATATGCTTTGTTTTTTTCCCCCCTTCTTCTCTGGATATAAATGTTATTGTATATCTGATATACCGGTATGTGTACAAAAATAAAAAAATTATAAAAAAAAATAATCATTCACTCCGTGTTACTAGACGCAAGTCCATGTACCACGCATAAAAGCATGCCAAGCAAAAATTACTGTTCGCCAATCAAGGACTTTTAAGGAAAGGGGTTTTGTTGTTGGAGAAATACTGAAAAACAGGTGTCGTTGCTTGGGATAAATGTATATATCTGCGATGTTTTATGCCAAGAATGCAGGATCAAAGTTTGCAAAAATAGAAAACAGAATTCGGAAATAACGAACTTAAATTGCGTAAACATTACATGAAAGGTGAAGATAACGAACAGTGATCGATCTTATAACTCCTATAAGCAATACAAAATAGAGAGTTGGACAAACATGGACCACTGGATATACCAGAGATGGGATTAGGTACCTAGGAGGAGTAAGCATCCCCTGGCGACCGGTCACACCCGCCGTGAACTTGCATCATCGTCGTAAGAGATTTACTTACATACTAATTTTGACTACAGATAACTCCATTAATCTGATCAAAATAAATATAAGGCTAATGGCGGGTGTGACCGGTCAAGAAGGGATGCTCACTCCTCCTAGGAACCTGATCCCACCCCTAGTGTGTCAAGGGGTCCGTGTTTGCCCTACTCTTAATTTTGTATGCTTTATGGGAATATGAGATTGATCACTGTTCGTTATCTTTTCTTTCTCATCTGATAAAAGTTTCCTGCTATATCTACATACTAAAGACATTACGATGTGTGAAAAACATCTTATTGCATTTGTTTGGCCCAAAGTCATTACTTAGAACGAATATGGATGAGTTTTTGTAAAGACAAAAACCAAATCTGGCCCATGAGGTTTTTTCTTTTATTTCTTTTTCAACAGAATGAATACTTTCATTGAATTGATCACTCCTGGAGGAAAGTGTATATATAATCTTCAGAGGATCGGAAGACATATAATTCAGACAGGTCAGGGGGATTGCAGATTTGAAAAGGAGAAAAAAAATTAACACCACATATTTGAATTCACTCTATTTATGAAAGAAATCTCCTATGACAGGGATGAAAAAAAAAAAGATTTTTAAAAAAGGGAGAATACATCCATTTAATTCTGCACCGCCTATATTGTTGGAATATCTAGTATATATCTTGGGGACATGAGGTGTCCGGTACCTAGAAGGCAGGGATCTGGGACCAGACAGGGGTCAGGAGGGGAGATCTAAAGAAATTGGAAAATCAAAACCTCAGTGTTAACGTCACATTTCACTATTGATTTTGAATCAGAACTAGCTTTCTCGTAACACTAAAAATAAAACATTGCATGATTTACATACACGTAATCCTGTTAATGAAATACGTGGAAATATGTATACTTAGGCACCTTGTAAAACACAAACACCGACATAAAACGCTGGATTTTATCTAAACTTCTTCATAAAAGTCGATGTGAGATGTTTATACCCTCGGCTGAGTATTACAGAAGAGGTACATACATGTACACACTGTATACAAGGCATCGTTTACCTCGAGTACGACCGACCGTGGGTTTCCGACGATGTATACAGGGTTGTTTTAGCTTTTCAACACTTGCAGACAGTTTCGCCCTGTTTTAACGCCCAGACATAGTTGTGTTAAAAACGAGATATGAGAGAAAACAGTTTTGTCCACTCTTAAATTCGTACTGTGACAACGAGGGCGAAAGGGACGAAAATAAAATGGTACTATAGAATAGTTTTGACTATACATATATTTGTTTTGTAATCTTCAGAATTTTTGTTTTCGCGGTATTCAAGGACAGAATATTATTTTCAAAAAGTACCAAACCTCGCCCCTAAAAATCAATTCCCTGAAGGGCATTGACAATTTGTCAACTATGTAACGTACATTGTTGTACGATTTTAGAATATTTTGCGTTTGAAGCCACTCTTGATGTTAAGATACGGTCTTACAGAGAAAAACAGCTGTTACATATATATGATTTGTACATTGATATCATAATTATTATTTAATTTTATTAGACGACTCAGCAAGGAAGCATTTGATCAGTTGACCACTATTGAGTTGTAAAGCAATTAGTCTAAGGGCTATAACACCCAACAGGGAATAAAATAAAGTGAAAAATCCACATGGTCGAAACTTTCTTCTACATGATACCTTGTTCTACTAATGAAACCGAAGGGGACTATAGGTTTCCTCTTTGTTAGTCCGTCCGTCTGTCTGTCTGTCTGTTAGTCAGTCTGTCTGCTAGTCAGTCCGTCTGTCCCACTTGGTTTTCTTTATCTGCTTTGATTAGGAAGCTTGAATTTAGTATGTGGTTTACTACTGTATGGTTACAGATAAAAGTTTGAGTTCCGTCACATTTGAGTGATTTTTATGAGATATATGGAACTCTATGCCGAATATAGTTTCGTGGACTTTTTTCACTATGCTTTAACTTAGGAATTCGAAATTTGACAAATGTCATAATGGTTAAATAATGAGTAGCTACTATACATATCAAGTTTTACTTTTCAGTAATGGATTTACAGTAGAATTTCACATCTTTTGAAGTGACCTAAACATATTTATCACAACAGCAGTTCAGCATACATTTGCCAATATCACAAAGACTAGGGATCATAACATGTCTACCCAAGGGAGATAGGCCAAGACAATTCAAAAATATTGATGACCAACCATTCTTTTAAATATTTTTACAAATTAATTTCTGAATGTATTGATCAAGAATAAAATCTACGCTGGATGTATTGATATCTGATACTCAGACTGGTTTCATGAAACGCAGGTATATTGGTGAAAATACAAGATTTATCTATGATTTGATATAATACACCGAGTTACACAATATACCCGGACCTTTAGTTCTTATAGATTTTGAATAAACAATCTTGGACTCCATGTCATGGTCATCTACATATATAGTTCCTCATGTTTACTTATAAAGTCCTAATGCAGCTATGCGTATAGATCTATGAAATAAAGTATACATAAATGTTTGGATACACCATGATAATTCGAAATATTTCTACATCTTATAGGCAGGACTGTCTTTGCCTTCAGAGATTTTGGTTCCAGCAGAGATAGGAGGTTATGGATACTTCCACCACCACCACAAGATGACAATATTGTACAAGGGGACATTTTACTGGTGCCATTGGTTCCTTTTCAAGAACATACGAATTCTCGACAAAATTCCCGGCCACGACGGAGAGCAGTTTCAGACTTTCAGAACCCTTTTCATTTTCTCCAGGAGTTTGTACGACCAACGACAGGGCGATTTGAACAATTGTAATAATCATTCGATATGAAATCCATCTTACTGCTTTGACCGAAACAGTCAATTGAACCACAGGATTTCACATCAAAATTGTTCTTGTTTATTGTTCACATGGGAGGGAAATTAAATTAATGAACAGAAAATACCTGTTTGTGTTATTTCTACTTGTAGAAGTAATTAATTTTCTGTAGTAATTTACTACTTTTTTCGATGAACTTGTGCTAACGTCCGTTCTGGTCGTCAGTTTAAGGACCCTTAACCCTCCGCGAATCTGCCCAGTGCGGTGTCAACCCATGTCATATGAGACAACGGCCTTTCGTCCAGTCACCGAATAATATTCATTCCTGCACATACATAATATCGTTAACTGTTATATTACAGTAGGCAGAACTATTGGTTTTAAAAGTGTGATATTTATTTGTCTAGAATATGGAGTATAAAAATCCAATCAGCATCGTGTAAAAATCAACAAATGAAAATACTGAAAAAGTACCACACATACAAAGTACTCATTCCACTTTTGTCAAAACGAGTGCAGTTATGTCTTCAAAAGCATATCTTTTCATTCTGGTAGATAATATGTTTTATTCTTTTTATTTTAGATGAAATGATACAAATTACCCAGCTTTAATCACATAAAAGAACATGTGCGCGTGTGTCATGGATTTCAGTCTCCTGATTATATCAAGAAGGATTTCATAATTTGTGGTGATGCTACCTGGGAGGTCACGTGATCACATCTTTTAAACATCCAATGTACTGTACACATGTTGATGCGAACCGTTTATGTCGGTTTTATATTCATATACAGGATTGCTTGTTCCCAGTGTTCCATTTAATGTTCCGTTGCTATGTTCTTTGGAATTTCCTATCTCCTTGTCGTCAATCTTTTCGGCATTTGACGGATTTAGCTGCACATTAGGCGCATTCACAAACTTGGCGTGAACAAACATACCAGACCGCCTGAAAATAACATCATATACATGTCGAAAAACTTATCAGATATTTCTCAGTAACGTTAACTCAGATTTCAATTCATAAATTATATTCAAGACTGTTTTCATAATTGCCCAAATTATTAAAACTACAAAAACTTCATATTAACAAAGATTATTTGTACATGAATATTTCCCGTTATTGTAAAAAGTGATCTTTATACCTTTTGTATAAAATAACTATGATGACGATGATGACAACGACGAGGAGGACGATGACACCGCCGAGGATTCCACCCAATGCTGCGTTATTTAGTGTATGTGTATTTGGTGAATGCTCGGCTTTGGATGGATCAACAGGTTCACCTGTAAATGTTTCAGATTTATGATAAAATGGAAAAGGTAAAAACTAAGTCACAGCAAATCAAAAGTCAATGACAACAATCTGAATAAAAACAAAAACAAAAAAGAAGAAATCTTGTAGGAGCTAAGTACATGTATTGTTTACTCTTCGGCTGATTAATTCACAGATAGAACAATGGGAAATTTGTTACATGTACAAGCACTGATGACTTTACATAGCCATGACATTGATAAATCATTATAAATTACACAAAATACTCACAAAGTTTGTCCATTTGGACCCCCCAGTCTCCGTTGTAATTACAATGTAATTCTCGGTTCGCCAGCGTTGGTAGGTAACCTCGGGAACAGTGGTACTCACATGAGGTTCCTAAATAACCGCTGCAATCCGAGTTCAGTCCTCCGTTTACAATAGTCTGATTGCATTTTTTTACTATATGAAAAAACAAAATCCGGTTTTAAATCAGGACAAATAATACATGTATGTATGTAAAACATAAAGTGCTTAAAGAAATTTAGCTGGTGATTTCTTTTCTGAAGAAGTGTACAGGAAAAATCTTTTTCTACTTCCAAGAATTAAGCGACCCTGTACTGACCGCCCTACTGCCTTATTTCAAATATTCCAACTGATAAAATCCCCATGGGATAACCTTTTGTGTTTGATATTAATTTCATTCAAGGAAATGAAGAAGCCGCTGACTCACCGCCTTTGCACGTTCTGCCATCTTTCTCCAACAACACCCCTTCCTCACAAGAGCAAGTCCGCCCAAAGGGAGTCGGTAAACAAAATGTGCTACATAGGCCATTATTGACAGCACACTTTTTATTAACTGGGGAATAAAAGAAAAAAAAGACCGTAGAAGAATTTGATACTAAATCAAGGTTTCATACCGCGTATTTGACGAAGCCAAAAACTTGCCATACGCTGTCATAATGAAAAATATTTGTCACCTGGCTTTGGGTCACCCGGATATATATCTAAAGTTTCTAATCGTCCGAATTCTGGTGTCTCGCTCATCCAAGAAGAAATAGTTCCTGTTTTTTTGTTGACTTTTGTAATAAACCTACAAGTATGATGGATTATTGCATTTGTTAAGCCTGCAAGGGACTCATAATCATTCCCTTCCTTGTAAAATTCTGAGAAATGAAAATATTTTATTGATACATGGAAAAATATGATTAAAGGGCTTGAAATCTCTTTGAAATGCTGTTAAGAACCTACTGTCTATTTACGGCAGTGTAATACAAGTGGGAATTATAGACTGCAATATGCATAATGTCTGCGCGTGGGTCATGGGTCAACTCCCCGCGGTCGCTGCCGTCCAGGCCGATATAGCTTACGGTATTCATGTAACTGTCTGACCAGTACAATTTTTCACCTGGAAAAAGTTTAGAGAAATTGAGTCATGAGTATACTTAACCAAAAAAAAAAAAAAAAAAAAAAAAAAAAAATTTCGAATATATTTATTGATTTTAAAAAAATCTATACAACTTAAAAGATATCAATTGTAGTTCAATACAGAGAAACTACTTTAGAGTGTTACCTTCGTAGTCTATAGCCAGTCCTGTTGGACTAAATAAATTGGACGACACGAAGAATGAGCGACTATCGCCATCCATGGCCCCTCTCCCGATATAGGCAGTGTACTGGGCCCCTCCTTTGTCGATCCAGAATATCCATCTTTGAAAATATAAACCAACCATAGAGCACACCATTTCTTTCCACGGATAGTCATTTAGTTATAGTATCATTTGAATGTCGATTTCCCCACTTTGCGTTCTGGATTACTGTCTTGATTAATCGTAAAAGATTGATGATCATTTATGCTTTTTTTCGGACACTATTGTCCGTCCTGGGTCGACATCAATAATTACAGTATTACCACACACACTGTTGTATGAATTTTAAAAAATTAGAATTTGAATTTCCATGATACAAAAATACGGATGCTTTGGTTGATATATATAGGCTTAGTTTGGTTGTTATAAGTTTAAATATAAATCCTTAAAAAAAAAATGGAATTGTAAATTTTCAAAAGTTGAAATATATTACCCCTTCCTATACAACCCCATACAAATTTTCTCCACTGTTTTGGAGTTAATTGAGAGATCATGGGAATTTCCAAATCCTTACCCTTTTTTCGAATGTAGCGCTATGGTTTTGACCACCTCTAGCTGAGATATAACCACCTTATTCTGTCCACTCTTTGGGCGTACCACCGCAATATGTGACGTCACTCCCTTCATGAAATCAAAAGTGGTGGCGGCATAGTAGATGTTGCCTGTCGACGGATCGACCTGAATGGAGCCAGGGATATATGAACCTGCAATATTAGGTAAAGAAAATGTGATTGAATTCTGTTATTTCGATATTTAAGTCTTATTCCAGTTGCTTAACACAAAAGAAATATTGTGGAGGATGGTAGTCTAGAGGCCTGGATAATGAATTTGACCACCACCGTGACCTTGGTCACATACCTGTGTTAAAAACGACGGACTTATTCTGACCCCAAATTGTGCTTTGTAGAATTTGATATCTTTGAAAGTCTGTCCAGTATATGTTATGTCGTTTAGTGTCGTATACGGCGCTCATGGGATAATTCGGTGTGGGAAGGTCTATTGCTTTCACTTCCGCATTTTTCAGTGAAATCTGGTAGAGCATTCCATGCGTGTAGTCCACGGTCAATGCGAATTCATCGAGCATTGGAGCTGTAAAATATTGACAATATTTAAAATATATCCCATACTAAAAAGATTTTCAAACATTCTAATTATCAAAAATTATTTTTCAATTTTATTTATTGTATTTTCTGACTTACTGCTTGAGCAGTTCAGTCCATCCGAATGTAGAGTAAATCCAAATCCACAGCGGCATTTTTTCTTCCCCATGTCCAAGGTGCATATATGCTCACATCCTCCGTTGTCAATCATACAGGGAGCTAAAGAAACCACAATGACTGAATACGGCTAACACTGCATATACTAAGGTATCTTAATTAAACCACGGAGTATTCATTTAATAGAATGTTTTCTCTGATTTTGGTCAGAAGATCAAAACAGAAGGGTCTCATAGGAGTAGCTTGGGTTCGAATATTACCGAGGCAGGGGGTCTGGGGGGCTGCGCCCCCCAGAAGCTATCGACATTTTAACAACGTAAAAGGTGGTTTTTTTTTTTTTTTTACCGAGGCAGCTGCCTCGGTTGCCTCAATGGAAGCTACGCCACTGGGTCTATGAATTGGACTTACAAACTTTGTATTAAAAAATACAGTTAGTCTTAGAAGGCCGTCAATAGATTTTTCTCAATAACTACTCACATTGCTCGGTTTTTTGGATACTTTTGTCAAAGGCTGTGAAACAAGAAACTTCCTTAAAATCCGTCAGGTTTATAGCAGTCTGGAAGACCTTGGTGTGTATGTTCAGTGTTCGAATGGATTTCTGGCCATTAGTTACCAAAGCGTAATCCTGCAAATGTAACATTGAGAGGAATTATTTCATCGAGTCTCCATGATCACAAGAATTTGATTTCAAGCATTTTACTATATGGAGTCGGTATCATTTTAGCTCTGATTTAAAAACAATTAATGTTTCCCTTTTAAATCTGACCTTGTATACGAAAACTTTATCGTCACTTCCGACAGAATTTAAAGCATAAAGATCACTTCCGTCTGGGTTTATGCTTTTCAGCTCTCCTTTGTCGATGAAAAACAGTCTAACAAAAAAAAATGTACATTACCTATAGAAAATATCCAATAGAATTTTCGAATGAAAAGCATGTTAAAGATGGCTATATACAAATACATACTTTTTATATGTAAAATCAAAAAATAGCCCGGTTGGACTTTGGACGATGGCTCGTTCTGCAATTTTCCATCGCTGCATTCCGTCAAAACTCCCACCTTCAATACTATATTGCCCGTTTCTATCAGATATCCAGTATACTGTTCTGGAAAGTTAGTGAGAACTATCGATGAAGTCTTAACTAAATGTTTATTACATTTTCAACAGCGAAATACTGAAATTTATCCAATGAATAAAAATTCATATTTTCATCGGTTGTTATTTTCCCACTGTAAAAATAATAAGAGTGATATTAACAACCGGGACTACTTGTCGCAATATTCATCCGTGATACATAAAATTACCTTCATTTTACGTTATATAACTACTTTTTCTTGTTTTTAATTTGAATACCCAAAATAAAATTGAATTAAAGTGATCTTATTGTTCAAATGTATTGATTTTTATATATTTTGCATATTTCTTAAAGTATATTTTCTGTTTGAACGTCAATACAAGGGCAGCTAAAAGTGTTCACGGAAAAACCGATGAAAATGTAATAAGCAGAAAATCCAATGTTTTTGTTGTTAGATATACATTTTATTTCACTCGTGAGACAGGGTCCAACAACAAATACATTGATCGCCCTCTATATATTCGACTAAAAGTTCGCATTAGAAATGTTCTGCGGAATTGATTGATTGAATATTGTTTTACGTCCCTCTCGAGAATATTTCACTCATATGGAGACGTCACCACTGCCGGTGAAGGGCTGCAAAATTTAGGCCTAGGCTCGGCGCTTATGGCCATTGAACAGGGAGGGGTCTTTATCGTGCCACACCTGCTGTGACACGGGACCTCGGTTTTTGCGGTCTCATCCGAAGGACCGTCCCACTTAGTCGCCTCTTACGACAAGCAATGGATACTGAGGACCTATTCTAACCCGGATCCTCACGGGAGCTGCGGAATTGAAATTGATTCTATAAACAATATGACATAAACTGCAGCAACTAAATAAAAGGATTTAACGTCATATACATTATTGTTCTGAAACTATGGAAAACTATTATATCCACAGTATCTTTATATTTCTACTTTCCTGGGTGTGTCTGGTAAAAAAAAAAAAAAAAAAAAACCAAAAAAAAAAAACCTTCATGGTTATGGTAATACTAGTAGATGACGAAGCTCCCAGCTGATATATCTTAAACAGATCTAAATTCTTAAGAGATTCATGCAATGATATAACCTTTTAATGAAATAGAATTGGCCTGATGAATGTTGGCTGTCAACAATCTGGAAGGAGATGTAATATGTTAAATTGTATCTCATTTAAACTTCGGAATGTGACAATTTAATACGCGACACTAAACTGACCTAATTACTTTTAAATATGTACAAATTGGGTGATGCATTCTCTTTGACCGTGGTTTAGAATCGTACATTTGTGGTAAGAAAACTGAAAACGCCTTTCTCAACTATTTGTGGGGATACACAAGAGACATTGTAGGTATCATTTTTGTATATATTCGTGTGTCCGCTTGGCTTCCTTACTCAATAGGCCTCGCTTGTTTTCTTTACTTACGAGTTATGGGGGTTTATTGTCAGGAAGGAGGGACGGTCTAGACCCCAGAATATTGTAGCTTCCTGTCGAACATTGTCCGTTGTAGTGGTGACTTTAATTTTTCCTGAGTCGCTTTCTAACCAGTATACATCGTCGTTAATCCAATCGTACACTAGACCTACAATTCAATATTGATATTATTAAACTTGTTAACATATCGTAAACGGTCTTTATCTCGTAGATAGATAATAGACACAGACAAATACACCCATACAAACACACTAGTAAGAATTAAAATATAAATATACCGGAAACGGAAGAGGACGTGGTTGCGATGACGGAAGTTACGTTGAGTACAATGTCATAATTTTGAATTTGCCGGTTAGTGCCGTCTGTGAAATAAATCTTCTTGTTGTTGGCATCAACTGCCATATATGTGATGTTGTTTTTCCAGGAAAGAAAACATCGAACATCGTTTTCATGCGCGTTGATCACTCGGATATCTAGCATACATATATCTGTTCCATTTGCTAGTAACAACCCCTTTCCATACAATGTATGTGAAGCTGCAAAAAACAAAATCAATTTTGATTTAAAACACATAAATTACCCGAAATATGTATTTTTGATTGCTTAAAAATGATTAAACATGGTGACGAATTACATATTTGTGTCTTTTTATGAAATATTTTGTGACAACTCCCCCAAAAAGAAACCCACGTGATCTTACCTTTACATGTTTTACCGTCTGAGTCGAGCTCATACCCCTCCTTACACAAACATTTTGCACCTTTAGGGGTGTTTGTGCAGATGTGATCACATCCTTTATTTGCACATGTGTCTGTAAAAAACGTAATGTTTGGAAGAGTTGCAAAAAAAAAACAAACCAAACACGAATACAAACTGCGGAAAAGGACAAATGACATTTTGTCTTACATGTCATAGGAAATTTGAAACACTTACGTGGAACTATTTTTTGCAAGTCTTTGTCATAAACCTCAACACTCCAAGGCTGTTGTGTTGAAAAAGAATTTGACCACACGACAGACCCACTTCGCTTGTCTAGGCACAGAACTTCACCCTCCTGAAACTTTGTCACACAAACCACATCCTGCAACAGGTATACGTAAATATCAAAACCTTTTCTTTTTAGGTGTCTGCCTTTTGTCTCTTGAATAGTTTACACCTTTAACCTTCATAATAACTTCTGCACTATACAAGATACCGGGTATACACATGATATATTTGGAAAACTGAAAGTATTCATCAAAACAAGGTCTTATTTTCCCACAATTCAATGTGGCCCGTGCTCGTGGGCAATGCATACCATAAACACACCCAGTTCACTCATAGTTGTCGTACCATTATTTGAGGCATTTGACAATTTTTATTACAATATTAAATACTAATGAAGTCAAAAGTGTGACCCTAAACTTAAATTTAAAACAAATAGTAAACACCTGTGGGGATATAACGTACTAAGTTTATATTTATTTGAATGTGAATATATTTAATTTAATCATATTTACTAGTAAGCTCATTAAAGCACAAGAGTACAGCGTTTTAGTACAATATATCAGAACAATGTCTAGTAATTGTATGCTGTACTATTGCATGTTAACTGTATGTATAAAAATACAAAAAGAACCAATCAAAACGCCTGTAGGGAAGCTTTACGTCCGGACTTGAATAATACATTTGACCTCAATGAAACATAGACACCAAAACGTTTGACTCAGAGTTTGTTTTCGATGAAATTGAAAAGATACACACCTTATAAAGTGTGAGACCACTCATCAGGATGTAAATGTTCGTTGACCGTCGTACCAAACGCCTGTCTGTCCCATCGTACTTAGCCGTTTCTAAACTATTTCTGCCAATGTCAATCCAATAAATTCTTTCTTCTTCTGTGTCTACAACTATATCCGGGACTTTTGAAACAGAGGTAATGATAGTTTTCCTGTCTTCGCCTGCCAAATCAGCTCTGTCAATAACCGTATTGGCACCGTGTTCAGCGACGAAGAGATACCTGAAAGCAGATAAAAGTATTTAACGCCATATGGCCTAGTTATAAAGAGGTCTACTATCTTTAATGATATTCACGTAGATCTGTTGCAATTTCGCTCACCTACCCTTTAATGGGATCCACTGTCAGAGACAGAGGAGACCACAGATCGTCATGCATGATGACTTTGTACATTGTTTTGTCATTGGTATCCACGGGTTGTACACCAATCCAGTTGAAATGGTCATCGGTCCAGTATATATTTCGAGAGAGCCAATCGAACGCGATCTGTGAAGACGCGGAATGGGAAACCCCTTGATGCAACAAAGTGACATTTCTTCGTGTGTCGTTCATCCAGATGTTGAAATGATTCATTTTATAGAGACTTTGTGACAAACCATCTAACAGATACATAGAGTGGTTCCAAGGATCACATGCCATGCTTAAAACGTCCGTCCGGCCAAAAAAATACAGGAAACGATTACCCGCCTTCTCGTCTGTTGTTTCTTTGGGTGTCACAAAGCTGTCTACTTGTCCAGGGAATGTCACGATCTCACTGACGTGATCGGGAAGCAGGGATACAACAAGTCCTCGATCTTCATCTACAGCATACAAATGCAAATACTAAACGTAAACAAAAAATTTCTACATACAATTTAATGACAGGAGAGAGGATGTGTACTTTAAGATATTGGTTGGCAATGGAAGAGGACATTGACACTCTATGGAGAAATATAGAGAAAGAGAGATAGAGAGTCCTTTTAGAATATTTATGACAATGTTTTATATTTTCTATATTTTATCGTAACTCTTAAAATATGCAACATTAAGTAATTGGAATTTTATTATCTTATTTTTTTTTTGGTAAAAGATTTTATCATGAATTTAGTTATCAAAACGATACCCCGAGGGGACATACGATACAGATTCAAACATATCGCTAAATCGTAATTATAGTTTGTACACTTGGCCCTTACAACATGTTATGCAAAGCTACACATGTTTTCTTTGTTTGTTGTGTGAAAATGCAAATATGGAACATCCCCAAGGATTAATGACATTCCTTGAAAGGTGTTAAGATTTGATAAACCAGTGGAATAAAATTAAGAAAATGGGGGAAATTTAGCATATTGACCAATTAGATACAAATGTGAAAAAATAATTTTATCACGATGACCTTTTTAAAGACGCAAATTTTTGATTTGGCAAATCACGACTCTCAACAACAATACTGCAAAGGCTTCCAACAAATATGCATAAATGAAAAAGTCAAAGACTTCGCTACTGAATTTTGAATACTTGATATTCGTTTTTCATTGCAAACTATAAATAAGCTACGTTAGCAGCTGTTACTGCTCTACCGGTTAATGAGAGTAACCACTGCCTTGGTCCATCATTTCTGATCAAAGCGCAGAATTTCCGTCTTATGTAAATTACTTTCATCAATTTCTTGCGAAAATTTCAACAGAATTAAGAAGTATATATACTACAAAAGCTACGACTGATCGAGTGGCCCGTTCGTTAAGGTACTGACATTAAATTTAAAACAGCGAAATATGCAAGGCAGTTTCAAGAATGAAATTAATGATTTTGTCATATTTCCTTTCTCTATTTGGTCATTATTTCGTGACTTAATACCATCACTTACAATGAAAGTCAAGAGTAATTAGACGCTAGATGTCAGTTGTGAAATATGAATGCACACATATGCTCAAAAATATGTAAGTGAAAGTTTTAAATCAAAACTTGACATAGGTATTTATTTTCCACGAACAATATCCATTCCGAATAGTACTATTAACAAATTATTATATCGGTAGGCAGTTATTACTATAAATCTGTCACCTTAAGAATTCCTTTCCTTAAAAGATGTTTTAAAGGTGATTCTCTGCGATAAGGAATCAACATATTTAACCCTTCAGGTCAAATGACCATTAAACAGTTTCACGACTGCTTGGTATGTGAAGTAGCTGACGGATTTACTAATGCTGTCTGTACTTGAAGATTAGCAATGATATTTAAAGCTTAAATGCACCTGGTATACCTTTTCTTGTTGAGTTTAACAGTACCTTGATTAATGCATTGTATTCAGTTTACAAACCAATGATATAATTTGATTGTATACACTTATTACGCAATCACTTTGAACTCGATCTACGTCATCTTATTTTGTGATTATGATTTTAGAAATGAGCTGGAAAATTGGATTTGACATTCACCACGAGCAGTGCATTTCATAATACAATACATGTGAAAAGACTCCATTAAGAAATCTATGGACATGATGATACTATACACCACATGTAGGACTGACGTTGCGCAACCGAAATTATCAGATATGCTAATTTTTGGATGTATCTGTTGACGATGGTTGTCACATCGAGCCCCCGTACTGAGTGATCGCCGCATAGACACTGATTGGATAACATCGTATCCTTAGGGTACCCAAATCAAAATACCAGGTTTTAGAGTATATTGGGTCGTATTTCTTCGGAAGACTAATCTTGAATAAGTTTCTACAAATATCAGAATTTTTCCATGTGATTTACTGAATTCAAATACAGTAAAGTACATTAAAATTGCCGACAGCAGCCCGCAGAAAGCTTTCTTATAATGAAGATCACGATCACATCATTCATATATTCGGAAAATTTGTGGTTTAATGAGAACAGGTGTGTTTTGACCATCAAGTAATAAATGTCAATCATCTGTCAATCATACTAATAATCATCTTGTCCTTGTACGTTTTTTTGCAGGAGTCTGCAAGTACAAATGTGAGGATATGTCCTTCCCAAAACCGCAGTGCATAGAACTCTCCAAGAAAATGTAAATAGCCTATCACTGAAGAAATAATTATCGATAAAAGAGAACTTACCTTGACAGGTAGCAAGAACTAGCAAGCTCACAGAGTATACTATACAACTCCAAATCCTTGTCATCCTTGTAATTCCCCCTCTGTATCCCTGGCAAAAATACGTCTGATCTATCGCTTTTCTAAAGGCACATCCAATTGGTCTTTCTATGGATGACCGGCTCGCTTCCCACTATTTAGTGAAATAGCCGAATTTCCCCCAGTACCTATGCAATATAACGAATTTGGCCACGGATGAATGATTTTTTAGATTTTCATCAATCGTCCTTCTGGCTGTTTCGCCAAAACAAGAAAACCAGCGTCATTTTCAGTCGTTATAATACAATGAAAAAAACATTTGCATATGTCACAGTATTAAAACGCCGTGGTAATGAATGACAGAAATTTTGTTTATCCGACCGGTGAAAACAATGTGACGGTTTTATGACATAACACACCGACACCTCGATTAGATGATTAAAAAGACGACTTATAAGGTCATCGAGATCGAGGTTCTCTGTCTGAAGAGATCCTGAGTGATCATCTCCGACAATAAAGACTTAAAAAGAAGATTCGCTAGGTCGTGTCAAGAAGGGGATAAATGAAAGCAGCACTGTGTGAAAACGTAAAATGCAAGTAGGAAACAAAACGTTTCATTGATGCTTTGCAAACTGCTAAAGGTTATCATAGTTAATAGATCAGACTAAAAACAAATACAGAGCATGTCTTCCATGTATTTACAATGAATATTTGACTAGGTTAGAATTGAGTTAAGACGGATGTGATGAAAATGGTCTCAATGGCCCACCGAGTGTCCGATACGCTGTAAAAGCTTCCAATTATCCCTACATACATTAAGACTAATGACTTGTTATAAACCACGAAGGAACTCTTTATACATGTTGCTCTCCATGACTATCACAACAATAAGCCGCGCGTCACCTCATCACAAATGAAGAAACATCTCTAAACTAACGCGAAACAAGAGCTCTCTTGTAAGAGAAACCCGCGGGTCTCTTCATCTTCTCGACATTGAGAGGGGGACTGTTGATTCTCACTGTAGAACCACAGGGGTTAAGCCCGTTTTGGTCCCCGAACTCTGTGATATGGTATCACAGAGTTTGGGCCCAAAACAGGTTTAGTCCCTGCGTGTAGAACAATAAGCACAGGTAAAACCGATATCCACCACTGGGTGCTGTTTCATTATAACATCACCGTCGCCGAGATCCAGGTTCGATTCCCGTTCCCTATGTTGACATAGGTAGTGACTGTTCCCTCGCCAAGAGCCTGGCTTTAGAGGTGAAAGTTACGGTTCTATCAGATAATACGTCACAGTAGACTTTGGTAAGAACTCTTCCTGTTTTGACTGTAAGGGCCGTCTATAGTTAAAGATGTGTGCCTCTTCATATCAAGTGGTGGCGCCTCTTACTCACTCCTCAGATAGAATGTAAAACAACAAAGAAACAATTAGGACAAGAAAATAATGTCGCCGTCATCGGGTGCTCTCTCTCTCTCTCTCTCTCTCTCTCTCTGTGTGTGTGTGTAAAGCACTGAAATTATGACCAATGACACGAACAATTATATTGTCAAATTTTTCGGGAGACGACTCGTCCCTTCCTCAGGACAAACGGGAATGTTTTACATATGTACTAAAAAAGGCGAATACTATATCTAAACCGCATATACGCTGCAAGTTACATGTTTATGACTTGCTAATTATTAAGTTCTTTAAGGGACGAATTAGGACGAATCACTCTCGTCCAATGGACTGGTCCACAAAACGCGAAGGGATAATTGGTAATGTAATTATTCTCACACGAGGACGAGTTCATTCATCAGTGCAAAATGAACTCGTCCTCAATGAGATTCTCTTAAATTCTGTTAAAAGAAGTACGGAGTAAAGAAGACACCCTCATCCACCCATCGTTGTATGTAATCACTTTATCTCTATTGACGCCCGTTCAAAAAAAGTTGTCAAATGATATCTAAAAATGAAAGTGATATTTTTTGGCATCGAACTTATATTGATAACTTGATCCATATCCAAGTTGAATTAGGAATATCAAAATCATATGAGAATTAAGGTAACATTTCTAATACTGAAGAGTTCAAAGTAACAAAGGTCAATACATTTGTTCTGTTGAACGATTGTTTCATGATTCAGACATATTTTATTGTCACATTACAATGAAAAGAAAGATAAATTTTAGAGTATAACTAAAAATTGTCGCGAATTGTACATATACATGTGGCGACAAGGAAAATAGTTTCTAGGAGTTTATTCCGGTGCTGTTATAAATTTCATTTCCAGCCCAATCTGCATCTCTTAAGGGCTCTTAAACTGCTTACACATAAATATCCATAAACATCTAGAATGATGTATTTATACTCTCTTAATTGGATAAGAACCTGTAAGGCTTTATTCCCTGGTCAATTTCAATTAATCACTTTGACATTAATAATGAATCATATCTTAATTAAGTGTTAAAATGACGAAACTCGCATGTAAAGTGAATAAATTACGCATAAAAGTTTAAATGGTATCTTGTGATTTACTAGATTCCAACAAAGACATATATGTTATGCATGTCTCTGATCTCAATGATCATTTTTTGTCCAATGTTGTTTTTTCGTCGTCAACATAGTTGCATTTTCTGCCCAGTTTTGTGCGTAACATCATTTTTTTAAAATGAGAGATGAAGTCACAACGTTAACACAATACCAGATCTATACAGTGGACATGAATGGCTTCCATTTATTCGACAGGGATTATGCTTATCAGTGGATTCTAGCCCTTGTGATATATTAATCCATTTGAACTACAACTAGAAGGAGGGGGTGAATTCGATCTTGCTCACATCCAACCACAAAGCAAATAGATGGCATGGACAATCAGCTATTAGCTATAAATAACTGGTAGTACACGACGTTCTATACTTCACTAACTCTATTGTCAATGAGTGTCTGCACAGTAACTAAAGATCAACTCCAGTTTAATAAGTGTTTTTATCTGGATATTCAAAGCATATTTCAAATTCAAATTATATTAAAACAGTTGAATTAATATATCTATTCATGATTATACACAAAGTGTTTCATTTATTCACGACATCAAGATAAGTATTATCTTGTGCATGCAGATCTGTGGTTCCGTTCGAAGTCTCATCAATAAGTTCTAAGTATGTGTTTTGTTGTGCAACAGACTCTAAGTAAACTGTACCAGGAACACATGCGCTCGGTATAGAAATGCTGGACTTTTCATCAGTTTCGTCATCTTTCCATCTTATTTCACCTGTGAACGATTCTTCTTCCCTTAAAATTTCGCAACTGTCATATTCTTCTGTGTAATCATAATGTTTTTCAGTAAGGTCAGGATTATCAACATCAGTGTACTCTGAATTCACGTCTTGAGTTGACAGTCTTTCTGATTGACTTTCCAATACAACATCGTATTTATTTATCAATTCAGAAACATGTGATTCAGAGATTACTTGGTACACATCCTCCGCCTTAGGGGAGTCCGGAAGCTTCTTTCTATACTTCCGCCTACCCAGAGTTCTCTGCCGCTGAATCTTACTGTGAATTTGATTGGCTGCAATAAGAAACAGAAAGAAGCACAACATACTTCCAATTATGATTATTACTGATGTCATTGATATATGATCAGAAGCCACGGTTGGTGTGGTTTGGACTAAGGTTCTGGGTTTTGATGACGTGGAAGTCCATGTTGCCACTGTTCCTTTGGTAACCAAGGACGTAAGTTCTTGTCTTGTGACAATCCTTTCGTTTGTTGATACCGTTGATTGTAAATGTTCTGTTGTTGATATCGTTGGTTGTAAATGTTCTGTTGTTGATGTCGTTGACTGGACATATTCTGTTGGAAATAAAACAAGACTCACAGAGCATAACGTTCACCCAAGTTACTGGTGTTCTACTCGTACTGAGAAATAGATTTCGTAATAATCAAATATTTTTCAATGTTCTAAATTACATATTTATTCCCCATTAAAATACACATTGCTGTTGAAAAGATGTTTGACATTCAGTGGCCACGAAGGTCGTTGTCTGAAAAACTTTAGATGTAAAATAAATGATTTATAATATACACCGAGGGTGATTGCATCTTCAATATCAGACTCTCAAGTCACTGCCGGGACACTGTTTTACGCATTATATCGTATACGTCTTTATTATTTTTAAGCGAAAACCGGATAGGCCCATTTTTGAAAAGTTAAAAAAAAATGTAACTCGTTACAACGAGTTGGTTATCCTGCTATAACGAGTTCTAATCTATGAAAATGTTAAATTAAAATGACCTCATCTAAAAATAAAAATAAAAAAACCAAACAAAAACAACACAACCTCAAAAATCTCAACATAACGATTACAAATAAAAGGAAGTCATAGAATCATTCATTATACGGTATCGAGCGTGGAATAGAAAAATCCCACTGAATGGACAAGATGCACCATCTGGTAATCTTATATCAAATTTCGTCCCATAATTGACTTATATTTCAGAATTGCTAAAATGACGAATTTGGGGAAGAAGTATTTACGTCAGACATGACACAACGCGTGATATGCATATACTTGATCAAATAAAAGTAAACATCGGTATCTTTGTGTTCTCAGGTTAAACGGATTCATTCCACCTGTATACGAGTAAATAACAGGCAGGGAAAAGGTTCTGTATCGACTACTAAAGCACTCCGTCTGTATTCCTCGCATGTATACCCCCGTACATCCTTCAACATTCCTTACCATATTTGCTATATCTTAAAACCCTACACTATTGACATTGACTTTCAATTCAAACTCAAAACCAACACAACTCTTTTCTTGAAAAATCTGTAATTTAACATTGCATATCCAACTTCACCTCTAAGTTTTTGCATAATTTCAATTCCTTTTTTTCTTGTAAATAATGTATACAAATATTTGACATTTGATCACTCATATCTTACAATCCGATTGGTAATCCTTCTGCCCTGACAAAATCTATATCCCCCTCCATTATTTTAGGGACCGGTCAATATTTATTGGGGGTTGAGGGTTGGGACCGGTGCAACATGCAGTAGGACACACATTTATTTTGACTTACATACTGATAGGACTCCAACTTTTTTTTTTTAAATTTTCAACACTAATAGGACAGCTATATTTCTTTTTTCTCTCTCTCTCTTTTTTTTTTTTTTTTTTTTTTTTTTTTTTATCAAAGAACAAAAATATTATAAAGTATTTCAAACTTTTAATTCAACTATCTTACAAACAATAATACTGAATTGTATGCATGCTTTATTTAATGTGTAAGTTGAATATATTAGAGACAATTTGCAATAAAATACTGGACCTTGTAATATATGTATTAGTATCTTACAAGTAGTCATCTCAAAAGCTTACAGAAGGTAGAAACTGATTATTCAGAACGACTTATGGGGGTGATCGGTGGGGAAATAACATATTTTGGATAAATTAAAATAATTTCATTCTAGAAAGGGGGTATGTACATAAAGGGTGGGGGGTATGTACATAAGATTTATACAAGCTATCCACACTTCAGGTGCCTGTGTTTTTCAGCTGATGAAGCGCAAACCGGCCACGTGATTCAAATGTGTAATCATTAAAGCGAGCTTGTCGCTGCGAGTTTCGTTTGCTATTATCTTATCACCTCTCATCTAGCCAATGACAATTTTCCTCTGTTTCTGTTCACCACAATATTTTTGTTACGATAATTAGGCTTATATGAAAAAATAAAATTTCTGGCTTATATACATGTACGACGTTGACTATATCATGTAAGATGGAACGATGTTTACGTCAAGAGTCAAACCCCAAAATATCTTACGACTAAGATGAAAAAAAAAAAAATTCTGTCTGATAATCAAATACCGATCACAAGGTCGTAAGTATGTATTCAACTTTTATAAACCATGGATGTACTTTACATATTGATTAAGAAAGTCTACAAGAAATGAAAAATAAGGAAATTACAGTGTTTGTAAATTTTGAGATCTTAGTCGTAAGATATTTTGTGAATAGGTGCCCGGCTACATAAGTCGGACGCTTTGAGTCGTTCTTTATTGCACACATGGAGGTATTTCTGCATAACCTGATTTTTCATTGCGTCGTAGATGTGAAGAATGCATCGGTGCAAATGGCGGTCATACACGCTATTAAACTTGTGAAAACTATTAGTAGTCGTTACAATGACGAAAAAATATCTATTCTTTACTCTAAACAATTAAATATGTGACGATGTGTTTTCTTGAATTCAACTAAAAGATTGAGTTGTCAAGAAGAAATAATTACCATTTATCAATTTTTACAATAACTAGTCGAATTGTGCAACAATGAACAATGATTTGTCATATTTTTTTGGTTAAATGGGTGATTGAGCGAAAAATTAGCAAGCTATATAAATGCATATTCCATCTCGACTACACATATACATAATGTCGATCCACTGATAAATGATATAATCATTCGTGAACATATACCAGGTAGTGGTAGTTGGAATATATATGTCAGACAAAGAAAATTATTGCTGAATGTACTTAAATTTTTGGCACGTAGCATCGTTTTACAAAGTAGAAGGGGGGGGGGAGGGGGGGGGGTTGGAAGTTGACTTGTCTGAAATTCTTGAAACGCAGAAAAATTAACTTACCCTATCTTCAAAATGCTAATTCGTGAGAGGGGAGGAATCCAGGGTCTACATTAGCTTAAACTGTCTCAATTTTCCCCCATGCTTTGATTTCTTAAATCGGAGAGGGGGTGCCCATCTTTTGTTACAAGGCTTCAATTCATAACTCTCTAATATACAGTCTTCTCATTACCTACTACTCTCAAAAATAGTTGGGTAAGGCAGTCACCCAATATATCTTTATTTGCATATGAAAATAATAGAAAATGTTTGTCAAAAAGTGGCCCCCACCCTTTACGTGCCTGATTTTGAATTTAAGTTTTCTTTAGATGAAAAAGCGGGCCAACCTAGCCCACAGCTGCAGCGTTGTTTTATTTCTGCTGTACAGTAGCCCCTACAGAAAACCCAATATTTCTTCAAATATCAACGCATGTATAAACTTTCAAACGACTTCAGTCACATATCAGATTTTCTTCAAATTAATATTTGTTGATGAGTTTTACAACATACATGTATTTTCACAAACAATTCAATTAATATGAAGATGGAGTTGAGAACTGCAAGTCGTTTAAGAGAAAATGTCCAATTTCTCTTCTTGATGATTTTTTTTATTTGTTTATGTTTAGAACTAATCTTAAATGTCGGGAACATGATCGAGAAGGCACTGAAACGTTTCCGTAAGTTACTTCGTAATATAATGAGCTATTTATCTCGTTATAAGGATATATACAACCTTTCATTGCGTTAAATGCTGTCTGACGTGTTTCATACCGATTGTTAGCCCGTTCTTGTTGCACACGGATTTTGACTACGGATAACTCCGTTTATCAAATCAAGATATAGGGCTCACGGCAGGTGTGACCGGTCGACAGGGGATCCGTGTTTGCCCAACTCACTATTTTGTATTGCTTATAGGAGTTATGAGATTGATCACTTTTCGTTATCTTCACCTTTATAGGAGTTTTGAGATTGATTACTGTTCGTTATCTTCACCTTTCGTGTATTAGACTTCACTTTGACTACAACATTACTATTAACTCCCATTACAATGAAAATGTTTCATGAATATCAATTTTGAAAGGTATACATGTGCATGTATTTTGATGCATACATTGTATATCAATTCAGAGGAAAATCTAGAGTTGCATTCAAATTGTTGGGAAAAAAAGATCCATAAAACAGTAAGGGTAAGTCTTCGGTTTGCCATTCTTTTTTCTCTCTAAAGAACAATTTATAAGTGATAAGATAAGAAACTTGAACAGGTACATAAACACACGTGTGTGAGTTACCAAATTCAAGGTATGAGAAGGTGGGGGAAACCCCACCACACAAGAACTATGTAAACGAAGAGGAAAATAGAGAAACTAAAGAGAGTTAAGTGTATTGATATATATTGTACCATCTACAGACAGCTACTTATTTCATGCATAGGAAATTAAGTAGATCGCATGGACAGACGAAAAATGAAATAACAAACCACCACCAAACGCTAATCTAATCTATCATGCGAACAGTAGAATTATAGGTATCAAAGTTTATGAACTTTTACTTACCTAAACATCCATATTTGTGGTCGCAAAAAGATTTTGCGCATTCACATTTATACCGACATGACAAACCATATGATGGGTAGAAACACACCGTGCAGTTGCTCCCAAAGTACCCCTCTGTGCATTCTGTAGAGATTCATGGTCACCGAGAGAGTGTTAAATCTTTCTATAATATGATGTCTTGTACCAAAAAAAATGTGTGTTAGAAAATGTTTACGTTTCTTCTCTGGTTCAATTTCAAAATCTTTCCACCAGATTTTAAAAAAGAAGAATTAATGGCCGTGAAGATATGAAGATTTAGTATAGTGTAATTTTTAGCCAACAACCTCTTCCACTAAATAATGATTTATCCTTGAAATCTATTTACATTGAAATGTTAGTATTACACAAGTAGATTGCCTCTTACCTTCACAGCTTCCATTGACGAGGTGGTAGTGAGTACAACATACTGGTGTTACACTGCAAAAGTACCACAGCGTGTGCAGACTTGATATCAATTCTCGGATTAAAAAAAATATTGAATGATGTACCCGATCTTTTATACTGAACCTTCATTCACCAAATACTACAGTTAAGCAATAGATATTGTCCAATGGGGTTGTTTTCCCTTGGTATCTGCTTGACCCCTCCCCCCAACCCCTCTCTCTTAATTAAAATCATTAATATAAATAAAAAGTTTTTTGTTTGTTTATAAATTGATATCGTCAAATGATTTTAAAAGATATCTTCAATTACTTGAGTCTATGTTAATTTGGCGCTCCTTAGGAATCTGATACAAATTTATTTGAGTAAATGTTTTAGAAATAATGAGTAAAAGTAAAAATATATTGTAAAGAAAAAGGAAGAGGAAAACGTCTTAAAGGCTTACTCTTGAAATCCGCATACTCCACCATCGGTCATGATTTCCTAACGATTTTATCATACAATTTTGAGAAGCCGGAAAATAATCACGCAGATAATGCTGAAAATAATTCACATTGTGATAGAATGAGCTATCCCGATTTTTATTCCGGAAATAGATTTCGATCGTTCTCACCGATGCAGATTATTTATGTTGGTTAAAAACAAAATTCCAAAAATGGTGTTATACGTCTTCCTGTTTATATATAAACATGAAGGATCTTGTGAATATTCTTATATTTTCATTCTTTGACAAGGCTTGCTTTTTAAAAAAACAACCATTGTTTGATCCTGAGATATGCAAAGAAGTCAGTTAAAAACAATCTACAAACTTAGCGTTGATTAACGCAACATAATCCGCCTTCATGGAAACTCGTAAGAAATTCTTGCGTGTAATTTTCCATATTTCCCCATAGCCAGCTTAGGATATAAAATTCCTAGAAACTGTAATGATGACTAACGACCGAAGTGATTCGGGCGGAATTCCTACTTAGATATGTACCCTCACATCCTGGTCAGATTACCATTCTTAAACTAATTAGTTTTCACTATATATATATATATATATATATATATATATATATATATATATATATATCCATTGTTTAGCATGCAAAATATATCTGATTTGGAAGTGAATGCAGTCTTCCGTTGGATTGAGGGATTGAGAGTTGTAAGATAAATGGTTATACTGCCTAGGCCGCCCTCCGTCAGGTGCGTGGCCTGTATATGAAGGATGTGCACCAAATAGTTCCTTATTGCACCATTCGTCTTTATTTGTCACGCTCCGGTGATTATAGCAAAACTCTAAGATGATAAAGCGCACATGTTTTGTACGTGAAAAGTTTGAGTATTATATTGAAATCATATAGTCAAAAATCACCCACTCATTTCTTATTTCTTCTATTTATAGTTTATATCATTGGGGAGAGTGTTAATTTTATTTATTTTTTCAGATCAAAGTTTCCATTGCTTTATATCCCAAGAATACGAACAAATTTGACATTTATTCCTAATATTCATAATTTATAATTTGAATTCTTTCTTTCATAGAATAAGTTGATATCATCAAGTGGAAAGGTAACTTGTCAGATTTAATAACCCCATATGAAAAATGCTATTGAGTTCTATAACAAGACACCCACAGGTCACAACGCTCACCTGAATCAACTTGCTCAGCTGTGCCGGAGAAGAATCACATCAATTCAAACATTCCACGCCTTATGTCTTCCACCACCTATAGATGCTTGAATATCAGAATTCATTTGTAAATCATTTCCCCCGTATTCTTCTCTTTAAAACCTTTTAGCTTCAACCTGGCCCCTAAAGTTTTGGTTTGAATGTACTCAACGTGAGTATATGCTTTTACACTGATTCAACATACCGCAGAAGTAACCAACTAATAGTAATTGGCTACTTAAAAAGAGAAAAGTTGGTTACTAGTAGCCAGCTTCTTGAAATCATCCTTTAGTGCCCAGTCACATGAACTGAGAAAAACTAGTTACTAGTGGCCAGCTGCTACAAAGAAAAAAGACTGTAACTACTGAAAGCCATCTAAAAACAAACATGTTACTGAGTTTAAATATATTTTTTCTATCGGGTTTATTTAGATTACGAAGATTCATTTACATATGAGAATAAATTTTGAAATTCCAAACATCATGATTGATTTTGCCAGCTACAGGTATGCAGTACAAAATACGAAAAAACGTTCAAGCTTAAGCTAAGTGTAAATCTTAAGTAGGTGAACATTTACAGCATACAGGAATGGCAATTTATGGGAAATACACGAAGATCAGTGAATTGATCTGCTTATACGTTGTTATGTAGAAAACCACTAACTAATGTATCTAAAGAAGAGGACATCTTAACATGCCATCAGTTGTTTGGTGAAAATCAGCTATTTATAAATAGATGGAAAAACCCTTAACTTTCACATTTTCTTAGAAAATATGTAGTTGTTGAGTGTTTATATTGACGAAAAAAACTTCAGAATTATACTCATGACGAGGAGTGATTTTGATATCTCAGTATGCCATCATCTTCTGATGAACAAGTAAAGATAACGAACAGTGATCGATCTCATAAATCCTATAAAGAATACAAAATTGAAAGAAGGACAAACACGGGTACGGAGCCCTGGAAAAACCAGAGTTTGGATCAGGTGTCTTAGAGAAGTAAGCTTACCTGTTGACCGGTCACATGCATCCACCGTAATCCATATATCTTAATCAGGTAAACGGAGTAATCCATAGTAAAATCATTATGTAAAGAACAGGCTAACAATTATATATGAAACACGCCATACAGCATTTGACCCAGTGATAGTTTGTGTATGCAAATTAGAACATTATAACGACCATATAATTTGCGAATGATGACTTTAAACGAGACTGTTGAAACCCCTGTAACATCAATTCATTTGTCAGTAGTCTGTCTCGGTTTAAAAATTGATCATATGCAGAATATGCTCTTGTGTATCGAATCACTTGAGATATATAAGTTTACACCATACGCAGGTGATAATGGAATATCACTACACAAATATGGGAAGTTGACGATGGAGAAGCAGAATCATCTCGTTTATCATACAGTGGTGCTATCAGTTTGCCGTTGACATCTCAGTTCAATAAAACATCCAAATATGAAGCAGATATGGAAGACTTTGTGGTGTCTTTTATTTCAAGTTCACTGGGAAATATCGAATCGACATATGTATGAAAATGAGTATTGTTAATAGATAAAAAAAAAATCGTCGATCGTGATAGATCTAAATGTCGAGTTGAAGGTCACAACAAGAGATTTTTTTCTTGTCATGTAGTAAGCTTTTGTATAGATTTTGCCTCATAAGAATACAAAAATCAGGTCAGCTAATAATGAGACAATATTTATGTCCATGCGAATTATATTAGACTGTTGGAAGACATAATCACCAAAGGCTACGTAAATATTGTCAATGAGGAACTCCAGTATATTTTGATATCAACTTCAGAGCACTTTATATCACGCTTAATCAGTCACTCATACATTTTGAGGAAATCGCCTTCATATATGTTAAGTAGCTGGGCGTTTGGATTACATACATATTTAATTCATACCTTTATACATCTGAATTAAAGGTGAAGATAACAGTGATCAATCTCATAACTCCTATGAGCAATACAAAATAGAGAGTTGGACAAACATGGACCCCTGGATATACCAGAGGTGGGATTAGGTGCCTAGGAGGAGTAAGCATCCCCTGTCGACCGGTCACAACCGCCGTCAGCCCTATATCTTGATCAGGTAAACGGAGTTATTCGTAGTCAAGATCAGTGTGCCAAGATCGGCTTAACAATCGGTATGAAACACGTCAGAGAGCATTTGACCCAATGATAGGTTGTATTGGCAAATTAAATCATTATAACGACCATAGAATTTGCGAAATGCTAGTATTGCAGAAAAAAACCAAAAAAAAACCAACTGCAGTAATTGCTACCTTCATCACCAGATAAAACAACAAAGAAATACATTTTATTGTTTAAATTTATATTTTTGTAAAATATAAATAAGATTTAAGTACCGAAATATCGTATCGCTGACCTTTTTGTTACTTTTGGAACAGCCCTACACCCGTTGACCTTAGCAACGCTCCATATTTCGTAATGATGACGCGAACAGGTTGTATTAAGAAACCGGATCGAACTAGTTTGCAGCAAAACGTATTCATTGTCTTTGATGAAAGCAATGTCATTAAAAAAATATAAGAGATTCAGTGAATGTAAATATATAAGACTAAAGACAAGGAAATCAATGGTCTCTACTCATGGACAACTTCAAGATACGTGTCCCTTTGGCTGGTTAGCTCGCTTTGGCAGATCGATGGACTTTCCACATCAAAGGTCTGACACTCGGTCCGACTTCCGTTTTCTGACATCTCTTTTGGTGGCGAACCTATCACTTCTATATACGTGTTTATCATACCAACTGGATTCAGGTAAGAATTATCCGGTAATTCATTACGTTTATCGGTCACAACATCCAGATAATCTGAACGTCTCTCTTCCAAACTCTCATCTTCTTGTCTAACACTAAGTTCTTCTGATTTTGTACCAATGACTTCATTTCTTAATTTTGGAAGCATTGGTTTTGTTTCATTACTGATTTCAATGTTTGAAACATCTCCGTTTGGGTTTTGTTGTTTTATTGACGGTTGCGACTCGATTTTGTCGTATCTTGAAATATTTTCCAGCATGCCAGACTCGTTTATGTCTACATAAGCCTCCTCCTCTGCTTCGTTTGTAGCCGAGGGCTTAGGAGTTTTGCTTGCAGAAATGTTTCTCCTACGCTTTTTCAGTTTTCCGTGAATCTGGTTAATTATTATAATAATCAGAAATAAAGATAAAACAGATCCCGTGATTATGATGACCTGCAAGGTTTGTGAGTTACCTTCAGAAGCCGACTTAAGAGTCACAGAACTTGTTTCCTTGGATACCACTGCTAAGGTAGGAATGATATCCGTAGGAACAGGATATACTTCGTCTACTTTTGAACTGTAAGGATTTCTCGTAGATCTTGTATCGACTTTTGGGGATTTTTCAATTGACTTCATGTCGTTTCCTGCTTCGGTACTTGTTGTAGAAGTGGACGCTATTAGAAAATTAGAAATGTTAATGCATACATGTTTTATATGAATGTATCAATTTAAGAATTGTCCTCCTTATATAATCCATTCAATAATTCATTATACACACTAATTAGTTGATACTTATATGAAATCAACACTTACCCTTTGTACGTTTATAGTTCTTTTTGTACTCCCTTTCTGTACTTACCAGTAGTTAGTCTGCTACACCATTTGTACACCCCTGGTAGTTATTCTACTGATATATCCTTTCTATACACAAACCGTAATTTATTCCAATACAACCTTTGTAAAATTACTGGTATTCATTTTGATAAACATTTATGCATGCTTACCTGTAATTATTTTGGTGTACCCCTCGTACATTTACTGGTAGTTATTCTAATGTAAAACTTATACGGTACCAATTTTGATGCACCAGATGCATTGTTTGTACAGTTACCGGTAGTTATTCTGATGCATTGTTTGTACAGTTACTGGTAGTTATTCTAATACATTCTTTGTACAGTTACCGGTAATTTTCTGACACATTCTTTGTACAGTTACCAGTTTTCCTCCACACCCGTTGCACTCTTGGCGGTATCTATTCCTTATACACTTATATGCAGTTATTCAGTTTCACCCTTTCTACTCTTACCTGTAAATGTTTGCTAACCATTTGTATGCTTACCGGTACCTATTTTGACACACCCTACATGGGGACTACACATTTCATCCGAACTACAATTACACCGGAAACCACAGTTCTCCCCCCACGACGGGGATGGACAAGTAGTGGAACAATTATCTCCATAGGAACCTGTAGGACAGGCTACAGAAAAAAATGAAAGTATGATAAAACTCTTAATGTTGTTAGAGACAACGTGAATACGTAATACGTTAAGATTTACAATGGTTTGTACTAGGAGACAAAAATGCAAACCAGAACACAATTCAAAACAGTGGCGGATCCAGAGAGGGAGGGGGGGATCCGGGGATCGGATTTCCCCACCTTCGTAAGAAAAGTTTGCTAAAAAGGTAAAAATAACGCATTTTGAGGGTGGAAACTCCCTTTGAAAACCAAAATTGTGGCAGAACCCCCTCCCCCTTTTAAAATGACATGGACACGATTTGAGCTGAAAATTTTCAAATTCTATTTTTTGATTTTTAATGTTTAAACTGCTTAACTAAGGTATTACATGTACTAACGATCAGCAAAAATTTGAATGTCAGTAGTCAAAGTTCATGGGCGATACAGAGGTCACAAGTCCTTTTTATGTAAACAAGGCCCGTGTCATGTTTTTGTTTACATAGGTTAAATAAACTAGTGAAAGTTTCGTTTAAAGCAGATTTTTTCAATTTATAAGTAAATTTTTAACACAATCAAATATTTTCTAGTGTTTGGCACATTTCATTTTGTTTTAAACACGCTATTTTCTATCAAACAGTCTAATATAAACAAAAACATGGCCCGAGCCTTGTTTACATAACAAAGAATTGCAAGAGCTGTATCTCATAACTCAACGATTGATATTCAAATTTTGGTTGACCATTAGAAATGCATTAGTAAACATTGTAAACAATAAAAATGGAAAAATAAAATTTGAAAATTTCATGCCCCTTTAAGGATTCCTGGATCTGCCCCTGCAAAATCAATAATTCATGTTTTGACTTCGTGTTTTAATTGTTACACCAGATTGATGGAGAAATAGAGAGTGACTTACGAATGCATCCACCATTGTGATGATAAAAATTCGTGCAGCACTCTCCTCTGGAAAAAAGTTTTGTAATTAGATTCTATCTTCCAATAAATCTAACAAGAATATCTATATTATGATATTTTGAATACATTAGTATGGCTACCAAGAATGATATTTTGGAATTAGCGGAAAGTTGTAAATTCAATAGGCTACATATTAAGAAAAAATAATGAACCCATCAATAAAATTTAATGTGTATTGACATAGCCCCATGTTTCCACTAGTTTCATTTCACTAACTAAATACTATTCCAAGTCTTATATCATTAGTCATACGTCATTGACTGAAATCGGGAAACATACTCGCCGGGAAGTTTTGTTGCGAGGTAAAGCGGACCGAGTTTGCGAGGTTTGTTTCCGTGAAAAGACGAAGAACTGGTTCCGATATTCAGTAAACAACCTACTTATCGCATATGTAACGTCACAATTAAGTTAAGTAGGTATCTACAGAACGGCCATTTAAGGCTCAATTAACCTCAATTAGCGAGGGTACTTAAAATCTACAGGGAAAAATATCAAAATATGAAAGGTGAAGATAACGAACAGTAATCAATCTCATAACTCCTATAAGCAATAGAAAATAGGGAGTTGGGCAAACACGGACCCCTTGACACATCAAAGGTGGGATCAGGTGCCTAGGAGGAGTAAGCGTCCCCTGTCGACCGGTCATATCCGCCGTGAGGCTCTGGTGTGTCCAGGGGTCCGTGTTTGCCCAACTATCTATTTTGTATTGCTTGTAGGAGTTATGAGATTGATCACTGTTCGTTGTCTTCACCTTGCATCTTGACCAGCGCAACGGAGTTATCCGTAGTCAAAATCAGCGTGCCAAGAAAGGCCTAACAATCGGTATGAAACACGTCCGACAGCATTTGACCCAATGATAGGTTGTACTGGCAAACTAGATCGTTATATCGACTATAGAATTTGCGAAATGCTGACTTTAAACGAGACTGTTGAAATCCCTACACCATCAATTTGTTGCAGTAGCCTTCGTCGATTAAAAAACTGACCATACACAGAGCAAGCTCTTGTGTATCGAATCATCTGAGAGAGATAAACACCATATGCAGGTGATAACGGATATTGCTATATAAATATGGGAAGTTGACGATGGAGAAGCTGAAATCATAGCGTTTGTCATAAAGTTGAGTTGTTAGTTTAGCGTTTAACATCTACTTTCAATAAACATCTAAGTATGAAGCAGAAGTGGACGACTCCGTGGTGTCTTTTATTTCGAGTTCACAGGGATATATCGAAATAATTGATTGATTGTACATATATCTTGCCTTACGTCTCTCTCGAGAATTTTTCACTCATATGAGACGTCACTAAGACCGGTGAAGGGCTTCACATTTAGGCCTTTGCTCGGCGCTTACGCCCATTGACCAGTGAGGGTTCTTTAGCGTGCCACACCTACTGTGACACGGGACATCCGTTTTTAAGGTAATCTCCGAGGACCCGTGACATTCACACCTGATACCGAGCGTTTGGCGATGGAACTGTTACTACCTGTTTTAACTACTTAGGTCTGTCGTGGCTGGGATTCGAACCCCGACCTTCCGCATATGGGGCGAACGCTCTAACCTCTAGGCCACCGCGCGATTTATCGAAATGACATATGAATGAAAATTATTATTGTTAATAGATAAACACGTCGTTGATATATCTAAATGTCGAATTAAAGGCCACAGCAAGAGATTTTACTTTTCACGTAGACATTTTTGAATAAATCTGCTTCATAGGAATATAATAACAAGTCAGCTAACAAAGGAGCACAATTTGTGCCCATGGGATTTCCAACAGACAGTTGGAAAACCTGATCAGCAAAGACGATGAAGATATTGTCAATGATGAACTCCAGTATATTATTTATTTCAACTTCAGAAAACTTGTGGGTGAATTCAGAGTGGTGTTTAACAAAGTAATTTTTGGATGATTGATCACTAGATATGTATATTTCCGTTTTCCATTTTTGTTGAACAAGCAACTGACTATGATGTCAAAAAGTCTAGTCTATAGTTCATCGTGAGAAATTGTCGTGTAAAGTGTTGAAAAGTCATACGTTTTGATGTTGTTGATTTGAGAAAAGTTTTGCGATTGCAAATTTACTAAAAGTTGTTTAGAATGTTTTAGAATCCACATTTGATGTACACCAATTCTGGCATTTGTAGTCGCACAGTACGTTTGAAGTTTCTCCTTCAAAGCTGTTAATATTTTCGAGAGGAGCAAAGATAGGGGCTTGGTAAAACACTTACTGAATCCAGCGATATATCTTTGTTTGTAAGGGTTTTTAATGAAGTTTAGGAATCCAGTATAGGCACGGTAACTCATATTCATCCGACCCATTGACTGGGATATTAAATGTGTAAAAAATGGAATTAATGCCAAGTTCGTTTAAAATACAATATATAATAAGAGTACAATTAGAAATATTAATATCGTGTCCATTTTAACAGTTTGATATTTGTCTACGTACATACCCTTCTTCTACGTACCGATCGTTAACACAGTTGCCTTTACTTGTTGTTTCTGCATTGAGTGATAAAACCAATAAGGCTAATCCTATGTTTCGCCCTCGCCATGAATTAAAAATGTTCATATGGAATATTAAATCCATTCCATCAATGCTTTCTGAACATACGTTAGAAACTCTTTGACCCATTTCCCTTCAAACATTTATTGTTCAATAATAGTGAAGTGTGCTATATCCTGATGGACTATTAGAGAACACGGAAGAATCATTAATTGTATGCACGTTTTCACACACAGGAAGCAAATTATGCAATTGAACCAGTAAAAATTATGCATATTTTCGACATTCCAAATGTTGCAATACTTGATCTTGTATAATATTGTATTTGTATTCTGTATTTTTCTTTCCATTTCCCATTTGTATTATATATTTTTCATTAGTATTGTATTCGTGGAACTGTTCATTTTGATTAGTTATGAAGGATTTTATTGGTCAAGTTTTAGTCTGTATCGTATTGAAAACTAGCTCAACCACAACATAAACTGCCCCTCTCTTCTCTGCATGACTAGTTTAAACACGAGGTTGATGAGTGACAGAGTTAGAATCTACATGTAAGTAAACAGTAGTTATGAAAAATATATTGCCTATGGTTTGATAATTGAACCATAGTTTACACCAATGAGTGTGCTAGTGGTAGTGGTAGACATGTAATACATGGATACTGCAAATGCCACAGGGGCTGGATATGCGTCTAGTACAGGTGGAGTCGAAGACTCTGCTACTGCCGCTGGCTAACCTACTTGTAGGTGAAAGGAAAGCCGAGTGCGTCAGTCTTTCTTGCCAGTACAAAGCCTCTACCAGTCCAAGACTTTTACAGTGCCTCCAAGCGGCAGCACACAGTAAACTAGGTTCTAGCATCCTAGGCTAAACTGTAAAGGATCTCGGAGTAGCAAGGACCCTAGAGGTGCAGTGTGTAGGCCCACCGGCGTGTGGATATGCCCTAGCACTCACCAACCTTGCCCCAGCTATGGGTAAAATAGTCACACTGCCTTGTGGGTGGCTTGGGAAAGTCAAAGGCGATGGATGTAAACCCAGAAAGAAAATCTGGGTAGATAGAGCTCGAAAGTAGTGGGAACTGCAATCGTCTATGGGAAGGACAACTCTGAAAGAAAACGCGGCCCAACAGTGCGGAGGTTTGGCGTGGTGTTAACTGCTCCACCCTGTAAAAAAGTTCTTGTTACGGAAACTGAAAACCAGAACCAAACTCAACATCAGGAAACAAATGGAGGGGTCTGGTATCAGCCTTATGTGCCACCGGGTACGAAGAGGATAGGTAGGTAGGTGTAACAAAATGTATATTTTTTACGATAGAAATGAAAAATGATGCAATACAAATGGAAAATATAAAAAAAAATTCAACATTTGACATGCCATAATACGAATTGACAATTAGCCGAGTCAATATCTATATCTGACCCTGAATATTTTTATTCTTTGATTTCTATGAAATAAAGTTATTTTCATGTTGCCATACCTTGAACAAAACCGAAAATCTACTTTTTTCTAAATCGATTCCAATTTTTTAAAATTTGATGTCACACATTTGGTAAAGAACCAAAGTAGAAGCATTTTTAAGTTGTGTATTATTATCATATGAGGTAGAATAATTCACATGTACATGTATGGTGGATTTGATCGCAGTCGCCGCTCTCCGAATACCTACTGCTTATGACGATTTTTAGACATTTAAAAGTAAAGGACAAAAAGTACTCCAAATCACCGTCTTCCCCTTTATGTACAGTATGGTATGGAGGAGAAAGATGAGCAGGAACATAGACATCATGAACTACACTTTATGCCTTGAAGAAAAATAATAGAGAAAAGATTCAGCATCGATGTGACTAATGACATTGATGTATATGATACAAAAATAATGATTGTTATGCAGAAGTACCAGTAGAAAAGTGAACATTCCCTAGTACACGTAGAAGAAAAAACTAGAAAACATTTCTCTTTTATCCACCGTAAATTGTAAAATATCAGATCCCTGGGTCAGAACAATGTGAACAACATTAACTGATAATGAAGTATTGTACATAATTTCCTGGCTATTCTATTTTTGGACATTTGAAAGAAAAGGACAAGAACTGTTACTCTGTTCACAGTAAATTCACGATAAGTTTTAAATCATAACTAAGTCGTTTGGAGACTCCTTGTTTTTGCTTGGTTCATCTGCTTCTTTCTCGCACCCACAGGGTTTTGACACAATCTGAGCAAACTTGTGTTATTTAGTATAATAGGAGGAAAGGGAACTAACAAACTGCCGTTAACTTCTCGGGTGCTCGCTTCAAACTCTTACAACTTCGGTATTAATCGTGAAGATAATGTATGAAGTTTTCCCAGTCGAAATCCAGAACTTTGTTCTGTTTTGTAATACATGAATCGTTCACCTGATTTCACAGAAACTTTGAAAAAATAAGTTCCGAGAACTAGCACTACACCATTTTCTCCATGCAATTTTCTTTCATTACGTTGGATTTTACTGTACTTCATCCGTAACATAGATAAATTGTATGTCGACATAAATATGGTGCATGACTGCATAATTATCTCGCATGTCAACATAATTAAGATGCATGTCAACATAAATAACTTGCAGATAGCATATTGGAAGTCCCACGTGGGCAATATTTGAGACTTTTAGAATATTTTACAAATTCTTATCTGATTACATTTTTCTTATCCGATTCGACAAATTCATCAAATTGAATGTGTGAGGTGTCCACAACCTGCCGCTGTCAGAACATTTAAAATAAAATCCTTATATCTCAAATAGTTTTCTTTTTAAAGTAAGTTAAACATAGCATTGTTTCTTGAAAAAATATCGCATATAACGTCGTTACATCGACGTTTATTGACAACGTCTTGGAAAGGTGACAAGCAAGATTACGTGAAAATGTTTCTTTAGTGCAAGGATTTAATGGTTTACATAAATATCTATACCTTTTCAACTAAATGGGTTAGAGTATTTCCAATCCTAATTGAAATTGAAAGAAATCTATGAAATAAAGGAAATTTTTATCAGATTTTAAATAAGTGTGGAATTAAAAACGAAAACACTATTTTGTCAAACAGCGACAATGATTTAACTGTCCATACATTTTTTCTAGCTGATACTACGATGTCCTTCCTCAAAAATATATTAAGATGAAGTTTAGAAAGAACAACTATGATTTTGGGCCAGATATTTTATACACACAGCAATAAATGACTTATGTAGTTGTTGGTAGACCTAGAGCGAGAGATGGGGAATAGCGCTGGTCCTCGTTTGTTTTGTTGGAGGTTCTTGGTTTTCGCTAGTATACGCCACGGTTGCCGATCTTAAAGGAAATTTCGTTTTGTTTTCTATGTAAACATATCTTCTTCCTCGTATTCCCAAAATGTCCACTTGTACTTTAACACGATGCAGATAGATTTGTCCGGTTAACAAGGAAAACACTTTGGACCATTTTCAAGCATTTTCTAAAGCTATATTCAACATAATCTAATAAAGATATTTTTTTTTATAAGTATGATATGTGTGTGGAATCACGGGAAGGATTTGAATTCACTAAATATAACTCTTTTAGCTGACACCTAAAACCAGGAATATTGAAATGTGGGAAATAATGTTAGAAATATTCTATTGTTTTTTTGGACGGAGCTATACATATACGACGGTCGTAACAGCGGGGTATTTTGAAAGGGAGGGGTGCACCATCTAAAATGGCTGATTTATGATTATTGTTATTATTTGCTAAAAAGAGTCTAGGTTTGATATGTATGTACATATGTTATAACTCTGAATTTTGAACTCCTGGTCATTTGTCAGAAGCATATAAGATCTATAATCATACAAATTAGATACATGAATTGTGATTGGGGAAAAAATTGTGCGGAGAACGAACGTCGTGTGTTAAAAAAACCGTTTTTTAAGATACTTTATAACGTCAGTTGTTTACGTACGTTACACCAACATTCATTACATCGTGACTGATAAATAAGTACAGCAAAAGCAAAGATGTTATCTATTGAATGATATCAAAATGGCTACCGTGATTTTTTAATGCATTTTATTTCCTCCTTCGATGATTCAAACAGTCATGAAATAAGGAATTACATCATTAATCACAAATGATCTATTTTTCATTTACGTCTACTTAGCGTTACTGTTTCAAATGACTGTGGTATTTTTACCTCATATGACAGTACTAATTTTGCTTAAATTTTTAATATATATATATATAGCTCTTATCCTTAGACGAATTTGACTCCACCTTTTTTTTTGGCACGCTGTTTTGGCTATAATAGCTCTAAAACTTCATTGTTATTTCGGATTTCAAACATTTCGGTTGAGCATCACTGAAGAGACATTATTTGTCGAAATGCGTATCTGGTGCATCAAAATTGATACTCTATAAGTTTTACACACACGCACGCACGCACGCACGCACGCACGCACGCACGCACACACACACACACACACACACACACACACACACACACACACACACACACACACACACACACACACACACATATATATGCTTGACTTTTGATATTAAAAAATCATTTGAAATGAACTTAGCCACATCTTTGTATAGATTGTTTTGTGTTTTATTTTAAATTCATATTAAGAAATAATGCATTCAACTCCGTTTACCTGATCAGGATATAGGGCTCACGGCGGATGTGACCGGTCGACAGGGGATGCTTACTCCTCCTAGGCACCTAATCCCACCCCTGGTGTGTCCAGGGGTCCGTGTTTGCCCAAACTACCTATTTTGTATTGCTTATAGGAGTTTTGAGATTGATCACTGTTCGTTATCTTCGCCTTTCATTCAAGAAAATAATGTATACATGACTGATGTAGCCTTATAGAAAAACATAAATTCTTTGAAAATCCGGAGAATCACTTCGGTTTTGGATTCTATAGATTTATAAGACGCATGTGCATTTTCAAAAACAAAATCAGTTTTATACACACTTGGTCTTGAACAAATTATTTGGACAATTAAGATATAAGATACCATAATTTTTCTTTTTACGTGCGGATAAGGCCGATGTGCTCTGCTTACCGTACCAGTTCTTTCTGTTTGCTTTCATCTTAAATAAGCATGACCATGCGACAATATAAATTAGAAAATTTGAACAGCAAAGGTAATTCCAACTACCAAAAATAATATTTCTTCGCTTTGATAAATGAATTTTCTTATACTTTATACATTTTACTATTAGTATTAAAAAGTTTTGAGCATAATGAAATACCAAATGGTTTTGATTTGATGATTTTGTCAAAGTGAAGAGCTATGGCCGTAGGTGGTTTTGATGTAGGCCTATAAAATTCGATTTATTCTCCCGAGGTTATTTCTAAAATTTACAACGCATCAAGACTTTTGCTTACTAAATCTCAAATATTGTGAAGTGCAGGCTTTTATGCTTACCGTTTTCCGTGCTTCACACACTCACTCCCACTGATGATATATACTTGCAGACTTGTGATGATAGCAAACACAACAATGTGTTGGGCGTATTTAAACAATGATGTATTGAATAAAGACAAAATATCCCTCCTCATTTTATGCTCTGACACCGGACTGCTCGGATAATGACTCAAAACTCTACTTCATCCAAATTCACACATATTTCACGATTTTGTAGATTGATGTATTCACACACTTCCTTGATTTCTTTGTGTACTCTAAATTACTTCAGAGTCTCTCATCTGTTTGACGGAAGTCACCTTTGTTTCATCGAGGGATTAGATGATTAATTTACAGCTTTTCTATTGTTCGAACAAGTCATTTTTCGCAGCCTGAACAATTTCACTTTCGAAGATTGAATAAGTTTTTCCATTTCAAAGTATGAACAAATCTATTTGGAGCTGACGGATTTCACTGGCATGTTATTGTTACAGAGGTCTCTTATATTTCTCAGACGTTTGTAAGTAAAACTTATCACTCCTGATACCTAATAGCTGCATATTAGTATCACTATCATAGTCGTTATTGTATGAAATATGACAGTATCAAAATCTATAAATAGATTTAAAATCAGCTCTATAAACTTCAGGTTTTCTTCCTCAAAGGAGATAAGAGTAAATCATTTTTAATCACATGATTTGCGAAAATATAATATATTTTTCTTGATTTGACGATCTTCATCTTTTACTTCACTATCACTTTCAAACACTTCTAAAACTAAATGAAGAATAGGTAATTATTGCAAGCAGCTCTATTTCGATATTTCATTATGTTTTGTAGGGGGTCAGATTGCATAATCATACCTATGTGATACATATGTTCTTGTATTTTTGTTTTCGACTCATTCTGACCCCCACTAGCGATTCTGTTATATAACTTCGTCATTTTCAAAATAAATGACATTTCTTCAATTCACATCACTGTCCTGTTTTCACTGCCTTTATCAAGTAACAAGCAAAGGCTACTTGGCAAGACATATTAACTAAGGAACATAAAATAATCTTCGACTTTGCATGACAACGACCACCATCGTCGCCTCATCGCAACAAACCTAGTGTAACACGCCCCTACTGGGCAGTCTGCACCATAAATCTTCACCATCGTCGTCAACGATGCATTTCTATAAACTTCATTTTTTCATAGTAGAAGGGTGAAGAAAGGGTGAAAATAACGAACACTGATCAATCTCATAACTCCTTTAAGGAATGTAAAATTAAGAGATGGGCGAACACGGACCCCTGGACATACCAGAGATGAGACCAGGTGCCTAGGAGGAGTAAGCATCCTCTATCGATTGATCACACCCACCATGAGCCCTGTATCTTGATCAGGTAACAGGGTAATCCGTAGTCTAATTCGGTGTGTAAAAGAACAGCCTAAGAATTGGTACGAAACACATCAGACAACGTTTGACCCAATGATGAAAGGAGAAGATAAGGAACAGCGATCAATTTCATATGATGTATTGGCAAACTAGATCGTTATAGCGAGCATAGAATTTCAGAAATGCTGATTTTAATCGAGACTGTTGAAACCGCTGTAACATTAACTTGTTTGTCAGTAGCTTGCTTCGATCTAAAACTGATCATACGTAGAAGAACACTTTTCGTATCGAATCAGTTTAGAGACATAAACATCATATACAGGTGATAATGGACGATAGGGGCTGTTAGCCTTAGTACGTAAGTCCTCGAAACTCGCGCTTCATACTTTACCGTATATCGAGGCCTTAGAGCTGTTGATGCCATGTCGATTCTAAAATCACGTGATTCGGTAAAAAGATGGAGGTCTAGACGTTCTTCTGCGTGTCGATAGGACTATAATTTATGAATTGATAGGGTAGGTAATAGTTTATAGTGGTTAGAAGGGTTATGAACTTATAGAAACTACTTGATGAAACATTTCTAACATTAAGATCTGTAAGATTTTTTCGGATGTGTAGTTTCCAAGCATCAAACATAATATTTTATATTGTAATTAATACCTTTGTGTCCTCTGAAACTAATTCGTTGTTCCTCTTGAAGTAATTAGAATCTGCAGAATTCCTTCTTTGGATGTTCAAGCTGATTTTGTAGCGGTGAACGCCCATTTCATGAGCTCAGAGCACAATAATTTTCAATTTAAACACTAATTAGTTTGCTCTTATATCATTTACCAAGTTTTGCAGTTTGTAAAATGTAAAGGTTTTCAGGCTATGATAACCAAAAATCTAAGAGCATCAAGGATTTAGCAAGACAGCGTTGTGAATAGAGGGCAAATCTCCAATAGTAAACAACCTCTATAATATTGATAGGCCTATAGTGTAACTTAGCCTATATCAAATAACATTATTTGTTCATTTACTAGATATTAGATGGGAAAGTAGTGCGGTAATCTGTGACGTCATACCTAAAGAGATGTACGCTCATAAACGAGAGCAACCGTGATTTGAGTACCTCTAGTGAATAAATGGCGATCATGTAACAACTGAAGTGGCACCAGTAACTGTAAAAATTCCCATAGACGACAGAAAGCGATCATTTCTATTGGATAAGTGATCGCTTTCAATCATGTTGAATATTATATAACTCATGAAAGGGGTAGTCATTGCTAGACAGAAAACCATTTCTAGCACACGCGAAACCTCCTTCCATTTGCTTTGGGAAAAGTTATGCAGGTAAGGAATTGTAGTATTTTTTGTGAATATTTTAAAAGACGGGGTTCTGCATGTACACATGGCGAAAGTTTTTGTTGATGTAGACCAATCTGCGATATGTTTGCAGTACCTAAACTTTAAGACACCAGAGCTTAGTACTTAAGCCAAGGTTAAAAATAATAATGATATTAATAATAATATTTATTTATATAGTGCCCTATATGACTATAAATAACCACTCTAAAGCGCTGCACACAATACAAATGATACAACATGTTATAACAGTAGTAAAAGAAAATTATAAAAACATTAAAACAGATAATATCAAAACATTGCTAGAAAGACATCAATAATGTGAAGTAAGATTACTACAATCTAAAACATGATGTACATGAAAAAAGTTCCACGCCGTACAATCAAATGATATAAAATACAATAGTTGAAATAAATATACAATTATACACTTGAAAAAGTCATGTTAAAATGATAGTAAGCCATAAAGATTTTACCACCTATAATACTAATAATATGCAAGTCTAAAAAGATGTGTTTTAAAATGTTTTTTTTAAAAGTGTTCAAATTCTGACAACGGCGGAGGGTATAAGGCAGAGAGTTCCAGAGTGTAGCTGCTGCCACATCCAAGAGCCTGTTTCCATATGTGGAGGTTCGACATCTAAGTCTAACTAATGTCAGTGAATTTTCAGATCTTAGGGAACGATTTGGTTGATAAACAGTGATCACCTCCTCCAAGTATTTTGGTATCAATTAGGTATAACTGCGAAATTATTACCCATAATACACAATCCAAAGCGGTTCAAAAATCTAGTTGTAATCAGTTTAATATTGATTTGATTATACGACAGTCGCTTGTTACATATACTTGGTACTATTGTAAGGTGGCCTAACTCTGATCCTTGGACGAATTTGGCTCTACTTTTTGGCACTCTAGTTTTCTTTTTAGCTCTTACAAGTTTATTATTATTTCGAATTTCCAAAATTTCGGCTTGAGCATTACTGAAAAGACATTATTGTCGAAATGCGCATCTGGTGCATCGAAATTGGTACCGTATAAGTTTTACATTCAGGTCCTCATTTTCAACTGTATCAGCATCATCAGTAATGACATGCACAGCTCCACTATGGCTTAAAGAAGACGAAGAACAAGAACACGTAGATGGATTATGTATATGATGGTCTATTTCTAGGCGCTGTAAAGTTGTTTTCTTTTTGTAATTCAAAAGTTTGGATGAAAGAAGTAAAAGTATATTTGTAGTTTATACAGGGTGTAGACTTAAACTTATGATATGCTGAAATACAAGACATCACTTTTTTTAATGACGAAATGTGTAGCTTATGTTGACGGCAGCTATTCCTTTGTTAGTAAAGTTAATTTAAGGAACTAACGGTATGACTCAGGAGAATTATTATTACATTGGGTCAAATGCTGTCTAACGTGTTTCATACCCTGATTTTGACTACAAATAACTCCGTTTACCTGATCAAGATACAGGACTCGTAGCGGGTGTGACTGCTCAATAGGGGATACTTACTCCTCCTAGGCATCTGATCCCACCTCTGGTATGTCCAGGCGTCCGTGTCTTGTTGTATAAATGAAGATAGCCTTGTGCATAGTGATAGCAGGGATGCGTTGACTCGAGGCTCTGCAATATAAAAGCAACAAGAAATTTCTAGATCTACATATTGAATAACAAAACAGCAATAATAAATAAACTGGACAAAAAGTAAACCAACAAGTACATAGATTACAAAAAAGCACCATTAATATCTTATCGATACAATGTACATATATATCCAGTATACAAAGTATTATATACGTGTATTTACCAAGATGAAATACCTTTAGACAGCATTGCACCATCTATTGTTAAATATGCTGCATGTGATTGAGAGGACACTTCATTTAAACTACGTGAGGCACAGCAAATATCGAGCTTCTGGATTATGGAAACTCGCATCACATGTTGATGGTTGTATGGCTAGACCATCTGAATATGACCCTAAAGCTCCAGTTAGTGAAGCCAAATCCCTCCTTAAATTCGTATCTTTTTACTGATATGAAAAGACGAGGTGAATTCTGGACACCAATAATTCAAATTTTACGTAATGAATTGTTGAATATCTATAGAAATATTATGAAATTCTTGATATATCGATAACTCCATAGCGAAAAATCTGAGGGAAATACATTACAATATTTAATACCAAAAAATAAGAAATCTCAGTTTCAAAAAAACTACTTATAATTCCTTGCACCAAATATCATCTATTTAGCATAAAGAAGTAATAAGCAGTGAAATGGTACACGACAGCAAATAAATGAAATATGTTTGATTCGATATATAATAAAGAAACCTAACTTACCATTTATTCCATTTCAACTTCAGACATGCCACTTTGGGGTTTGCTATAAGAGTTGTGATACACCTGTTTGTTTGCGTTTTTGCCGATTTCAACCCTCGCGTGAATTCCAGATTGACCGTCAGATTTAAAAGTGGTAAGAAAATGGTGGTGAACAATGTCTTGGGCATTGAAATTCGGATAACATGTACGCTATTTAATCTTGGAATATCAATATTAAGATAAAAAGAGATTTATCCGAAACTACACGAAGTTTTAGTCATGGATGCTTTGTGAGGATAATCAGAATAAATAAAAGGAATGCCCTATTATTCAATTCTAATATCTACCGAGGCATCGTAAACTAGACACAGCATAATATGAAAAGACAGAAATGGTATCTTAAATGAATAGTAATTTATCCGTATAATGTCCAGCGAAGCCACTTGTTCATTTCAAGCACTAGTTCAACTCGTGTATAATTATTACCCAGATTTCATGTCATAATATTTAATGTTGACATCTTTTTTATTTCTAGGGAATATGATTTATCAGCTACAAAGACTAAGTGAGACGGGTATATAAACGGAAATATTATAGATACTTGTTTGATTTACTTACCTTTTCCCGTGTACATGTACTTGATTTGATGGATTTATAGAATTCGAAAGCTGCCATTGAATAACTGGATATGTTCATGTGATATTTTTCTCCATTGAAAATAGTTTCTAAATTTAGTTTGAGAATTGCTACGTATATCATTTCTACATATGCAATCTTTCAAAAACCTGCCTATATTGTCAGGTTTATACATTGTCACCTTTAAAGGACACATCTCGTGTTTTCAAAGTATGCAGAATTATATGCATTTTGTCCTCCTTATGCTTATAGAAATTAATTGTAATAGTTAGTTCGCTGAAGTATTGCGATAATTAGCCACAATACGGACTTACATCTATGCCCCGATTTCAAAAAGCCTAGTGAATTAGATAGGTAGTCACGTGGTACAGTGACGTCATATGCGACCTTCGTCGATCAACTTGTAGTAAAAGTAGTGTTAGATATTTTTAAAAACTCAGGTTTTAGGGGCCTAATTTATCTACCATGGATACCATTTATTTCGATGTTGACAAATTTCCTGAGCCTTATATCTTTTAGCCACCAGTGCATACAAATAGCGACCCAAATGTAGTGAGGAAAGCGAGTATGAAATCTGCATTTGCGAGTAAATAATGTTTACATGGGATCACTGTGTAAACACTATTTGGTAATGCCATTTCTGTAAGCAACTGTAATTAGCGTTGTTGCTTTTCTAAAATGAACAGTGCAATTATTATTAAATTTATTTTTGGAGAAGATAGATAGGTCTAAATTATGATACAAATAAGTATCATTGACAACTAGGCCTACTGTCAAGGATGCATTTCGAATTTTTTTAAAAATAAAAATGATCTTATCGTGAAAATCACAATACTTTTAACTTATTTTATTCAAGCAATTTTATTAATCATTATTTTTTTTATTTACACGTTGTGACTTAGGACGTGGGAGCGCGGCGTGCTGTTGTTGTTACGTGTACGCGTTCCTTGAAAAAAAAAATGAAAACATTATAATTCAAATCAAAGTTGGGAAATATATCATATTTTATTATTTATAATTGAAAGTTCAAGATTTGAATTTCATCGCTTTCAAACTCGAAAACTACGCAAACTGTTTCATTTAAAACACATGTAAAGTAGTTTTAGGCATGAAATGAATTAAATTTGCTGAAAAAATTTAAAAGTTTTGAAACATGCGATGTGTCCTTTAAGACGACCTTTCTATACATTAAAACTTCTTTATCATATAGAAAGGTGGAATTGTTCATGTGATATTTTTCTCCATTGAAAGTAGTTTCTAAATTTAGTTTGAGAATTGCTACGTATATTATTTTTACATATGCAAACTTTCAAAAACCTGCCTATATTGTCAGGTTTATACATTGTCACCTTTAAAACGACTTTTCTGTACATTAAAACTACTTCATCACATGGAAAGGTGTTGAAATGACAGAAGAGAAGTAAAGGGAAATAGAAGTGGATGATTTGTTAGTCAATGCAAAAGATGCTATTTTGACAAAAAGGAAGAAAATCATTAGTGAAATAAAATATCAAGTTCACATTTTGTTACTATGAAACATTATTGGAAGACAACATTGAAAACAAAAGATATCCAAGAATGAGCCTTTTGTATGCATTTAAACTTTTGTACTTTTCACTGAAATATGAAATGCGTAATACATGCAGGAAACTGAATCAAATTTGGGCTTTTCATAATCATTTGGACATACAAAAGGTGTTGTTTGGTGCAGCATCACTTTCCGGTTTTATGGAGTTTTGAGTCGACTTCAAGTGGTTTCCGGCTTTGGTTTTTGTAGAAAAAGTGGATGCTGTAATAGAAAATAGATATATATTTTTATTATCAATGTGGAATATACCAGTATCTCTTATACTTAAAGAGATATTTTTGATCAAATAAGATACATCATGTAAAAAATATACCCTGGGAAGAGAATGAAATCATCTTTATAATGATCAAAGACATGTTTATCTTTTAAAGCGTTTATTTCACTTTGGAGTTTTTCATCATTAGAGAAATATCCCTAGACGGATTTCAGAAAGAGGGAACATTATAGGTGAAAGATACATTTTTCTAATTGAAAACTATATTTCATGAGAAACATTCACATTGACTTTAACATAATTTCACCATGATTTTTTTTTTATTAATACTTACCTATGACAATTGGCGAATTGATCACTGAATATTTTTATCAATATTTTAATGATTAGTGAAATAATTTTGATTTCGTTACCCAATCACCATTTTTTATAATACTAGGTAAGCATATTTCATTAATGCTATTTTATCGATTCATTATCTTCCATTAAGTACATACTGCAATTGCAGGTTTAGTATGGATGATTGTGATGATGGGTTCAGAATTTTGGTGTAATAAGTGTTGGTACATGTTCTTAAGACCTCGCCAATTTCCACACAAAAATTATCAAGCAGTAAAATGGAAGGAAAGAATGAAAATAAACATACAAGAATGCTAAGGGGAAACGAATATTCTTTACAAATTATAGTGCTAGATGTAATCCGCGCTAAATTATGTTTATATCCGCATGGGTTGGATTGAAATTCAAATTTGTAAAGATGGTCGATAACAGAATTGTGATTATTGCTTTTAAATGAATATAAAATCACATTTGTATTTTGTTTTCTTCAGTGGAAAAGTCATATTTCATTCATATGTCGATTCAATATATCCCAGTGAACTCAAAATAAAAAACACCACAGAATCGTCCACTTCTCCTTCATACTTAGATATTTTATTGAAGGTAGATATCAACGGCAAACTAACAACTTGCCTTCATGACAAACGGGATGATTTCAACTTCTCCATCGTTAACGTCGCATATTCATGTAGCAATATTCCATTATCACCTGCATATGGTGTTTATATCACTCAACTGATTCGATATGCAACAGCTTGTTCTGCGTATGGTCAATTTTTAATTCGAAGCAGGCTACTGACAAACAAATTGATGGTGTGTGGGTTCCAACAGTTTCGTTTAAAGTCAGCATTTCGCAAATTCTATGGTCGTTATAACGATCTAGTTTACCAATACAACCTATCATTGGGTCAAATGCTGTCTGACGTGTTTCATGCCGATTGTTAGAGCGTTCTTAGCACACTGATTTTGATACCTCCGTTTACCTCATCAAGATATAGGGCTCCCGGCGGGTGTTGCCGGTCGACAAGGGATGTTTACTCCTCTTAGGCACATGATCCCACCTCTAGTATATCCAGGGGTCCGTGTTTACCGAACTCTATTTTGTATTGCTTATAGGAGTTATGAAATTGATCACTGTTAGTTATCTTCACCTTTCATTTCATAGATAGCTCCTCTCAGATAATCAAGTGTTCCTCCAAACTTTCTATTATATCATAATGCGTTTATTGCTATATTAATCGGAAAAGGCTACTGACAAACAACTTGATGTTAGAGCGGTTTCAATACTCTCGTTTAAAGTCAGCATTTCTTAAATTCTATGGCCATTAGAATGATCTACTTTGCAAATACAATCTATCATTGGGTCAAATGCTGTCTGACGTGTTTCATGTCGATTGTTAGGCCGTTCTGGGCACACTGAATTCGAATTCGGATTACTTCATTTACCTGGTCAAAACATAGGCTCACGGCGGGTCTGACCGGTCAACGGGGGATGCTGAATTCTCCTAGGCACCTGATTCCAACTCTGGTATATATGTTTGCCCATCTCTTTATTTTGCATATTTTATAGATGTTATGACATTGATCACTATTCTTTATCTTCACCTTTCATGAGAACGAATCCCACCCCAATTAGGATAATCTGACGAAATTTGGGTAAATTTTGTGTTTGATGTGCTCCTTCCCTACATGTTCCATTCAATCTGTAAGGTCTATAAATTTACGAAGCTTCTTTTTATTCTAGTGAAAATAATATCTAAATGTCAATGTCATTTTATGTTAATTTATTATGCAATATTTTAAGCTATGGGTTTATTTCTTATTTCTAGCTAGGACAATTTTGATCAGCGTTTTCTCTTAAACACCGAATTCAGCATGCAGACCTTAACTTATACGTAACAACCAAACAAGGTTCAAAGTATTGTGCATCATGTATTCTAAAAAAAACATTCTAAAGAACTTTTAGTAAATTTGAAATTGCAAAACTTTTTTCAAATCAACAAAATCAGAACAACATCACACAATCATTCCTCACAATGAATTAAAAAGTACATGTTTTCATATCATAGACAGTTGTTTTGTTTTTCAATAAAAATGAAAAAACAAAGTATTCTGATTCTACGCACGAGTACTCTGAAGATGCTATTAAAAAGATTCTGCATTTCCTCATCGACAATATTTTCGTAGTTTTTGGTGATCAGGTCTTCCAACAGTCTTGGAATTCCCATCAGCATCAATTGTGCTCCTTTATTAGGTGACATATTTTCCTATTGTTATGAGGCAGAATTTACTTGAAAGCTTCTATATGTAAAAACAAAATCTTGCTGTGGCCTTCAACTCGACATTTAGATATATCGACGATGTTTTATCTATTAACAATAATCAGTTTCATTCATATCGTTATTAGATATATCCCAGTGAATTCGAAATAAGAGACATCACATAGTCTTCCACATGTGCTTCGTACTTAGATATCTTACTGAACATATATGTTAACAGCAGCAACTCAAATTTTTGACAAACGGGATGGCTTTAGCTTCTTCACTGACAAATCCCATATTTAAGTAACAATATTCCATTATCACTTGCATATGGTTTTTACGTCTCTCAAGTCAATCGATACGCATGAGCTTCTTCTGCATATAAACAGTTTTTAAATCGAGGAAGGTTATTGACAAGTAATTTGATGTTCCAGGAGTTTCAATACTCTCGTTTAAAGTCAGAATTTTGTAAAATGCATGGTCGTTATAGCTATGTAATTTACCATTACAATCTGACATTTGGGCAAAATGCTGCTGATGTGCTTCACACCCATTGTTAGGCCGTTCTTTACATACTGATTTGGACTACGAACTACTGATCAAGATAGAGACCTCATGGCGGATGTGACAACAGCGGATGCTTACTCCTCCAAGACAGCATTCCACCTAATAATAGGTTGTATTTGCAAATAAGATCATTATAACGACCAGAAAATTTGCTAAATACTAACTTTAAAGGAGACTGTTGAAACTCCTGTAACATCAACTTATTTCTTAGTAGCTTGCCTGTATCTAAAATTTATAATTCCCCGGACATGCTCTCGCGTATCGATTCAGTTGAGAAACATAAACACCATATGTAGGTGATAATGGAATATTGCTTCATAAATATCGGAAGGTAACGATGGACATCTAAGTAATCTGAACGACGCTCCACTTTTAAACTCTGACAGGTTGTATTTGTAAATCGTGATGACAACTATGGAATTTGAGAAATGCTGACTTTAAAACGAGACTGCTGAAATCCCTGTGACATCAACTTATTGTCATTATTTCTTGTTATGGTAAGAAAAAAGAGGAATGAAATCCTGACTTTATGATGACCTGCTTGGTACGCGAGTCAACACCACGCTTTGGAGTCACATATTCTGTTTTCGTATAGCACGTTTGATTGAACAACTTGAGTTACGCGAGTTGCTATAGTTGTAAATAAAACGTGTCTTTCATAACACTAGTGTTAAACACGGGTTGGAAAAAATTACTACTGGCTTTAGCGGGAGCATCAAGTGTTAAACATGGCGGATAATGAAGAGAAATGTTGAGTTTGACATGTGAAATTATAACATTTTGAGAATATAAAGCAAAATTACTATACAAAAAGATACATTTGACTAAAGTTTAATTAACTGATGCTTTGTTTTTAATAATTGATATAAATATTTCTAAACATTGTTAGATGTATGTTTTGATTTCAATATGTTGGGAATAAAGTAAATTTTTGGGATGAATTATATACGCTCTACGTTTGGTTTAATTTTGTTGATATTTACACTATTTTAGTACTGTATTTACATGTATATTCATGTAATAGGAATTAAATACTGCTCGGTATCAAAATGAACTACCATATATATATAAATTGTCATTTATACGATTTTCATATCAAACGCCATTTTTCCAAAATAACACTAGAGCAACAGTTGTTGTTTCATTTACATTCATGGAGTCTAACCTCTGTGCATGCACAGGCATCACTATAGAGTTACCCGAGTTTTCCTAATCAAACGTGTCCCTTGATAATACTTTTATGATACCAATGGTATCCAAAGAAAAAGGAAGTGCTTTGTCTACTTTTGATTTGCAATATATGGAGTCATTGACTTTATGTCGTTTTCCGCTTTGATACTTGTAGAAGAAGTAGATTCTGTTATAAAATTAGAAATTCTATTATTGATACATGCTTCAAACCAATCGTCATTTTGAATAACCTTTTGTACACTTATCGCTTATTTATGAAAGGCGAAGATAACGAACAATGATCAATCTCATAACTCCTATAAAAGCTTATCGACAATATTCTAACACGTACTTTTACCCTTAACAACAGTCATTGTGATAGATCCTTTCTGCATCATTATTTATTGTAATACAGCTTTTGTATAATTACTGATATTCATTTTGATAAACCTTGTGTATTCTTCCTTATGATTATTTGAATACACCCTTTGTACATTCACAGAATTTTATTCTAATACACTCTTTGTATAATAACCAATAATTATTCTTTTTTATTCCTTGTACAATTCAATGTTGAAATTCTGATTAACCCTTTGCACTCTTACCGGTAAATGTTTTGCTAATATTTGTATACTTACCGGTACTTCTTTTGACACACCCTATATGGGGACTACACACTTCATCCGGACTACATTTATACCGGAAACCACAGTTCTCCCCGTACGACGGGTATGGACAAGTAGTGGAACAGTTATCTCCATAGGAACCTGTAGGACAGGCTACAGAAAAAATAAACGGAAAATGAATAATACATTAACATATACAATGATTTGTACTATGAACGGAAAAATGCAAGCTAGAACATAATCAATCAAAATCAATCATTTTTGTTTAGACTTCGTTTCTACTCTTAGATATAGCTTTCAGTCAGACTGAAGTAGAATTAGAGAAAAAACGTATGATGCATTTATTTTGATAGACTGTGTGTGTTTACCTAGAATTAATCTAGTAAACCCTATGTAACATTATATGTAGTTATTCAAATATATTTTCCACAATTACTGGTTGTTATTCTGATACATTCTTTGTACAGTTACCGGTAGTTATTCTGATGCATTATTTGTACAGTCACCGGTAGGTATTCTGATACATTATTTGTACAGTTACCGGTAGTTATTCTGATGCATTGTTTGTACACTTACCGGTAGTTATTTTGATGCATTGTTTATACAGTTACCGGTAGTTATTCTGATGCATTATTTGTACAGTCACCGGTAGGTATTCTGATACATTATTTGTACAGGTACCGGTAGTTATTCTGATGCATTGTTTGTACACTTACTGGTAGTTATTTTGATGCATTGTTTATACAGTTGCCGGTAGTTATTCTGATGCATTGTTTGTACAGTTACCGGTAGTTATTCTGCTGCATTGTTTATACAGTTACCAGTAGTTATTCTGATACATTCTTTGTATAGTTACCGGTAGTTATTCTGATACATTCTTTGTATAGTTACCAGTAGTTATTCTGATACATTATTTGTACAGTTACCGGTAGTTATTCTGATGCATTGTTTATACAGTTACCGTAGTTATTCTGATACATTCTTTGTACAGTTACTGGTAGTTGTTGTAATACATTATTTGTACAGTTACCACTAGTTATTCTGATACATTCTTTGTACAGTTACCAGTAGTTATTGTGATGCATTGTTTGTACAGTTACCGGTAGTTATTCTGATATATTACTTGTATAATTACCTGTAGTTATTGTGATGCATTATTTGTACAGTTACCGGTTGTTATTGTGATACATTATTTGTACAGTTACCGGTAGTTATTCTGATACATTCTTTTTACAGTTACGGTAGTTATTCTGATACATTCTTTGAACCATTACCAATATTCTTTCCGTCACACCCTTTGCACACGTGGCGGTATCTCTTCTTTATACACCTATATGCAGTTTTTTGTTTCATCCTTTGTACTCTAACCGGTAAATTTTAGCTAACATTTATACTCGTACCGGTATATTTTTTGCTAACCATTTGTATGCTTTCCGGTAACACCCATTGCACACGTGGCGGAACATATATATCTATTCTTTATACACTGATATGCAGTCATTTGGTTTCACCTTTTGTACTCTTATCGGTATATTCCTAACATCTATATGCTTACCGGTACTTTTTTGACACACCCTATATAGGGATTACACACTTCATACGAACTATATTTACACAGGAAACCACAGTTCTCCCATACGACGGGAACGGACAAGTAGTGGAACAGTCGTCTCCATAGGAACCTGTAGGACAGGCTACAGAAAAATAAACCCAAAATGAATAATACATAACTCATACAATGGTTTGTACTATGAACGGAAAAATGCAAGCTAGAACATAATCAATCATTTTTGTTTAGACTTCGTTTCTACTTTTAGATGAATGGTGAAGATAACGAACAGTGATCAATCTCATAACTCCTACAACCAATACAAAATAGATAGTTGGGCAAACACGAACCCCTGGACACACCAGAGGTGGGATCAGGTGCCTAGGAAGAGTAAGCATCCCCTGTTGAGCGGTCACACTCGCCGTGAGCCCTATATCCTGATCAGGTAACGGAGTTATACGTAGTCAAAATCAGTGTGCCAAGAAGGGCCTAACAATCGGTATGAAACACGTCAGACAGCATTCGACCCAATGATAGGTTGTATCGACGAACTAGATCGTTATAACGACCATAGAATTTGTGAAATGCTGACTTCAATCGAGACTATTGAAACCCTTGTATCATCAACTTGTTTGTCAGTAGCTTACCTCAATTTAAAAACTGACTATACGCAGAACAAGCTCTTGCATATCGAATCAGTTGAGATATATAAACACCATATGCAGGTGATAATGGAATGTTGCTACATAAATATGGGAAGTTGACGATGGAGAAGCTGAAATCATCCCGTTTGTCATACAGTTGAGTTGTCATTTTGCCGTTAATGTCTACTTTCAATAAAATATCTAAGTATGAAGCAGAAGTGGACGACTCTGTGGTTTCCTTTATTTCGAGCTCACAGGGATATATCAAATCGACATATGAATGAATGTTATTATTGTTAATAGACAAAACGTCATCAATATATCGAAATGTCGAATTGAAGGCCACAGCGAGATATTTTTTCTTCTCACATAGAAGTTTTTGAATAAATTCTGCTTCATGTGAATATAGAAACAGTTCAGCTAACAAAGGAGCACAATTCATGCCCATGGGAATTCCAACAGACTGTTGGATGACCTGATCACCAAAGACCACAAAGATATTGTCAATGATGAACTGAAGCATTTATTTTATTTCAACTTCAGAGTACTTGTGTGTGGAATCAGAGTGGTTTTTAACAAAGTAAGTTTTTGAATGACTGATCACTAGATATAAATATTTCCGATTTCCATTTTTGTTGAAGAAGCAACTGCCTATGATGTCGAAAAGTCTAGTCTTTAATTTATCGTGAGGAATGGTCGTGTATAGTGTTGAAAAGTGATAGGTTTTGATGTTATTGAGTTGGGAAATATTCTGCGATTTCTAGTTTACTAAAAGTTCTTTAGAATTTTTTAGCATCCACATTTGATTAACACCACTTCTAGATATATCTTTCAGTCAGACTGAAGTAGAATTAGAGAAAAATGTATGATGCATTTATTTTGATAGGCTGTGTGTGTTTACCTAGAATTAATCTAGTAAACCCTTTGTAACATTATAGGTAGCTATTCTAATATATTTGCACAATTACTGGTTGTTATTCTGATACATTCTCTGAACCGTTACCAATATTTTTTCCATCACAATCTTTGCACACGTGACGGTATCTCTTCTTTATACACTTATATGCAGTTTTTGTTTCATCCTTTGTACTCTTACCGGTAAATGTTTGCTAACATCTATATGCTTACCGGTATTTATTTTGATACATCCTATATAGGGACTACACACTTTATCCGCACTACATTTACACCGGAAACCACAGTTCTCCCCGTACGACGGGTATGGACAAGTAGTGGAACAGTTATCTCCATAGGAACCTGTAGGACAGGCTACAGAAAAAATAAAAGTAAGATGATAAACTCTTGTTGTTATAGAAGCAACGGGAATAATACATTAACATATAAAATGGTTTGTACATTGTACTATGAGAGAAAAAGGGAAGGTATAACATAATTCTGAATGAATCATTTTTGCTTTTATTTTAACTCTTAAATATAGCTTTCAATCAAACTGAAGGAGAATTAGACAGTAACTTACGAATGCATTCACCATTGTCATCGTAAAAATTTGTGCAGCACTCGCCTCTGCAAAAATGTTTTGTAATCAAATTATCTCTTCTAATAAGAATATTATATTTTGAATACATTTGTACGTATCCCAAGAATTAAATTTTGTACTGTTATAAATTCAGAAAAAAATTGAGAAAATATTGATTTTTCTCAAAAATTGAGAAAAAATTGATCCATGGATAGCATTCCACATGTTTTGACATAGATCTATCTTTCCACTAGATTCATTTCACTCACAATATATTCTTGAAATTCATATATCACTATTCATAGGTTGTTGACTGGATATCGGGAAATATACCCGTCAGAGGTTCCTGTTTTGAAAAGCGGACCGAGGTTGCGAGGTGGTATTTGTTTTCTTTGTTAATTCTGCAAAACGATGAAGGGCTGGCATATTTTCCGTAAATAACCTTTTCATAGCATTTTTTCTCGTTGTATATACTTCACATTCTATTCATATTCCGCAATTTTGAAATAAATTTGATTTGAACATATTCTATTGAATAAATATACAAAGGGGTTGGTTACAAGTTTTAGCAACTTAGAAAACCTATCCAGTATACAAGGTATATTATGGTATACATGTACAAATAAAGATTGTCATACATGTACCACAGAAAATATGATAATCGTTATGATATACAATTATGATAATATACAATATATATGTATAGGTTCATTTAAGTACATAATCAGGCATAAAATGCAAAATATATTTAAAATATGATATATATAGGTCTGATTAAAATCTGTTACAGTTCTTAATAAACTTCTGAACTGCTTTGAAAATATTAAAAATTACATCATCTGAAAAAATCCCTTTCCTTATAATAAAAAGTTGGCATCGACAACAGCAATGCCATTTACCTGAAATATTTTAGTTTGAATTAGAAAAAAAACTATGATAGGTAATCTGAAGATAACGAAGAGTAATCAATCTCGCAACTCCTATAAGCAATACGAAATAGATAGTTAGGCAAACACAGACCCCTGGACACATCAGATGTGGGGTCAAGTGCGTAGGATGAGTAAGCATCCCTTGTCGACCGGTCACACCCACCGTGAGCCCTATATCTTGATCAGGTAAACGGAGTTATCCGTAGTCAAAATCAGTTTGCCAAGAACGGTCTAACAATCGGTATGAATAACGTCAGACAGCATTTGACCCAATGATAGGTTGCATTAGCAAACTAGATCGTTATATCTACCATAGAATTTGCGAAATGCTGACTTGAAATGATACTGTAGAAACCCCTGCACCATCAACTTGTTTGTCAGTAGCCTGCTTTGATTTAAAAACCGACCATACGCAGAACAACCTCTTGTGTATCGAATCAAGAGATATAAACACCATATGCAGGTGATAATGGAATATTGCTACATAAATATGGGAAGTTGACGATGGAGTAGGTGAATCATCCCGTTTGCATAAAGTTGAGCGGTTAGTTTGCCGTTAGTATTTACTTTCAATAAAATATCTTAGTATGAAGCAGAGGTGGACGAATCTGTGGTGTCTTATTTCGAGTTCACATGAATATATCAAATCGACAGTTATCATTGTTAATAGATAAAACGTCGTCGATATATATAAATGTCGAATTGAAGGCCACAACAAAAGATTTGTTTCTTCAAGTTTTTGAATAAATTCTGCTTCATAGGAATACAAAAACAGGTCAGCTAACAACGGAGCACAATTCATGCCCGTTTGAATTCCAACAGACTGTTGGAAGACCTTAACACCAAAGACCAGATAGATATTGTCAATGAGGAACTCCAGCATATTTTTTGTTTCAACTTCAAAGTACTTGTGCATGGAATCAAAGTGGTGTTTAAGAAAGTAATTTTTTGGATGACTGATCACTAGATGTGAATATTTGCGTTTTCCTTTTTTGAAGAAGCAACTGTCTATGATGTGAAAAAGTGTAGTCTTCAATCTATCGTGAAGAATTCTCGTGTGAAAAGTCATACGTTTTGATGTTATTGATTTGAGATTTACACCACTTCTAGAATATGTAGTGGCACAGTAATTTGAAGTTTGTCCTTCACAGCTGTTAATATTTTCGTGAAGAGCAAAGATAGGGGCGTGGTAAAACACCTACTGGATACCCTTGTTCTACGTACCGATCGTCAACACAGTTGCATTTACGTGTTGTTTCTGCATTGAGTGGTAAAACCAATAAGGCTAATTCTATGTTTCGACCTCTTCATGAATTAAAAATTATCATTTGAAATATTAAATTCATTCTACCTACATACAATAGAAACTGTTTGACCCATTCCCCTTCAAACATTCATATTTCAATGATAGTCATGTGTGTTATATCCTGATGGAACAATAGTGAACACGGAAGATTCATTGATTGGGAAGCACATTTTCATAAACAGGAAACAAGTTATGCAATAAATTCAGTCAAACATTATACGTATTGAGCATTCATATACGACTAAGCGTGGAAATGGCCATACTTGGCCCCGAATATTTCAAAATACATTGATTTCTTTGAAATAGTCAATTTCATATTGTTATACGTTGAAACAAAAACGAATATCTGTTTTTCTTCAAGACGATTCCTATTTTCGGATATGACCTCACAAATTTGGTGAAGAAATAATCATTCTTTGTTATAGGCATGCATCATTATCATTTTCATATATATCCAACACCTAAGATAGAATCATTCACAGGTGTGCTATATTTTATCGTTGTCGCCGCTCTCCAAATATCTACTGCTTATGATTATGGCAATTTTTGACCATTTATACTTATAAATGAACAAATTTTGCCCATAAACTCCGAAATGCTTGCTCCAGAGTTACTGCTTGCACTTAAATATTGCTTCATATATGAGGTGGAGTCCGTAAACTATAATAGAATATTACATCATGAGTAAATATCGTAAAATTAATTAAAATCCTACTTTCCTTTTCGATAAACTACTCTGAAATAGCAAATATGAAAGTAGAGTGGCGGACACGCTTGGCGGATCTAAGCCAGTTTTCTTTTTTTTTTTTTAAATGACAACTTAATGACAATACGATATGAAGTAAATCCATTGGTTATCAATGCGTGATTTTAATCGAACAGAAGAAATATGTTTTTATAATTGTTGAATAAATAAAATGTGAACATATCTTTACCGTTGCAGATTATTGACATATGGAACTTTGTTTATAGCACAACTCCATGACTCCCATTTCAGTGCAAGTTCGATCTCTTCTCATACTTCTGCCAAAGGATATGTTCACAAGATACTGGTATTACCAGATCCTACACATGGTTTCTGTCTTAAACTATCGCATCATGTTAGAAACCCTTTTCTCTATTTGTTTCCATTCTTTTCTGAGACTTGGTGAAGTCACTGTTAAGCAGGGCATTGTCCCTGATAAGGTCATTCAATTTAAAGATGTAGAATTTCAATACAATGGCTCAACTCTCTACAGAGTTCAATTAGTATTTCAAAACCCCCCAAAAAATGAATAAACCCATTACTATCTGTTTGGAGAGTTCCCCCATGCCTGACCATTGCCCTGTCAAAGCACTGTACCTCTATCTATCTCATTCAGGTCATACATCTGGTCCACTTTTTCAATACAGGGATGTCTCTCCAATTACATACAATTATGTTTCCAAGCAACTTCAACCATTGTAATATTTGTGGGAATCAATCCGGCATTGTATAAAGGTAACAGTTTCCGCATTGGTGCGGCAACATACGCAGCACAAAAAGGCGACTCTGAAAACTATATCTAGCAGTTAGGTCGTTGAAACTGAAAGGCCTTGAAAAGCTATATTCGAATCCCTACCCTCTCTGTTTGAGAACCCCATTTTCTCACCCAGGGTAGTTCATTGATAGCTCAGTGATTAACTGCTATCTGATCTCTTTATACCTGACAGATATACATTCTTTTTTCCTTTACAGGACAGGTCAATGTGTAACTGCTGTATGTACAAATGTATATGTACAGTGTATCTTAAATACACAACATTTCCTATATTCCTGGAACTCCCCCCTCGGGTATCAAATTATGCAGGTCTGTTTTACTGCTGCACCAAAGTCAATACAAAATATATTCGTTAGATAGGACATACGTTTTGTGTTGAACTCTGTAATTTTACTATGCAGGTCAGTGTTTAGCTGCTGCATCACCCCCTCCCTTACCTTGAAGCGTATTTACTTGTATGTTGACTCACAAATACTATTGAACAAATTATGGTTTGTTAGTCTATGCAGATCTCTTTGTACAGTGGTAATTAGTTCATTGCAAACAGCTCACCTCGGATGGTTCTGAATATGATTAGATAATCATATCCTTGGCCTTATTGTTCGCCATCGTTTTGCTTTTTACGCTTTCGAACAAGATGTCCAAGTTTATGTTCAACTAGGCAGTAGTATTTGTTATTTGTTATAATCCTTTTTGGGGGAAATCAGGACAGATATGTTGAAATCCTGTGTAATTGATGTTTTATATCGGTTGATTTTCCCCTGTTTGAACTAGTAAGTAGTATTGGTTTTTGGTAAATTATTTATGGAGGGGGGGGGGGCTCTGTGCCCGAGTGGTTAGAGCATCGCGCTCAAAATCACACAGCCTCTCACTTCTGGTCGCGCGGGTTCGAATCCCGCTCGCGCCGGTAAGTGAGAAAGTTTCCCAGTTTACTTTCGGAAGGTCGGTGGTCTCTTCCCAGGTACATTGTATCTGGGTTTTCTCTTCCACTAATAAACACTGGGCGCCAACAGATAACTGAAAAATTGTTGAGTGTGGCGGAAAACAGCAAAAACAAAATTATGGGAGAAATAAGGACAGATGTGTCGATATTGGTGCAATGATATGACAATGTTTTATTATTTGATGACCCCCCCCCTTTATTTGTGAACCTTTATTTTCGTCATTTGTCAGAACGAAGTTAAGGTCTACAACCAATCGTGTGTTACCGATTCAAGCCGATAAGTTGCGATTGGTTTACAAGATAGCCATAAAATTGTATAGATGTTCAATGTTATTTATAAATATAATAGTATTGACTAGGCCCATATTTATCATTTTATGAACATTTTTAATTGTATTGCTTATATACATCTCATTCAACAAAGGACACCCCTATCCTCCTGTGACCAACGATCTGACACATTGATAATTTTTTATACGATATTCATCTAACATTTTCGATGTTCTTGATTTTTCCCGTGATTATAGAAGCCACTGTTACGACTTTTTATAATAATTAATTAATTAACAGTCACTGATATTTACAAAAGCACAAAAAAAAAATCATTTCGGTTGAGCATATTTTGTGATGACACAGATCTTGAAAGTAAGTAATAAGTCTAAAACTGTCCAATATGTCAGATATCGAATGACTCGAGACTCGGAAAATGCGCCTTACGGCTTAATTTTTTTTAACGAAATTAGGTTGTACACTACCTGACAATGTCCAAGAAATCAGGTCATTGTTTACAATGCAAGGTGAAGATAACGAACAGTGATCAATGCAAGGTGAAGATAACGAACAGTGATCAATCTCATAAGTCCTACAAGCAATACAAAATAGATAGTTGGACAAACACGGACCCCTGGACACACCAGAGGTGGGATCAGGTTCCTAGGAGGAGTAAGCATCCCCTGTTGACCGGTCACACCCGCCGTGAACCCTATATCCTGATTAGGTAAACGGAGTTATCCGCAGTCAAAATCAGTGTGCCAAGAATGTTTACAATGTAGCAGGTTTTCTGTTTGTCATTCATATTTATTAAAACAATATTTTATTAATTAATAAGTGAATGGGATTGGGCAGCAGGCATAGCCCATTTCAGCCCTCCCAATACCGCTTTCATTTGCAATAGAGAGTTTCAAATTTTGAAATTATGGAAGACCGTTCATTTTGTCTGGTCAACTATTAGGCATGACGGATTACAATTGCATTCGTAAAATCATTATCTAATTTTCAATACGGAGTCAGATCATAAGGAACGTTTAATATCATCCTTTGGCCTTCAACTCGACATTTAGATATATCGACGTTTTATCTATTAACAATTATTATTTCATTCATATGTCGATTCCATATATCTCAGTGAACTCGAAATAAAAAGTAACCACATAGTCTTCCACATCTGTTTCGTATTTAGATATTTTATGTGAGCATAGATGTTAACTGCAAATTACCAACTTAATTTTATGACAAACGGGATGACTTGTTTAGGGATTTTCTCATTCTCTTTAAGAATTTGAATTTACAAAACCTAAATAGTTTGTGTACAAAGAAAACTTAAAGACCAATTTATCACAAACGAATTACAGTCATTCATCACTATTTTGAAAGGTAGCTATTTTAGTCTAAAGGATATGAAATGTAAATAAAATAGGTGACAGTTACAGATAATACAATGAAAAGATTGATCTTGTTTTTATCGTTGAAAGTTACGTTTAATCTGTTTTAGTACATGCTTATCCACATTATTTTTTACAAGTATTTGTTATATCAGATTAAAAACAAAATATGAATGGTCTCTATTAATGGACAACTTCAAGATATGTGTCCCTTTGGCTGGTTAGCTCGCTTTGACAGATCGATGGACTTTCCACTTCAAAGGTCTGACACTCGGTCCGACTTCCGCTTTCTGACATCCCTTTTGGTGGCGAACCTATCACGTCTATATACGTGTTTAACATACATACTGGTTTCAGGTAAGAATTATCTGGGGATTCATAAAGTGTGTCGGTCACAACATCCAGATAATCTGAACGTCTCTCTTCCAAACTCTGATCTTCTTGTCTAACACTTGGTTCTTCTGGTTTAATATCGATCACTTTATTCCTTAATTTTGGACGCATTGCTTTTGTGACATCACAGATATCAATTTTCAAATCATCTTCGTTTGAGTTTTGTTGTTTTATTGACGGTTGCGACTCGATTTTGTCGTATCTTGAAATATTTTCCAGCATGCCAGACTCGTTGATTTCTACATAAGCCTCTTCCTCTGCTTCGTTTGTAGCCAAGGACTTAGGCTTTTGACTTGCGGAGATGTTTTTCCTACGCTTTTTCAGTTTTCCGTGAATCTGGTTAATTATTATTATGGTCAGAAATAAAGATAAAACAGGTCCCGTGATTATGATGACCTGCAAAGTTTGTGAGTTACCTCCAGCAACTGACTTAGGAGTCACAGAATTTGTTTCCTTGGATACCACTTCTAAGATAGGAATGATATCCGTAGAAACAGGATATACTTTGTCTACTTTTGAATTGTAAGGATTTCTCATTGATGTTGTTTCCACTTTTATTGAATTTGGTGTTGACTCCATGTCGTTTCCTGCTTTGATACTTGTAGAAGGAGTGTACGCTGTTATAAATTTAGAATTGTTATCATTTTTACATGCTTTATATAAATGTATGAAATTAGAATTGTTCTCCTTATATAATCCATTCAATTAGTCATCATATACACCAATTCGTTGATACTTAGATGAAATCAACATTTAGTAAAAGCATATAGAATTTGTATATGCTTCATAAACCTTTCTATACACTTATTGGCAGATATTCTGATTTACCCTTTGTACGTCTATCGATAGTTATTTATACTCCTTTTCTGTACTTACCAGTTAGTCTGCCACAGCCTTTATACACTTACCGTTATTCATTCTGATATACCATTTGTACACCTATCGATAATTCTTCTGATAAACATTTTGTACACTTAGCGGTAGTTATTCTGATAAACATTTTGTACGCTTAGCGGTAGTTATTTTGACAAATCCTTTATACATATATCCTTACTTATTGTAATACTGCCTTGATACAATTACTCATATCCATTCTCATAAACTCTTATTTGTACTTATATCGATAGTCTTATCATCGTTTACCGTTCGTCGATATTATATCCCCTTTGTATGCTTACCTGTACCGGTTGTTATTCTAAAATATATTTAGTAAACATACCATTTTTATGCTGGTACACTCTCTGTACGTTTTCTGGTGCTTATTTTGATATACACTCTGTACATTTACCAATACTTATTCTGTACCACGTTTTCCACGCTTACTAGCAATTTTTCTGATATTCAATCTTTGTGCACTTACCGGTATATATCCTATCACATCCTTTTTATCTTATCACATCCTTTGTACACTTAGGGCATTTTTCTTTGTAATTTACTAATATTTAGTCTGTTTCACCCTTTGTACATTCACCTGAAGCTTGTTCATAAAAATTCGTAATCTTACCGGTATCGATTCTGACACATCCTTTATAGGGATTGCACTCCTCATCCGGACTACATGTACACCGGTGCCCACAGTTCTTCCCGTAGAGCGGAGATGAACAGGTTATGGAACAGTTATCTCCATATGAACCCGCAGGACAGGCTAAATACAAACAATAATAAATATAACACTCCCAGTGTTGTTCTTAATGTCTTAGGTGCAATGTACATAACGCGTTATTGTATGCAACAGTTTGTTTTATGTGAAAAATCCAAGCTTAGAGCAAATTCCTGAATAATTAATTATTTGTATTTGTTCTTATATTTCACTCTTTCGATCATACTATTGCTGAATCATAGAATGACTTACGAATGCATTTCCCACTGTAACGGTAAAAATTCGTACAGCACTCACCTCTGGAAAAATGTTTTATGATTAAATTTTATCTTGCAATAAATATATGACAAACAACTACACAATGTCATTTTGAATATGTTTCTCAAGAGTGAAATTTTGTCATTCCTATCCTAATGGTATAAATTAATCACATATACAGAAAAAAATTACACCTGCAAATATATGTAATACATGCATACATACATACATACATACATAGTTCCATGCCACTACTAAATTCATGTTATTTACAAAGATAACATCCAAAGTTCCATACAATATCATTGAGACCACTTGCTATTCTGTAACATTGATACATTTACCGTTTTTGCCTCTATCATAAAAACCCTGTAATATAATGTATCCAGTAAATTTGAAATTCTCATTAGAAAAATCAATAATCTGTCTATTCCATAAATTCGATATTTATCTGCATATACCCTTCTTCTACGTACCCATCGTTAATACAGCTGCCTTTAGTTGTAGTTACATTGAGTGATAAAACCAATAAAGTCAATCTTATGTTTCGACCTCTCCATGAATTAAAAATCCTCATTTGAAATATTGAATCCATTCCATATATGTTTTCTAAGTTTTAACTGGAAGCACCTTGATCAATTTCCCTTATAACATTTATTTTTATTTATGATAATCAAGTGTGTTATACATGCATCCTGATAGAATGTTAGAAAACGCGGAAACTCCATTGATTGTGATGCAATTTTCAATCACAGGAAACAAATTGTAGATTGGAATTGATCAGACTCTTTACATAATGATCGTTTATAAACGACAAGGTGCGACAATAGGCATATCTGAAACGAAATTGAATTTTCTTCCAAACTGATACCAGTCTATTCGTAGTCACTGGTTTCTGAATACATATGGTTGAGAATAATAGCTAGTTTTGGCCATTATAAAAAATGATAAGAATGTCCTTATTTATGACTTTGTTCACAGTATAGTCATGTTTCATCAACCATAATTTGTTTTGTTTATCCAACCTAATTACTGTCCCGTGGGAATCCAGGTTACAGTAAGTCCTCAGTAAACCTTGATTGTCGTAAGAGGGGACTAAATTGGACGATCCTTCGGGTGAGACCGCAAAAACCGAGACCTCGTGTCACGGCAGGTGTGATATTGCATCACAATATATTAGCGGCAAACTAATAGATCAACTTAATGAGAAACGGGATGATTTCAGTTTCTTCATCGTCAACTTCCCATATTTATGTAGCATTATTGCATTTTCACCTGCATATGGTGTTTATATCTTGCAACTGATTCGATACGTAAGAGCTTCTTCTGCGTATGGTCAGTTTTTAAACCAAAGCAGCCTACTGACAAACAAGTTTATGATACAGGGGTTGCAACAGTCTCATTTAATGTCAGTATTTCGCAAATTATATAATCGTTATAACAATCTAGTTTGCCAATACAACCTATCATTGGGTCATATGCTCTCTGACGTGTTTCATACCGATTGTTGAGCCCTTCTTGGCACACTGATTTTGACTACGGATAAGTCCTTTTAGCTGGTCAAGATATAGAGCTGACGACGGGTGTGACCGGTCGACAGAGAATGCTTACTCCTCCTAGACACCTGATCCCACCTCTGGTATATCCAGGGGTCCGTGTTTGCTCAACTCTCTATTTTGTATTGCTTATAGGAGTTATATGAGATTGATCACTGTTCGCTATCCTCGTCTTTCATTACACATCATGATAACATGGAAACATCAGAAAAACAATTTGTAATATAAATATAAAGTGGAGAAGAGGCAAAGGCATACCGACAACATCAGATGGAATTTCAAATACAATAAGAGAAAAGTATGAGGGAAGATAACAATATACAGAAAATATATATCATACGTCACTCAAATACAAAAATTGAAAAGAAGAAAATAATAACCATAAAATATTGCTCAGCTTTTATTACACAAATGATTAATTCATGTACACGTATGATCTAAATCAAGAAAAACAAGTAATTTGTCAATTAATTTTCATTTATAGGGAAATTTTTTGTTAGAAACAAAACAAAATATATTACCCCAAGGGAACTGCGTACCGGTCATTCGTTAGGATTTGAAACACTGGTGCTGACGACGAGCTAGTTATTTCTGTTTGGAGCTGTTTACTTACTCCTAGGATATATACAAACAATCATCCTTACTACTATTGTTGTTATTGTATTGTTGTTGTTAACACCTGAATGTACAGATAAATCTTCAGCCTGTCCTATAAACCGCCCATTTTTGCCTCGTGGTTTCGGATAAACTTTTTTATTTGCCGTTGATATTGTGATAGCAATCTGTATTAAGTTAGTATAAAGAGTATTATCTCTTACGTGAATATGTAAGAGTTACAAAACTTCGAACTGAAATTCACGTTTTACAATGGCAACTGCGACTCAGCCTTCTTAAGTATCGGGATTTGTTTGCAAATGAAGAGAAAAAGCACAGTGTGACATTTTAGATCTTACACCTTTATCAATCTAGAGATATTTTTTTGATTTAAAAAATAAAGAATTTTTCTTTATCAATTAATGTGATTCGATACCGGTTCAGTAAAGAAACGTAAATCCAATACTCTTATATGTAGGATATGACAAATAATCACACATTTCGCAATAGTTCTGTGCAACAGTGGAACACGCAAAGCTTGATTTTGTCCAATAGAGACCAGAGTAGGATTAAATAAAAACAAACGTTACGACTGTCGAGAAGAAACGAAACGTTTTTACCCAGTGTCATTAACACCATATTGCAAGGATATGGTCCAAAAATAGTGTAGAACGAGTGAATGATCTTTGGGATTGGTCAACCCGTGACTTTCACTTCTGATACTGGGCGCTTGGCGAGGGAACAGTTATAACCTTTTTCAGAAGTCTTTACACGGCGTTGGGATCAAGATTCGAAGCGAGCGCAATAGCCTCTAGACTAGCACTTTCACTGGTTTGTCAGTAAATTGATTTGTATTCACTCATAGGGAAAGTCCGCAGTAGATTTCTTTCGACGGCTAGAAGCAAAATTTAGACGACAACATGGCGTCCGGGACATCTTTTCGCAATGTTCCATTATCACCTACATACAGTGTTCATGTCTTCCAGCTGATTCGATACGCACGAGCATTTCCAGTGTGAAAGGTGAATATAACGAACCGTAATCAATCTCATAACTCCTATAAGCATAACAAAATAGATAGTTGTTCAAACACGGACGCCTGGACACACCAGAGGTAGGATCAGGTGCCTAGGAGGAGTAGGCATCCCCTGTCGACCGGTCACACCCACCGTGAGCCCTATATCCTGATCGGGTAAACGGAGTTATCCGTAGTCAAAATCAGTGTGCCAAGAACGGGCTAACAATCGGTATGAAACACATCAGACAACATTTGACCCAATGATAGGTTGTATATAATTTAAAAGCTGAAAATCTTTACAAAAGAGTATATTGTAAATAATATAAGCTTTTAGAAAACAATGAAATCTTAATTTAAAAAAGAAAGAAAGAAAAAACAACCAGTTACTTGAAATAGAGAACTAGTCATATTTTAGTCACAGTCGTAACACGCGTAACTTGTTGTTTGAAAATTGAAAAGGGCGGGGGGGGGGCATATAAACTTACAACACTAAATAAACACATATGTGAAGGGGTGCAGGAGGTGTGTGAGTTAATGTGTGCCCGAGATTGGGTATGAGTATACAGAATATATATACCTGTAACCTACCATCATTCTTATAATCCATAGCGGTGCATCTAGGAGCCGCGTATCTATGTCTATGCGCACTTGCTTCTCTATGCTGAACGTCAGGGTACTGGATAATGAGTTCCGAAATACGTTTCATCTAATATCTAATTATAACTTATCTCGTTCTGTGGATGGCAGTATTTGACAATGCAACAAATTTTGGTCACGATGCGAGATACATTATCTGTTCTTGTCGAGATAGCTATCGCAACAAAATGAAATAACTTACCTTGACTACACGATATTTACTTTGGTTTATGTCGAGAAAACCAGAATATTATCTTGACTTGGCGAGATAGTTATCTTGACTTGAGATAATATCTTATGTTGACAAAAATTATCTGGATGGCATAAATATGCCACCATACGTTTGTTATAAAATTGAGTTGTCAGTTTGCCCTTAATGTCTACTTTAAATAAAATATCTGAGTATGAAGCAGAAGTGGACGACTCTGTGGTGTCTTGTATTTAGAGCTCACAGGGATATATCGAATCGATTTATGAATGAAAAGTGTATATGATCAATTCCTAACCGAGACAGGCTATTGACAATTTTTTTAATGTTACAAGGGTTTGAACAATCTCGTTTGAAGTCAGCATTTCGCAAATTCTATGGTCGTTATAATAATCTAATTCGCAAATACAACCTGTCGTTAGGTCCAATGCAATCTGAAGTATTTCTCCAAATATAACTATGGGTTACTCCGTTTATCTGACCAAGATAGAGGGCTTACGGCGGGTATGTACTGTTAACAGGGGATGCTTAACCCTCCTGGACACCTGATCCCATCTCTGGTATGTTCAGAGGTCCGTGTTAGCCTTAATCTTTATTTTGTATTCTTTATCAATGATTATTGAGGATTGACTTATGGAAGGATTATTTTTGTTGGCAGAATATTTCATTCTCACTCAACGATCATGCCTCCCAAAAGGAAGGCAGTGGGCACTATATCGGCCTCGAAAAAACAAAGGACTGCGGGAGTTTCCTCAACAGTGGTTGACCCGAACACCACCATTTCATCTTCCGAGAGTCAGAGTCTCCCTCAGCAACCGCCCATTAACTACGATCAGCTGGCGGCGGCCATCATTAGGCAATCAAGGCCTATTGAAACATCACAGACTTGCATGGAGAATCCACAGTTTCCTTCCCAGTCCAACTGTAGCAGCAGATCAACAACAGACAGGCCACTTCTCAGTACCCGGTGGTCAACAATCCACCAGTGCTACAGGAATCGGGGCGCTGTTGGACCAGGTTTTTTTTTAGGTGAGCCAGCAAGGTCAGCCCAACCTGTAGTTGATTTTAAGGAGGGCATCCCTTTAGGGGCCTCTGTTTCAGCCAAATTAAAAACAAAAATTTGGAACAATGAATTTATTGACCTTAAATCATTGCTTGACACTACAGAGCAACCTCTGTCAGTGACCATTTCTACGGGGGTAATCAATTTACACCAGGGTCAGAAAGCTAAATACCCCATTTCCCTCAGTCAATGGACTGATTCATTTTTGACCTTCTCCGCCATATATATGGAAAAGTTCCCCCATGAGGGTCCAAACTTATTAAAGTATTGTCACATGATTAAAGAAATGCAATACTTGCATGGGGACAATGCTTTCCGTTTGTATGACGAGCAATTCAGAAAGCTCAAAGAGTCCACCAACATCCCTTGGCAAAATCCAGTTCAGGAGTTGCGCCTTAAAGCAGCAACATCTAAATTCCACAGCCCGAAACCCCAACAAACCCAGCCCTTTCGGGATAAAATCGATTATCAATTCAACAACAAAGGGGAAAGATGTAACAGAAGCCCATGCCCCTTCAAACACTGTTGCCTGCAATGTAGGGCAAATCATCCTAAGGCCAAATGCCCAGAATTGCAAAAATATCAGTCCACCAAACCTGCCCACTCCAGTCAACCCGGTAAAGCACAATAATATTTTGCTAGGATACAACCCACAAAAACTTCAATATCTTATTCAGGGTTTTCAACAAGGTTTTCGATTAGGTTACACAGGCCCCCCTTTTTCATCTATTTCCAAAAACCACAAAAGTACAGTCGATTTTGCATCAGTCATTGACGATTTTATATCTGATGACATCATAAGCAATCGCATAGCAGGTCCATTCCCTTCTCCCCCCTTTCAACATTTTGTTTCATCTCCCTTAGGAGTTGTTCCAAAATCAGAACAAGGAAAGTACAGGGTCATTCATGACCTTTCCTTTCCAAAACATCATGCGGTCAATGATCTCATCCCTCAGGAGAATTCAACAGTTCAGTATGAATCTATTGATAATGTCACAGCTCTTTTGAACCATTTTGGGAAAGAGTCTCTCATGGCTAAGACCGATATTAAGGATGCATTTCGCATTATCCTATACATCCAGAGGATTATAAACTTTTAGGTTTTTCATGGCAGGGTTCTTTTTACCATGATAGATGTCTCCCCATGGGAGCTAGCAGTTCCTGTAAATTTTTTGAATCGCTTAGACAAAGTCTTCAGTGGCCCATGTACACCAATTTTAATGCGGCAGGTATGTCTCACATGCTCGATGACTTCTTCTTTATCGGGCCAAGGCATTCAAATAAATGTTTGCAGGATTTAAATCAGTTTATAGTCATATGTCAGGATAGTGGTATTCCCATCAAGATGGAAAAAACTCATTTTCCAACAACTGTATTAACCATTTATGGTATTGAGGTGGATTTTAATGCTATGATTTGTAGGTTACCAGAACAAAAGCTTGTCAAAATACGTGCCAAGTTACATGAAGTTAAGCATAGGAAAAAGGTTACTCTCAAACAACTCCAATCACTCATAGGTCTTTTGAATTATGCTTGTTCAGTGGTTGTTCCAGGTAGGGCTTTTCTTCGACGCATTATAGATCTTACTTGTGGCATGTCAAATCCATCTCATTTTATTCGTCTTACATGTGAAGCTAGGGCGGACTTGCAAATGTGGGCTCATTTTATTGAACATTACAATGGTAGGTCAGTAATCTTGCCAGATTTCTTCACTTCATCTGATCAGGCAATGTTGTTTACGGATGCATCAGGCTCCATTGGCTTTGCGGGGGTTCTTGGTACAGAATGGTTTGCTTTACGTTGGGACTCAGTACCAGACTTAGACCAATATCAAATTGCCATTAAAGAGTTGTTTCCAATTGTGCTAGCACTTGAAATTTGGGGGGCAAATCTAGCAAATAGAAAATTTTTATTTATGTCAGACAATGAAGCTGTTGTTCAGGTGGTCAATAAGCAATCCTGTAGGGAAAAAACTCTTATGAAACTTGTCCGGCGTCTTGTGCTCACATCTTTGACATATATTATATTTTTTAAAGCTAAACATATTCCGGGCAAGAACAATATTTTGGCAGATAAACTATCTCGTTTTCAATTGCAGGACGCCTTCAGGGTAGCCCCTCATTTGAATCACAACCAAACTGTGGTCCCGTTGGAACTGTTGAGAATTTAAGCCCGGTTTCCAGACATTTACTATCTTCAGCATTATCTCAATCTTCAGTTCAAGCCTATAGGCATGCATGGGATATGCTCAGAACATGGCAACCCATCCTCTCCCTGCCTGTTTCAGTGGTAGATGTGTGCAATTTCATTGGTCATCTGTTTCTGAATAATTATTCACCTAGCAGCATAGCTTCTCATATATCAGCGATTAGTTATGTTCACAAAGTTCTGGATCTGCATGACCCAACTCAAGCTTTTATTACAAAGAAGATTCTAAGAGGATGTCAAGCTTCAGCTCCTACAAGAGACACTCGCCTACCTATTACGCCTAACATATTACGACAATTACTTAATGCACTTGTTCACACTGTACCTCAATATTCCCTTCGCATTCTTCTCCGTGCCCTCTTCTTATTAGCTTTTCATGCATTCTTGAGATTAGGAGAAATCGCAGTAAAATCATTGCAAAAGCCTCATCAGGTTCTCCAGCGCCCAGATGTCACTTTTGAATATAATGACTCACAGTTGTCAGCAGTTCAAATAATTATGCGGGAATACAAAACCAACAAACACCATTTCCCTTCGGTTATCTCACTTCGGGCTATTTCTAGTTCCCCATATTGTCCAGTCAATGCCCTGTTCGAATATTTGAATTATTCTAAACATGCAAGTGGTTCTTTATTTCAGACACTTGATTCTCTGCCAATTTCATATTCAAAAGTCTCAGGTCATTTAAAAGCTACAGTTCAGTTTATTGGTCTTGATCCCAACAATTTTAAGGGCCATAGCTTTCGTATTGGTGCTGCTACCTATGCAGCCTCCCTGGGTTTCTCAGACCATCTTATCCAAAAATTAGGAAGATGGAATTCTGATGCATTCCGGCGTTATATCTGTATAAACTCTTTTAGGTTTTAGGGATTTTCAGGACAGGTCAGCATATGGCTGCTGTTCATGTAATGTCATTTTTGATGCTGCAATTTTCAGATATGTTCCAATTTCCTACTTCTTTTATTAGGCAAATATTTAATGACAGGTCAGAGGTTATCTGCTGTCATTTCTGTTCAAAAAATCGTTGTTATGTTTTGCATACATTATGGTTCTGGCTTCCGCACTTCATTTTCTTTTCATAACAGTTCGGAAGTTGTCTGCTGTTGATATTTGCATAATGTCTGTAATTTCTATTGTCTACAGGGTTGACCTTGCTGGCACTTCTTCAATTATTGCTATGTCAAGTGCACGCAGATTACATGATATCAATACCTTATGTGTGTACAGTTTTTTGTTCTTTTTGTTTGTAACTTGTAAAATCATATATATGCCTGGGTTTCCATGCCCCCTCTTATGTGGGGTTTTATCTATCAACTTGCCAAGTGGCCTTTGGGTGGGGTTAATCCAATTCATTTTGCCTTGGATTCATGGCCTTGATTTCTTGTTGCTACCCACCCTTTTTTGTGGGCAGGCAATATTTTTATGCTAGTCTTTTTACATATGTGTATGCAATAGGGGGTCATTTTGTTAGACCTCCTATCGGATGTTTCATTTTGTGTATATGTAAAACTTATACAGTACCAATTTTGATGCACCAGATGCGCATTTCGACAAATAATGTCTCTTCAGTGATGCTCAACCGAAATGTTTGAAATCCGAAATAACTATGAAGTTTTAGATCTAAATATAGCCAAAAACAGCGTGCCAAACAAGTGCAGCCAAATTCGTCCAAGGATAAGAGCTATGCATGAGGGAGATAATCCTTAATTTTGAAATGAATTTCTAAATTTTATAACAGCAATTAAATATACATCCGTATTTTCAAGCTAGTAATTCTAGTCCTCTTTCTCAATGTCAATTTTATAGATGTATGTAACAGGGGGTCATCTAGTCATTTGCAGCATATGATCTTAATTTTTACTTGGTTTTAATGACCCCCTGTACTGTATATACTTTTCGTCATTTACTAAATAAATGACATTTTCTATTCTCAAACTTGTTCTGTTTTGCCTGCTTTGAGCAAAAAACGAGTGCAGTCCACTTGGCTAGTGCTTTTGAGCTAAGGATCATAAATGGCGTTTATGAAATTGATCACTGTTCGTTATCCTCACCTTTTTACGAACGAACTCATTAACTACATTGTAAACATACATGAATTAGGCAGAACGAAAGGTACTACAAGATAATCCTACAAAAGGAAGTGATAATCTAATGGTTTGGGAATCAACATTACATTATTACCTAAGCTTTTTATCACTTGACGTATCTAAAACAATGCTATATATCATAGATTTTGTTTGACACAAAGTCAAAGTCCGTTTTTGTCAATAAATGACATTTCTACTAATGAATATATATCTTAATTATGTACATGATTAATATCGTATTCTATATTAGTCGATATGGGAATGTAAAATCAACTTTAGTTATTCATTTAATATAATTCAATAATAGTAGTAAGCATGCTGCAACAATATCAGTAACGTCTCTTGGTTGTGTTAGTTTATTCATGAAATGGGATAAAGGTCCACACAAACAAAGTATCACGAAATCAAAATCATTTAAAACAGGAAGTCATGGACACTGTGATATCATCTTATTTGTGAAGCCCATTTCATGATTTTTTCCCATGGAAAAGAAACCTGTGTACGATGCCCAATAATCATCCTTACATGTACTTCAAAATTGGATCAAACAAATACCGAAGTTTTACACTAGTATATTCACATTTCCAATGTTTTGCCTTTGACGAATTGAATGTGAACAATATGCGTATGAATTTTGAAAAATATAGTACGACTATTTTAACGGCTTGGAATTCCGACAAAAATGAAAGTGAAATGTAATTATAAAAAGTAAATTTCGTTTTCGGAAATACATATGGGTATGAACAGCGATGTTTCACACTAGCATACTTTATGAAAAGTATGCTGGCGTGAAGCATCGCAGTTCATGACCTCATGTAGTTTCAAAGTCTTGCACAAATCAAACCTCTATGACTATGCATATGTTGTCTTCACAATCACTAAACTCCACAATGTGGTTATCATACACAGTAGTATTCCTTGTTTATGAATATCGATAGCTGAAGAGTAATAATTCTGCGTTGTCAGATCTGATGTCGGTCTGTATGACGATGAGGGGCTTGGAAAGCATCCGTACATGGCATCCAACATGGCGGTACCCGATGAACCTATACGACATGTAGACTGGCGCGTAGAATTGTTTATCAAGAATGCCATGGTAACTTCTTCTCCAGGTTTGCCCCTGATTCACACTCGCATGTTGATTTGGGAATGTACAATGTTAGTAACTCTCTCAGGCGACATGGATGAGGTGGAAAACTGGTACTTACAAACCAGGTTCTCTGACACTGAACAAGTACAAGAAGAAGTCCTCACGCGTGCAGTTGCCGAGGACTAACGTGTGATCATCATCAAATTGCTGCCACAAGGGAAGGCAGGAGATTGCTTCAGCTGTAGGTATAACGTGTTTAAAACAACAATACTTTACTTGACTTCAATACAAATTATTTCCTTTATACATGTAGTTTGTTATTTATCCTGCGTGATGGGACAATATATCATTGTTAATTTAATTAACAAGATTAGTAACTGGAATGGTCCTTGTTTAATGAGACTATCTGGGAATCATGTGTACCGAATATATTGGGAATCCTATGTCTGAATACTTATTGTTTCTATACTGATGCTGACTGGGAGTGATGTGTCTGGATACTAAGTTTGAATATACTTACACTATCTGGAAACCCTGTGTCCGAGAACTTGACCGTGTATGGAGATGACAGATTGGCTGCCATAAGAATGCCAAAGTCACGTGGACGGTCAGAGACGATGGTTGTATATGACATCCACATTTCCCCTACAAGACGATCATCGGATGAAATGGCAGCCTGTAAATCAAAAACCATGTATCAATGGATAACGAAGAGAATAATTCATTTGAGACCTTAATGAAAGGGAAAGATAACTAACAGTGATTAATCTCATAACTCCTATAAGCTATACTAAATAGAGAGTTGGGCAAACACGAACCCCTGGACACACCAGAGGTGGGATCAGGTTCCTAATCTGAGAGGGAAAAGGTAACCAATTAAGGTTTCAGAGACATTTGCATATCTTTACCAGGAATTTTGTATTCTGAGGACACAAAGCGGAAATTCTTTACAACTAGATAGTATCAGCCGGTGACTGAAGGTGGATTGTTTTACAGACAGAAAATACCACTTTTCTTACAATTAGACAGCATAGCCCCCGCTGGTAATGCAACGTACTACCAGACGGTATTTCCTTACCGTTACATTGTATAGTACTAGTTGGGAATTCCACACAGTAAAACAGTTGAGCACTAACTGGGAGTTTCTTACATTCAGACAGCCTAGTACACGATACCAACCCGGAATTCCTTACAGTTAGACAGCACAGTACAAACTCAGAATTCCTTACAATCACACAGTGTCATCTAGGTTATTTCTTACAGCCGGTCAGTGCCAGCCAGTTATTCATTACAATCAGATAATATTAGTCAGGGGATTCCTTATACCCGTAGTCACAGTCGCTTACTTATCAATATGCTGCAAGAGGAAGGTGTCAACTCTGTATAACTATTTACCAATGAACCGTTCGCGGAAACCTAATGGTTAGAATACTTCGCAATTGGGTGATTCCGGATTCAATCTCCACCGAAGTATGTATAGTAACTGTTCCTTCGCTAAGCGTCTGGTATCAGAAGTGCAAATCAGTTTCGGTTGAAACGTTAAAAACGAAAGTCCCGTTTAACGTTTCGTGTTGACACCAAAAAAACCGCCCCTTAGAGATCCGGGTTAGAATAGATCCTCAGTATCCTTTGCTTATCGTAAAAGGTGAATAAATGGGGATGGTCCTTCGAGTGAGACCGCAAAATCCGAGGCCCAGTGTCACAGCAGGTGTAACACGATAAAGATCCTTCCCTGCTAAAAGACCGTAAGCACCGAGTATAGGCCTCAATTTTACAGCCCTTCACTGGCAATGGTGACGTCTCCATGTGAATGAAAGATCCTCAAACGGAACGTTAAACAATTTACAACCAATCAACAATAAAGAACCCTCACTGCGACCTTAAGTTCCTTGCATTGGTGAAAAAATGTGGCATTTCACTTACAGCTGATGACGTCCCTGTATGCATGATACATTCTCGAATGTGATATAAAACAACAATCATAAAAATCACATGATACATATTTAGTATTTCCATTGTTTAAATCACATGATAAAGTGAAATGTTGATGGGGAATTAGTCCGTGGAAAGTTACAGGAGGCATGTGGCTTCAGTCTTGATGGCGGATAAGCAAATGTTTTCCTTTCCCTTATATTCAACCATCTCCTTATCTTATACACTATCCTCAAGCTTTTTACAATTGTAAGGAATACTTTTGTTTTCAACGACAACATAAGCGTTGTGTCATAGTTAGAGATGTGACAAATAAACGTACCTTGGAATTATTCTTGTATATTACAATCCTAAATGTGTATAAAAGTGTAGGCCTCTTCTACTCATACAGACCTTGATTATTTGTCTGTCGATGGCAGTAGCAGGAAGCGAAGGTTTCAACATACGTCCGTTTCCATCACAATATTTCATGATGAAATAGGCATCTGAACTATTGATCTTGTCCCCTGGACCTACAGGTCAAGCACTAAGGGTCGATACTAACGCCCCTAACACAGGGTAGGGCTCCGTGACAGCTGCTTATCAAACAAACTTGAAAATTCTTAATTCTATTAGCGAAATCCGCATCTTGATTCCTGATTTTTAAGAAATATTTTCATTCAAATGTCATTCTAGAGGTGAGAAAATAGCAGGGGTTCGTATCCCCTTCGTTAATACGAGATATATGTATAAAGAGAGAATCATTCCTTTTGGCTGAACTGTAATACCTACCAGGGTTAAGTGGGTTGCCATTTTGCCGACGTGTAGACCAGGAAGTGTCTTTGTATGACGTCAGACCAATAGCAGAAGTCAAAATGGATGATATTCCGATCCGCCATTGCTCTGGATCCAAGTGATAATCCTCACTACCTCTTGCCTACAATAAGGTAAATATAAATTTCATATCTGAGATTGTTGGCCTGGACTCACAATTTGTTAAATATTATTGATTACTCCAACTATCTATTTTGTATTGCTTGTAGGAGTTATGAGATTGATCACTGTTCGTTATCTTCACCTTGCATCTGAACAATCTTTTCTTTTCTTTTTAACCAATGCTCATAGTTCCAAATGAAATAATTATAGGTTTTTGTTAATGTGAAATTATGAGAACCTGTACTTTCATATGATAATGGAGATTTCAATGCAAATAAAGACCTGTTAAGAGGATTAAACTTTACTTAAACATTAATAGGTTTGGGAACAGCATCATTATCTTTCATTTTCAATCTTTGGTCCCTTTCTAAAGGTGAAATTGGATTTTGGTACTGGATACTCAATGCTGACGGAATGATCATGAGCATGCAATTCGGCAATTTTTTTCTGTCTGAAAACTTTTATTAATTAATAAGAAAACGAGTGAAATCAGATCCAAACATCAAGAGCCCTTTTGGGGTTAAAACATAGATGATATCGGAAAAGTTTCTGTCGATACCTACCCACACTCTTTCTAAAATTTCATGAAACATTTTAGCAGAACAAACAATCATACCTTGGTGGTTTAAAAATGGCATAAAGCAATAGTCGATATTGTGGATGCATATATTAATTGTGAGTAAAATGCATGTGGAGGATTTATAGCTTAATATGTGTTATTGGAACCACATTGAACTATGGGACTAGTTTCGTTAAACTATCTTACTAGCAAGATCTGTTTTAAGACCAAAATTTATCTTAAGATCTCCTCATAGCTGTTTCACAAACTGTCATATCTTATGATCACCGCAAGATGGCTAGAAATCTTAAGACATCAAGTTTGAAATAACGGCTGCCAATGTTAGATATTTCATATGGAGAGGACGTGCATTCAAGGACAGAAACAATTCATTAGACTATATGGAGTATATGTTCATAATCGACGAGTTTCGTTTGTCATGATATGTGATCTTTGAACTGTGTGATGAATTCATCATTCGTTAAGAACATCCCACTAACAGATGACATTCATTTATTGTTTGTAGTCACAACAGAAGTAGTGGATAAAAATATACCAGAATCCCACATTTATTCTTTTAACAGGCGTTTATATCAAATACCATTCAATCCTTTCATTTTGTATCACAATGTCTGTAATAAAATGATAGACAAACCGAGCGTAAAATCCTTTGATACACTTGATCACGACTATTGTAAAGTCTAGTTTATCTACGTTAATATTTCATATATATTTTCACAAATACACCCATGTAATTAAAAGATGATAAAAGAAACATGGTATTTTACAATGTAATATGTGTAATAAGATGTCAAGATCTATCTTAAGATTTCGTAAAGCTAAAATAGTTTTGTGAAACGGTACTGTCGTATTTTATGATTGTCATACGTCACATTTTTTGGTACACCTTGACGTGGTTGTAGATTTTATTTTAAAAAGTCTATTAAATTTACTGCTTTTTGAACGCAAAATTTGCCCCAGAAAACCAGTATAATTATCAAAGGGGTTAAAAGAATTTCAATTATTCATGTTAATTAACATAAATCAGTGTTATGTTTGAATAAAAAATCCAATCAAAAGTGTTTCATGATAACCAGAAATAAACATGTGCTTGCATAAAGAGAAATTCTAGTGGTATACGTAAATGCATAACATGCTCTCTAAAAGGCACGTGGTTTTCATGGTAACAATGTGAAAAAATGAAATTTTGGTTCATTTTTTTTATTAGACTATGTATCATGAATATTTTATATCAGTTTCATCAAAATATATTTTTATGTCACTTTCCACATTTTTCACAAAATTTTGATGCTTACTGATTTTGACTCTTACGAAGCTCTTATAATCTATCTTATGACAGATCTTAAGACTGTTTTGTGAAACCCTGGATGTGTAGTGTATTATTCGATTATATCTAAATATTTTTTTGAAAAACCAATAACAAATCCAAAAACAATTGACCAAAAAGTGAACAACAAACATAAAAAAACAAACACACTTCCCCTCATTTAAAAAACCCCAAGGAAAATAGCGAAAAAGATGGCCCTGCCATGCTTCTTCATCCTCTTCTATTTGAAAATGAATTTTCTTCAGAATCTTTAAACTGAAATTCATGAACCGACTGTCCTATACCATGTATTAAGAACACAATTTAAATCATACTCTGTACTATTGAACGACGCTGAAATGTGTGTGTCTCTCAACTAATTCGATACACGAGAGCATGCTCTGTGTATGATCAATTTCCAAAATTAGGTAGGCTACTGACAAATCACTTTATCGATTTTTCGCATTTGAGAAGCAGTAGACGATAACTGACGATTGATTTCGCTGGTAAATGGATTTTATTCCCGTTCATGAGAACGATGCGAGAGATAAGACTTTGATAGCCTGTGTTTTCTCTCTCTCTCTCTCTCTCTCTCTCTCTCGCTCCTATCTCTCTCGCTCCTATCTCTCTCTAGTACTAGTATATCCATGTGAAAATTCAATTCTCTTTTTAAAAAATGTGGTTAAGTACCATGTTTGATAGATATTGATCCATTCTTGGTTTGAAAAAAAAAGTCGGAAATGTGATAAGACGATGACTACGACAACGTTTGAGTAGAAAGACCAAAAGTGGGATTCATGCCGAATTTATTTAAAATAAGAGTTTTGATAATTGACCTTACAAAGACAATGTTGTTAAAACTTTGTCATCTGGAACTAATATATATTCCTCACGTGACCTATCCAAATCTTCTATCACTTCTGGTTTACTAAACACAGATGGATGAGTGGTACGCACTTTTGTTTTAATGTATCTAATAAGTGATTTTAATATTCCTCTGATAATTTGTTTTCATTCTAACAATGTTTCAAGATCTTTCTTTTCATATCTAGCCTATCAACTGCCATACTCTTCGACAGAATTTATAATAGAGATGAAGGTGCATTGCCAATTGAAAGATCGTGATTCTCTGAATTTAAGATCTTTAAAAATAAGTTATTCAGGTCCTCATTTTCAACTGTATCAGCATCATCAGTAATGACATGCCCAGCTGGCCTATGGCGTAAAGAAGACGAAGAACAAGAACACGTAGGTGGATTATGTATATGATGCTCTATTTCTAGGCGCTGTAAAGTTGTTCTTTTTTTGTATTAAAAAGTTTGGATTCGAAAAGTAGAAGTATATTTGTAATAAATACAGGGTGCAGACTTAAACTTGAAATATGCTGGAATACAAGACATCACTTTTTTATGACAAAATGTGTTGCTGATGACGAAGGCAGCTATTCCTTTGTTAGTAAAGTTAATTTAAGGAACTAACGGTATTATTCAGAACAATTATTATTACATTGCGTCAAATACTGTCAAACGTGTTTCATACTGATCGTTAGGCCGTTCTTGGTACATTTATTTTGACTACGAATAACTCCGTTTACCTGATCAAGATACAGGACTCACAGCGGGTGTGACCGGTCGATAGGGGATGCTTCCTCCTCCTAGGCACCTGATCCCACCTCTGGTTTCTCCGTATTTGCCCAACTCTCTATTTTGTAATGGTTATAGGAGTTATGAGATTGATCACTATTCGATTATCTTCGCCTTTCGTCATCCATAGCCAGCGGTGGTTTAAAGAACCTGTGATGGCCAAGAATTCAGGGTGTGCGCACACGCAGGCATGTACACACACAATATTGAATTTGGTATATGTTGAATATATAAATAATTCCTGTGTAGGATAATGACAATATGGGAAATCAAACATTTGGTTGGTGTAAAGTTTTGTATCTTCTTTGAATTGAAAATTCGGAATTTTCTTGATTCAAATATCAGACAATCAAGAGCAATGATAGTGTTAATACAAGAATTTATCTATATTCCTTATCTAATATGACTTGCCAAGTAGCCTTTGCTTGTTACTTGATAAAGGCAGTGAAAACAGGACAGTAATGTGAATTGAAAAAATGTCATTTATTTTGAAAATGACGAAGTTATATAACAGAATAGCTAGTGGGGGTCAGAATGAGTCGAAAACAAAAATACAAGAACATATGTATCGCATAGGTATGATTATGCAATATGACCCCCTACAACACATAATGAAAGATCGAAATAGAGTTGCCTGCAATCAAATAAGGTGGGTCTTACAAATAAAACAGGCCAGCTCACACATATCAAAGTAGCATAACAAAAGGAGGATGTGGAGGGTTGAGTTTTTCTTTGTGTATACAAATTACTTGAGCAGTCGTTGCACTCCAAGCAAACAAAGCGTCCTAACGGCGCGCTGTGATTGGTCATCCATGTAATAGGCTAAGTACAGGGCCCTAAAACAAAACATTACATCATCTTAAGTTTGCCTGATCGAAAATTTCCACCCAAGACAGCGACGATATGAAACATACCAATATGAGGCATCCCCCAAAAAGGGGAGGGGGGCTCAAACAGAAAAATATCTATACCCAACATCCATCAAACGTGAAAGAAACAAATTTAACATGTCATACAAAACATATATATAATTACCCATAGAGGCGCAATTGTATGGACACCTACTAGATCAACGTTGACTTAGTCTTGGGCATATTTAATGTCTAGTTTTTGAGATCCCAATCGAACACACACAGGATTTATAGTGTGTAAAGCAGAAACCATTGTCCATTGATGGTATCAAAGAAAATGAGGAGATGGTGCATTTAGCTTTTTTTGAAAATTTCATTCGTGATAAGTATGTTTACCAGTATGATGGGAGTAATTTTGAATCCATCGTAGGCTCTTTAAAACAGTGCGGGTTACGGATGATGGTCCTTCCGAATCACTCCTTCTTGTTCTTAAACTTAAATTTACTAACAAAGAAGTAAATGTTGTCAACATAAACAAGATCGTCATAAAAAGTTCATTGCATCATACTTCAAGTTCTAGTCTGCAACTTGTACTTCCTAGAAATATAAATTCACAATTGTGTGCAATCTTTTTAATTACAAACTTTATAATGTAAAGATATAGACTATGTTACGAAAGCCCAGAAGGCGCATTCGAAATTCGAAAATCAAAATACGAGATTCGAAATTCAGAATACGAGATTCGTTTTTTTCGAAATTCAAAATCCAAATTAACCAATCAAAATGTAGGTCACAATAAATTAAAGGGTAGAGAGTACATGCATATAAACTTAAAATATGGCAAAAAGCTTTTTCTTCTAATATGTTTACCAAACAATAAAACATTTCTTTTAAAACTACAAATGTTATGATGTATGCTTAGAATGCAGACAGGCCAGTAGGCTGAGGGTGTTTGGGACAAGATTTTATCGATCATATATAAACAATAGAGGAAATTCGAACCATAAATAAATATTTCTCTCCGATCTATTTTGTTATTTTTTTTAGGGTCCAGGAAGCTTAACTACATGTGTCATTATGACAGAAAAATAATCTATCCACGTTTTAAAGATTATCTTATCCCACTGATTCATATTATGGACAATATTTTGACATCATAAATCATGTCATTATATGCAAGCAGGCCTGTAGAAAGTCAGGTTCATAGAAAGCGGGGAGGGGGTGGAACCAGGTGGAATACACCTCAAATAGTACACTTTGATCGAAATGGAATCGAAGGTTATATGAATAAAATTAACTGATGACACCCCGTAGCAATGGATTCTGATTTTAGATTAATCTATAGGTTTACCCGCATACCATTTTTTCTCCTTGAATGATCATATTGTTATAATTTATTTTACATGAAGATAACCGTACATGTTAACAATGACACAGGCTCATGGGTCCCCCCAACCTCCCCCGGCTGGCAAAATTTTAAAGGGGGAGGAGAGGGAAAAATAACTGGGAACAATCCACCCATTATAGTGTTTGACCAAATATCTACAGGCTCCTGAAGTACACCGTATCGACACTACTACCAACACCCATCCCCCCTTTTTCTGATTTTTTTTTTCTTTTTGCGACGATAATTTCTTAGAAATGTGTGGATTCCTTGTCTATCAGACCCCAATTTATATAATAAAAATATAAAATTATATAACAATGATAAGCACGTAGTTAAGCTTAATATAAATTTCGATTTATATAATCGTTTCACGCCTTTTGTAAGCTTTAGAGATTGTCTTAGCCTTCTATTGGTATAACAACTTGTATTCTATTATACCGGTAGAAGGCCAATCTTTAAAGCTTACAAAAGGCGTGAAACGATTATATATAATATATATATATAAATCGAATTAGGGATGGGATCGACAAGAAATCCACACATTTCGGAGAATTTATCGCTGTAGAAAATATCAGAAGGGGGAGGAGTGGTGGTAGTAGTGTCCATACTTCAGATACCTGTACAAATATCTTCCTCACCAGTTTATTTTTTATATGCGCCTGGGTGTAAATAAAAGAGGAAATTCGAACCATGGATAATTATTTCTCTCCTATCTATGTTGTCTCTTTTTATATTTTTTTAATATTTGAACAGGAAGCTTAACTACGTGCGTCATTAGTCATTACCACAGAACACTAATTTATCCACGTTTTAAAAAAAAATAGCTTGTCCCATTGATTTATATTTGTACATGCATGTTCTATGTTCAAGTATGTATAATCCTAGGAACCGGTAATTTTGTCCGTAATAGTAATAGTAGGGTTCTATACTATATCATCCCCAATAAATATTAGGAGGTGATATAGTATATACCCCTACTATTATTATATCACAGACAAAATTACCAGTTCCTGTGGTACGTAGGCTGATATAATATGAATCAGTGCATAAAATAATTTTAAAACGTGGATAGATTACTATTCTGCCGTTATCACGCACGTAGTTAAGCTTCCTGGAGCCTAAAATTGTAAAAAAAAAAAAATAAAAATAAAAAAAAAAATACAACATAGATCCGAGATAAATATATATTCATGAATCGAATTTCCTGCATTGTTTATACATTATGTATATAGATAACCGAATAAATTAAACTAGAATCAATTGTTGGAGGGGTATCATCGGTTAGTAGGCTTCATATAAGATGCCACTTTAAGATATATCATGATGTGTATTCGTCATTATTTGACCTGGTTATCATATACAGTGCAAAATTAATATGCGGGAGCTGGAACAAGTTTTCTGTTTACCTCCTTTCCCTTTTTCTACGGGCCTGTCTATATGCTAAGCATACATCAAAACATTCATAGTTTTAGAAGAAATGTTTCGTTGTTTGGTAAACATATTAGAGAAATAAGCTTTCTCTCATTATTTTAAGTTTACATGTATATGCATGTACCCTCTAACCTTTAATCTATTGTGACCTTCATTTTGATTGGTTAATTTTGATTTTGAATTTCGAAATTCGAATATCGTATTTTGAATTTCGTATCTCGTATTTTGAATTTCGAATCTCCAATGAGCCTTCTGGGTTTTCGTACTATGTTATACAAATTTCACCTACATCTTTGAACTTTAGTTCACCTGGACATATAATTACTGTTGCCATAGTTGAAAATGACGACCTCAAGTCATTTATCTTAAAAGATCCAAAATTCAGAGAACTCCGATCGTTCAATTGACGACAAAGCTTCATCTCTATTATGAATTCTGTCGAAGATTATGCCAGATGATGGTCTAAATACGAAGAAGAACTTGACATTATGTCAGAGCGGATACAAAATATAAGAACAATTTCAGTTTTGTATTAGACACTTTAAAACAAAAGTGTGTATTACCTATTCTTCTGTATCTGATAAACCAGAGGTGGTGAAAGACTTAGATATTGAAACTGACAATGCTTGTAACAACATTGTTTTTGTTTGTAAGGCCCATCAGTACACCTGTATTTTAAACGAACTTGACTTTAATTCCACATTTGGTAATCCAACTTACAGTTTTTATTTAAAACACATCTCATATTTCAGTCCAAGGAACGAATGACTATGAATTACCGCATCGATATTGGATTCCAAAACTACCCCAAAACCCTTACAGAGATACATTGCATGTGACCAGTCAACAGTGGATGCTTAATCCTCCTAGGAACCTAATGTCATCTCTGGTGTGTCCGTGTCTGTCCTTCTTATAATTTGGTATTCTATATAGGAATTATGAGATTAATTACTGTTCACTCTTCACTTTTCCATCAGTCGCCGAGTTCGTCAAACGACACGGCAAATTCAAACATTAAATGAAATAGTACAGGCAATGTATCAGGAGTGGCAACAACATGAAATTCGACGTCTGTTCAAAGGTTTAAGAAGATGCTCAGAGTCGGTCATTCGTGTCCACGGAAGTTACGCTAGATGCTGAAAAATCTATTTACACATGTTAACCTTATCAACTTTATTTCATTCATAATAATCATTTGAATCAATACATAGAGGCATCGCTGTCTACTTAAAGTTTTACTCAAAACATTTTCTCATCTTTGAAAAATAATGTCAATGAATGCATTTACTGATGTGTTTTTTAAAACGATTTTAAAGATCAAATGATGATATTAAAAAGATAACGTCAAACATGAAAATTGTTATTCATGTTATAGTGTTGAATTAATCATCACACTACAGCTAAGATAGAAAAGCTAGTGTTGGGATATTTTTCCCATATACATTTGTAGACATATATCCAGGTTCCGCCTCGAAGCTTTAGTCAAGTTTTAAACAAGTTTAAGGCAGGAATCTTATTCTAGCCGACAAAGGTTTTACTATTCATGATCAGTTGCCACAAGATGTTTCTTTGAACGTAGCTTTTTTTCATTAACATGTGATGAGTTTACGCCCCTAAAAGCAGCACTATGTTACAAGATAGCAATGGTCCGTACTCATGTTTAAAAAGCAAATGAGGGTATCAAGAACCATAAAATTCTCCGTCACATTCCAGAAATATACCCACCTATATCAACAAATATTTTCCAACTTTGTAGCTCTCTTGTAAAATTGCAAGCACCCCTTTGAAAGAAACAACTTGATTAAATTGTTATTTCATCATCTCAGATGATAAAATATTTTATCTCGTGTCTCATTTTCAACTACAAAAATCTTTTGCTTATTAGTTTTATGACATGTTCATATATAAATGATATGCAGTGCTGAAAAATCTCCGGTCAGTAGCTAAGCTCTGTGGTATCATTTGTATCCTTGGACTAGTTACTTTACTCTATCGGTACACCCTCTTCATTTAGGGGATAAACTAGCTACTTGGCATGTTAGACAAGCTGGCTATGTGGATGTAAAAGCATTTACACCGTATACAGCAGCTCTGCTTCTATGTTCCCTTGAATTATTTCAGAAATGAAAGTGTTGAAAAAATCAGATCGACTTTGCAATGCTTTTTTTTTTTTTTGGTCAACTCGGAGTCCTTCATGATCCAAACAATTTGACAGTCTACTCTAGTCGATATAATCAAATCACAACATATATTGTTGTATAAATGGAGCTAGCCTTGTATCTAGTGATAGTGGGGATAAGTTGACTTGAGACTCTGTAATCTAAAAGCAACAAGAAATTTCTAGATCTACATATTGAATAACAAAACAGTATTAATGAATAAACTGGACAGAAAGTAAACCAACAAGCACATAGATTACAAAAATCTCCATTAATATCTTATCGATACAATGTATATATATATATCCAATATACAAAGTATTATATACGTGTATTTACCAAGATAAAATACCTTTAGACTGCATTGCATGATCTATTGTTAAATCTGCTACATGTGATTGAGAGGACACTTCATTTCAAGTACGTGAAGCACAGCAAATATCGAGCTTCTGGATTATAGAAACTTTGCATCACATGTTGGTGGTTGTATGGCTAGACCATCTGAAGATGACCCTAAAGCTCCAGTTAGTGAAGCCAAATCCCTCCTTAAATTCCTATCTTTTTACTAATATGAAAAGACCAGGTGAATTCTGGACACCAATAATTCGAATTTTACGTAATGAATTGTTGAATATCTATAGAAATATTAATAAATTCTTGATATATCGGTAACTCCATAGCGAAAAATCTGAGGGAAATGCATTACAATATTTAATACCAAAAATAAGAAATCTCAGTTTCAAAAAGACTACTTATAATTCCTTGCACCAAATATCATCTATTTAGCATAAAGAAGTAATAAGCAGTGAAATGGTACACGACAGCAAATAAATGAAATATGATTGATTCGATATATAATAAAGACACCTAAATTACCATTCATTCCATTTCAACTTCAGACATGCCACTTTGTGGTTTGCTATAAGAGTTGTGATACACCTGTTTGTTTGCGTTTTTGCCAATTTCAACCTTCGTGTGAATTCCAGATTGACCGTCAGGTTTAAAAGTGGTAAGAAAATGGTGGTGAACAATGTCTTGGGCATTGAAATTCGGATAACATGTACGCTATTTAATCTTGGAACATCAATATTAAGATAAAAAGAGATTTATCCGAAACTACACGAAGTTTTAGTCATGGATGCTTTGTGAGGATGATCAGAATAGATAAATGAAACGCCCTATCATTCAATTCTAATATCTACCGAGGCATCATAAAATAGACACAACATAATATGAAAATACAGAATTGATATTTTAAATGAATAGTAATTTATCTGTATAATGTCCAACGAAGCCACTTGTTCATTTCAAGCACTAGTTTAACTTGTGTGTAATCATTTTCCAGGATTTCATGTGATAATAGTTTAATAATAATAAGTTGACATCTTTTTTATTTGTAGGGAATATGATTTATCAGCTACAAAGACTAAGTGAGACGGGTAGATAAACGAGGAGAAAAAACGTCTTTTATTTACTTGCCTTTTCCCGTGTACATGTACTTTATTTGATGGATTTATAGAATTCAAAAGCAGCCATTGAATAACTGGAATTGTTCATGTGATATTTTTCTCCATTGAAAGTAGTTTCTAAATTTAGTTTGAGAATTGCTACGTATATTATTTTTACATATGCAAACTATATTGTCAGGTTTATACATTGTCACCTTTAAAACGACTTTTCTGTACGTTAAAACTATTTCATCACATAGATTGGTGTTGAAATGACAGAAGAGAGGTAAAGGGAAATAGAGGTGGATGATTTGTTAGTCAATGCAACAGATGATGTTTTGAAAAAAAGGAAGAAAATCACTAGTAAAATAGAATATTAAGTTCACATTTTGTTACTATGAAACATGGGAAGACAACATTGAAAACAAAAGATGTCCAAGAATGGGCTTTTGTATGCATTTAAACTTTTATACTTTTCACTGAAATATGAAATGCTTAATACATGCAGAAAACTAAATCAAATTTCGGCTTTTCATAATCATTTGGACATACAAGTGGTGTTGTTTGGTGCAGCATCAGTTTCCGATTTTATGGAGTTTTGAGTCGACTTCATGTAGTTTCCGGCTTTGGTTTTTGTAGCAAAAGTGGATGCTGTAATAGAAAATAGATATACATTTTTATTATCAATGGGAAATGTACCAGTATCTCTAATAGTTAAAAAGATATTTTTGATCAAATAAGATATATCATGTAAAAATATACCCCGGGAAGAGGAAGAAACTATCTTTACAATAATGACAGGCATGTTTAGAAGTTTTTAATCATTAGAGAAATATTGCTAGACAGATTTCACAAAGAGGAAACTCTATATTAAAACATACATTTTTCTAATTGCAAGATATATTTGATGAGAAACATTCATATTGACTATAATATAACTTCTCCATGATGTTTTACCAATACTTACCTATGATAATTGGCCAATTGATCACTGAATTTTTATATCAATATTTCAATGATTAGTGAAATTAATTTGATTTCGTTACCCAATCACTATTCTTTATAATACGAGGTTAACATAATTCATTAATGATATTTCATCAGTGCATTACCTTCCATTTAGTACACATTGCAATTGCAGGTTTAGTGCGGAAAAAATATCAAGCATTAAAAAGGAAGGAAAGAATGAAAAGAGAAGGACACGAATGCTCAGAATAAATGAATATTCTTTACATATCATACTGCTAGATTTGAGTCGCGTTAAATTATGTTTATATCCGCATGGGTTGGATTGAAATTCAAATTTGTAAAGATGGTCGAGAAGAGAATGGTGATTATTGCATAACATGACAATTTGAATGAAGTTTATTATCTTTGTATTTTGTTTTCGTCAGTGGAAAATTCAGATTTCATATATAACTCTCAGTTTATCAAAGCGTTACTCCAAAATTTATATTATATCATTATGCTTTAATTGATAGAACAATCGAGGTAGGCTACTTACAAACAAGTTCATGTCACAGGGGTTTTAACTATCTCGTTTAAGGTCAGAATTTCACAAATTCCATGGTCGTTATAATGATTTAGTTCGCCAATACAAACTATCACTGGGTCAAATGCTGTCTGGCGTGTTTCATACCGATAGTTAGGCCGTTCTTGGCACACTGATTTTGACTACGGATAACTCCGTTTACTTGATTAAGATATAGGGCTCACGGCGGGTGTGACCGGTCGACAGGGGATCCTTACTACTCCTAGGCACCTGATCCCACCTTTGGTATATACAGGAACCCATGTTTGTACAACTCTTTATTTTGTATTGCTTATAGGAGATATGAGATGTATCACTGTTCGTTATCTTCACCTTTCATCAGAAGGAATTTCACCCTAGTAAGAATCATCTGACAAAATTTGGGTAAAGTTTGTGTTTGATGTACTCCTTCCCTACATGTTCCATTCAACCTGTAGGGTCTATAATTTTATGAAGTTTCTTTTCATTCTAGTGAAAATATCGTCTTAATATCAATATTATATTATGTTGATTTACTACGCAGTATTTTAAGCTGTGGATTTCATTTTTCATTTTTAGGACAATTTTGATCAGCCTTTTTTCTGAAACACAGAATTTAGGATGCACACCTTCACTTGTACGTAACAACAAACAAGGTTCAACGCATTGTTCATCAGACTGTATAAATAGCTGGTTTCCCCAAGTATGATATCTAAAAATTGATAAAATAATCAAATATATACTGGATGCAGTAAACCCCTATCTTTCCTCCTCGCGAAAAGTTTTACTGTTGTCGAAAAAGAATATTCAAACTTATTATGCCACAACATATACCAGAAGTGGTGTATTATTAAAAAAAATCTAAATACCTTTTAGTAAATTTGAAATCTCAAAGCTTTTCTTAAAAATCAACACCATCAGAACAACATAAGAACGTATGACTTTTCAACACTTTACTCGATCATTCCTCATGATGAATTAAAGACCATATATTTTCATATCATAGACAGTTTTCCCCCAATAAAATGGAAAAAGGGTGTATTTATATCTTGTGATCAGTCATTCACTTTGTTAAGCACCACTCTGATTCTACGTACAAGTACTCTAAAGTTAATATGAAAAAGATGCTGGATTTTCTTATTGACAATATCCTCGTAGTTTTTTTTTTGTGATCACGTCTTCCAACAGTATTGGAATTCCGATCAGCACCAATCGTGCTCGTTTCTTACCTAACCTATTCTTGTATTGTTATGAGGCAGAATTTATTCAAAAGCTTTTACATGTAAAACAAAATTCTTTTCGTGGCCTTCAACTCGACATTTAGATATATCGGCGACGCTTGATCTAATAACAATAATTATTTTCATTCGTATTTTTATTACATATATCCCAATGAATTCAAAATAAAAGACGTCACATAGTCTTCCACATCGGCTTTGTACTTAGATTCCCGTGGAGATCCGGGTTAGAATAGGTCCTCAGTACTCCCTGGCTTGTCGTAAGAGACGACTAAATGGGGCGGTCGTTCGGATGAGACCGCAAAAAGCAAGGTCCCGTGTCACAGCAGGTGTGGCACGATAAAGATCCCTCCCTGCTCAATGGACATAAGCGCCGAACATTGGCCTAAATTTTGCAGCCCTTCACCGGCAGTAGTGACATCTCCATATGAGTGAAATATTCTCAAGAGGGCTATAAAACTATATTCAATCATACATAGATATTTGATTGAAAATAGATTTTAACAGCAAACTAACAACTCAGGTTTTTGACAAACGGGATGACTTAAACTTTTCCACTGTCAACTTCCCATATTTATGTAGGAATATTCCATTATCACTTGCATATGATGTTTACGTCTCTCAAGAGAGAGAGAGAGAGAGAGAGAGAGAGAGAGAGAGAGAGAGAGAGAGAGAGAGAATTTGATAAATTTGATGTTGATGGTCCTTATATATAGTTATGTAAGGAGAAGGTACGCTTAGCATATAATTTTGGCTTAGTAAAATCAAGAAATATGAAGTAGAAGATGATGCACTTTTATCTATCAAAGTCATTTGTGGGCAACACCCTCTCTTTAAATATACAAACGAAATGGCGCCAAATCGTTACATAGTAGAATAATACACTCCCGATTTTACCCGGATCGCTATTTTTTAACCAAAACTTCAAAATTTTACTTGCATTTGTCATTAATTTGATATGTGCACATACAAGGCGATGGGTGATATTTGCGTGTGTTAAATGTAGTACTTCAATTGATAATAAAAAGGGCCTTTCGTCAATCGCATTCCCTCTGCACATTGTGAAATCATCAAATCTTATATTTCCGGAAAAATTTCCGCATCACACACATTTGATATTAAGATAACATAAATGCACGACAAATAAATGTTACGTTTTTTGAAGTACAGATATTATAAATGAAGTATAATAACGTTTTTATCAATTACTGCGATCATTATACATGCAATTCTGATTTTCAATTTCCTTCATGTTTTTATCTAAAACGATAATGACATATAGTCGACTGTAAAATTATCGCTTGTTACATGAACAACACTCATATAAAATTGTTTGTGTATTTCATAACATTAGTGTTAAACACGTGTTGGAAAAAAATACTACTGGATTTAACGGGAGCATCACCTGTTAAACATGGCGGAGAATGAAGAGAAATGTTGAGTTTGACATGTGAAATTATAACATTTTGGGAATATAAAGCAAAATTACAATGAAAAAAGATATATTTAGCTAAAGTTTAAGTAAATGATGTTTTGTTTTAATCATTGATATACATATTTGTAAGCATTGCTAGATGTATGCTTTGATTTCAATATGTTGTATGTGAAGTAAATTTTTGGGGTAAATTATATACGGTCTACGTTTGGTTTAATTTTGATGATATTTACACTATTTTAGTATTAAGTCGTTCTTGGCACACTGATTTTGACTCCGGATAACGCAGTTTACCTGATCAGGATATGGGGCTCACGGCAGATGTGACCGGTCAACAGGGGATGCTTACTCCTCCAAGGCACCTGATCCCACCTCTGGTGTGTCCAGGGGTCTGTGTTTGCCCAACTATCTATTTCGTATTGCTTATAGGAGTTATGAGATTGATCACTGTTCATTATCTTCACGTTGCATGTATATGTATATTCATGTAATAGAAATTGAATACTGCTCGGTATCAAAATGAACTACGATATATAAATAAATTGTCATTTATACAATTTTCATGCCAAACGTCATTTTCCCAAAACAACACTAGAGTAACAGTTGTTGTTTTATTCACATTCATGGAGTCTAACATTTGTGCATGCACAGGCATCACTATCGAGTTACCTGAGATTTCCCAATCAAAAGGGGTACCCCTCAATAATACTTTTAAGATAGCAATGGTATTCAAAGAAAAAGGAAGTGCTTTGTCTACTTTTGATTTGTAATATATGGAGTCATTGACTTTATGTCGTTTTCCGCTTTGATACTTGTAGAAGAAGTAGATTCTGTTATAAAATTAGAAATTATATTATTCATATATGCTTCAAACCAATCGTCATTTTGAATAACCTTTTGTACACTTATCGGTACAATGTACATGTAGCTAGTCTTATTTATCCTTTGAAATCTTATCGGCAATATTCTAACACGTACTTTTACCCTTAACGACAGTCATTGTGATAGATCCTTTTTATATCATTATTTATTGTAACACAGCTTTTGTATAATTTTGATAAACCCTGTGAATTCTTACCTATGCGTATTTGGATACACCCTTTGTATTACAGGTAATTATGCTAATACAGTTACCAGTAGATATTCTTTTTTTATTCCCTGTACAATTGAATGTAGTTATTCTGATTCACCCTTTGCACTCTTACCAGTAAATGATTTGCTAACATTTGTATGCTTACCGGTACTTATTTTGATGCATTCTTTCTACATTTACCGATAGCTATTCTGATACATTATTTGTACAGTTACCAGTAGTTATTCTGATGTATTATTTGTACACTTACTGGTAGTTATTCTGATGCATTATTTGTACAGTTACCGGTCTTTATTCTGATGCATTCTTTGTACAGTTATTGGTAGCTATTCCGATGCATTATTTGTATAGTTACCGGTCTTTATTCTGAAGCATTCGTTGTACTACATGTATTACCGGTAATTATTCTGAAGCATCATTTGTACAGTTACCAGTTATTTGTCCAGTTACTGGTAGTAATTCTGATGCATTTTTTGCAGAGTTACCAGTAGTTATTCTGATACATTATTTGTACAGTTACCGGTAGTTATTCTGATGCATTATTTGTACAGTTACCGGTAGTTATTCTGATACATTCTTTGTATAGTTACCAGTAGTTATTCTGATACATTCTTTGTATAGTTACCATTAGTTATTCTGATACATTATTTGTACAGTTACCGGTAGTTATTCTGATGCATTGTTTGTACATTTACCGGTAGTTATTCTGATACATTCTTTGTATAGTTACCAGTAGTTATTCTGATACATTCTTTGTATAGTTACCAGTAGTTATTCTGATACATTATTTTTACAGTTACCGGTAGTTATTCTGATGCATTGTTTGTACACTTACCGGTAGTTATTCTGATACATTGTTTGTACAGTTACCGGTAGTTATTCTGAAGCATGATTTGTACACTTACCGGTAGTTATTTTGATGCATTGTTTATACAGTTGCCGGTAGTTATTCTGATACATTCTTTGTATAGTTACCAGTAGTTATTCTGATACATTCTTTATACAGTTATCAGTTACTTGTCCAGTTACTGGTAGTAATTCTGATGCATTTTTTGCAGAGTTACAAGTAGTTATTCTGATATATTGTTTGTACAGTTACCGGTAGTTATTCTGATGCATTATTTGTACAGTTACCGGTAGTTATTCTGATACATTATTTGTGCAGTTACCGGTAGTTATTCTGATACATTGTTTGTACAGTTACCGGTAGTTATTCTGGTACATTATTTGTACAGTTACCGGTAGTTATTCTGATACATTATTTGTACAGTTTCCGGTAGTTATTCTGATATATTGTTTGTACAGTTACCGGTTGTTATTCTGATGCATTGTTTGTACAGATACTGTTAGTTATTCTGATACGTTATTTGTACAGATACTGGTAGTTATTCTGATACATTATTTGTACATTTACCAGTAGTTATTCTGTTTTATTCCTTGTACAATTAGATAAATTTATTGTTTCACCCTTTCAACTCCTACCTGTAAATGTTTTGCTAACATTTGTATGCTTACCGGTACTTATTTTGACACACCCTATATGGGGACTACACACTTCATCCAGACTACATTTACACTGGAAACCACAGTTCTCCCCAAACGGCGGGGGTGGACAAGTAGTGGAACAATTATCTCCATAGGAACCTGTAGGGCAGGTTACAGAAAAAATTAAAGGAAGATGATAAAACTCTTAATGTTATTATAGACGCAGCCTGAATAATACAGTACCATATACAATGGTTTGTACATTGTACTATGAGAGAGAAATGCTAGCTAGAACATAATTCAAAGTCATTAATTTTTTTGTTTTGACTTAATTTTTAGACTTTTAAATATGGCTTTGGATCAGAATGAAGAAGAATTAGTAAAAACTTACGAATGCATTCACCATTGTGATGGTGAAAATTCATGCAGCACTCGTTTCTGGAAAAATGTGTTGTAATTAGATTCTATCTTCCAATAAATCTAAGAAGAATATCTATATTTTAATATTTTGAATATAGATGTATGTGTACCTTTACCAAGAATCAAATTTTCTACTGTTCTAAATTCAGTAACGATTGAGAAAAATTAACCCATGAATAAAATTCAAAATGTACTGATATGGATTTGCCCTCCCACTGGATTCATTTCACTCACAAGATACTATTCCAAGTCATATCATTATTTATACATGTAGGTTAATGACTGGATATAGGGAAATATATTTTCAGAAGTTCTTGCGCCGAAAAGCGGACTCTGTTTGTGAGGTGTTTTTGTTATTGTAAATTCTGCAAAACGATAAAGGGCTGGCATATTTCCCGATATGCAGTAAAAACCTATCATTGGGTCAAATGCTGTCTGACGTATTTCATACCGATTGTTAGGTCGTTCTTTGCACACTGATTTTGACTACAGATAACTCCGTTTACCTGATCAGGATATAGGGCTTGCGGCGGGTGTGACCGGTCGATAGGGGATGCTTACTCCTCCTAAACACCCGATCCCACCTCTGGTGTGTCCAGGGTTCCATGTTTGCCCAACTAAATTTTGTATTGCTTATAGGAGTTATGAGATTGATCACTGTTCGTTATCTTCACCTTTCATCACATTTGCTCTACATCTATGTACTTCTAACTCTATAAATGCTCAATTTTTAAAAAATATTATCATTAGCAAACGAAGTTCTTTACGTCCATGAATATCATTGAACATATCAGGTCCATACACTGAAAATAGACTTTTAAAAATCAAAACACTGGAAATGTCATTTCCTTATGAGAAATAGTTGAAAAGTTAATTGGATTTGAAATTTAGACTTAAGTCTAATCCCAGGTTATGGTCTTGAAAACTGATATCACAATAATCGTGTTAAGTAGGCACATGCGATGTCACAATTAAGTTAAGTGGTCTCCGAGCGTCTGCATTACCGACAATTATAGCTCAATAAATGCCTAGGCACTCTAAATAAAATATACAGGAAAAAGTATCAAATTATGTAATAAGAGTGGCTATAGAAATATTAATATCGTGTAAATTTTAACAGTTTGATATTTGTCTAAACATACATTCCCTTGTTCTACGTACCGATCGTTAACACAGCTGCCTTTAGTTGTTGTTTCTGCATTGAGTGATAAAACCAAATAGGCTAATAATCCTATGTTTCGACCTCTCTGTGAATTAAAAATTATCATTTGAAATATTGAATCCATTCCATCTATACTCTTTAAAGATACTATGGAAACCCTATGGCTAATTTCCCTTCAAACATTTATTTTTCAATAATAGTAAAGTGTGTTATATCCCGGAAGATTCATTGATTGGGAAACACGTTTACCAATATAGTTTAGAATTACAGTCAGAATCAACACCAAATCGTATTTCTAAGAGACATAGTTCTTGGCAGCCTTCAATCATAAACGAAAATTATTCGACCATCATTACTAACACCACCAGTAGATTTTACAGTCTCTGAGAATGTAACAGGAGTGGTAGATAACGCACTAACATGACATGGGTAGGGCATCAGAAGAGGCAGCAGGTGTGTGAGATACAACGGTGTCAGTTGGAATTGACGAAACGTAAGCAGAGTTAGAAATACATATGATTTCTTTATTCAAGAGTTAGTTATTGATAGCTAGTCCCTAAAAATCATTCAATTTCCTCAATTCTATTTATTATAAGATTTGGACGTTATCCTAAAACATAGCAAAAAGGAATAAGTAAATCAGTAATAAGTAATCCAGTTAATTTAGGAGGATATTGAGATTGTGGCCTTCAACTCGACATTTAGATGTATCGATGACGCTTTATCTATTCACAACAATCATTTTCATTCATTTGAAAGGTGAAGATAACAAACAGTGATAAATCTCATAACTCCTAGAAGCAATACAAAATAGATATTTTGCAAACACGGACCCCTGGATATACCAGAGGTGGGATCAGGTGCATAGGAGGAGCAATCATCCCCTATCGACCGGTCACATCCGCCGTGAACCCTATCGTGATCAGGTAAACAGTCTAACAATCGGTGTGTAACAGTCAGACAGCATTTGACCCAATGATAGGATGTATTGGCAAACTAGATCGTTATAAAGACTATAGAATTTCCGAAATGCTGACTTTAAACGATATTGTTGAAACCCCTGCACCATCAACTTGTTTGTCAGTAGCCTGTCTCGATTTAAACACTTTATTATATAGAAGCATACTATTCCTAATATAAAGTATGGCTAATTTCCTTTAGGTACCCATCGAGCCGTCCCCCTTGATCATCGAGTCATACACAGTCACATGGCACTATCAGAACCCCCTTTTGTTTTTCAACAAATGTATGAAGGTGTAAGGAATTCCGCAAATAAATTCACGTGAAAATACACAATATGTACTAATCACGTGGTTGCTCTCCGTTGCTACCTTAAAGGGAAAATTCCGGAAGCCTTGAACCTACTTTGGATATTTTGTTTTGCGGCAGACTTCTTCCACGCTATTTTACTTAAAACAGGGGCAACCACTTATTTACATTGTTGATGGGATTTTCAGACTCTCTGAACAAGCCATATTGTACGGGTACCAAAATGGAATTGTCAAGTGGCTGAAAGATATGAGTGGTATTGGGAGGGAAGACACGATGTGGATGCTATTTTCAAGAGAACAGCCGAGAATTACTGATTCCTGTTTCATCGCATTTTCGAAGTTGGTAATCATGCTAAATACTTTGTTCCACTTTCAGATACCGGAAGTAGTTGAAAAAGTTTAAAAAGCACCAAGTTTGTTCAATAACCATTTTAAAACCGTTTATTACTTCGTGATTGCAAGAAAAATTCTAAAAGTGTGACCATCTTTTAATACTACAATTTCCTCCAATGTAGTAAGGAAACTGCATCGTTGTACAAAGTTGCTATACCAATTGCCTGTAGATAGTTAAATGTGAACATATAGATACACCCAATAAACAATTTGCAAGACACATTTCATAGATAGTTTGAATTATAACATTGCAGCAATATCGATTTATATGGAAAACAAAGGAAAAAAGTTCATTCGCGTGATATAATTTGAAAAAAAAAAGAAACCATAATTTCCTCACACGAACCCGTGATGACAAGCTCCATTGATATTAACTGTCCAGCTGATTACGACGAGCAATTAATACAAGAATACTTCAATATTCTCCATCGTCAACTTCCCATAATCATGTAGCAGTAACTAATTCATGACAATAAATTGTTTATGTGGTTGCTTTATGTGAAGTTTAGCCTTCACGTACATGTCATGACTGTGCATGCTCATTTTATTCTTTGTGTATATTACATTTCAAGTTGGTAAGGAAAAAGTGAAAATATAAAATACGTCATTCATTAAGTATAAATGACAACGAATAAACACGCATAAAAACAGCTGCCCAGAATATGAAAACAATACGCAATGAATAAAACACGCAACCAGGAAAAAACTCCAAATAATGAAATAGAGTTGACTAATGCTACATTATGCACTAAATTGGTAACATATGTACAAAGTTTCGTGATTTGTGTTTTACCAAAAAATACTGGTACTAGTACATTTGGCTAGAAAATTGAGACCATTTAATAAAAAATCCTAGTATTGGGCGTTACCTCGCCACATTAACAAGGTAGGAAGATTTGTTATGCCACTGCTCCCCATAAAAATTGGGCTACCTTGTTAACACCCCATAAAACAATCATAGGTAACTTAAGGAAAGAAAACAACGAACAGGATATAAACAAAGTAATACTAAAGAAAATAAAAGCTAGAAACCTGTATAGCGATCGCAGTCCCTAACTGCTTAAAGGACACATCTCGTGTTTTTAAACTTTTTAATTTTTTCAGCAAAATTAATTCATTTCATGCCTAAAACTACTTTACATGTGTTTTAAAAGAAACAGTTTGCGTAGTTTTCGAGTTTGATTGCGATGAAATTCAAATCTTGCGATATGCATATTTTCTTCGACATTTTACGCGCCATTATCTGTGACGTCATATGCGACCTCGAGCGAGAAGATTTGAAAACATTTGTTAGCCATTTCATAAACAGATTAGATTTAATTGACAAACAAACAATTATCACATTAACGGCTTGTAAATAACACTGCATTGGGGTGTTGTGTGCCGTTTAAAGGTGTACTTGCTGTCAGTAGAGATGATTTGGACTGTGTTTTTTTCAATTTTCGAAGGAAGGTATGAGGGACAAGACGTGAATATTTTTTGTTGGCACAACGACTTTGCCATAAAAAAAAACCCAGTAGAATTTGTCCCTATACTTTTTCAAACAAGCTCTTGGACAAAGACGTATATAAACTGCGAGAAAATGGTTCTATCGAAGCTTCGCACTGTTACATATAGGCCTACCGCATATGCTTTCCGTTCTGCTCTCAAATTCAATACACACTCGCACCAACTGACCTTCACCTTGTAACACCATATAGGCAGAACTTTGCTAGCAATGTCTACCAACTGGTAGTTTTAAAAAAGAAATTTAAAGATAAAAGATAATAGAACTTTCAATTATAAATAATAAAATATGATATTTCCCAACTTTGAATTGAATTATAATGCTTTCATTTTTTTTTAAAGGAACGCGTACGTGTTTACAACAACAGCACGCCGCGCTCCCACTTCCTAAGTAACAATGTGTAGATAACAAAAAATAATGATTAATAAAATTGAGCTTGAATAATATAATTTAAAAGTATTGTGATTTTCACAATAACTTTGATCATTTTGATTATATTTTTTTTCCCGAAATGCACCCGTGACGGTAGGCCTAGTTGTCAATGCTACATGTACGTAATCGTATTATAATTTAGGCCTATCTAACTTCTCCAAAAATAAATTTAATAATAATTGCTCTGTTTATTTTAGAAAAGCAACAACGCTAATTACAGTTGTTTACAGAAATGGCATTACCAAATAGTGTTTAGACAGTGATCCCATGTAAACATTATTTACTCGCAAATTTATGCAGATTTCATACTCGCTTTCCTCGCTACATTTGGGTCGCTATTTGTATGCACTGGTGGCTAAAAGATATAAGACTCGGGAAATTTGTCAACATCGAAATAAATGTTATCCATGGTAAATAAATTAGGCCCCTAAAACCCGAGTTTTTAAAAATATCTAACACTACTATTACAACAAGTTGATCGACGAAGGTCGCATATGACGTCACTCTACCACGTGACTACCTATCTAATTAACTAGGCTTTTTGAAATCGGGGCTTAGATTTAAGTCCATATTGTGGCTAATTATCGCAATACTTCAGTGAACGAACTATTACAATTAATTTCTATAAGCATAAGGAAGACAAAATGCATATAATTCTGTATACTTTGAAAACACGAGATGTGTCCTTTAACTTCATATCCTGCACTAAGGAACTCTCAGTCCCTGACTGAATGGTTCACATTCCAGAATGTACAACCTCTGTCTACACATCCCATAACAGAAACATTCAATTAAATGTGACCAATTGGTAATTGATGACATTGTCCATTGTTTTGGGTTAGCAGCTCCTATATGACTCAATCACGACATATAGCCCATGTCTGCATGACTTAATGATCAAATAGCGAATGTTCACACATTAAGAGTAGGAATACGGATGTATTTATTGAGCGAAGTTGAATTCCATCTACCCATGTTTTGGAACAAGATTCGCTATCTAGAACTCGGCAAAGCCTCGTCCTAGACTGGGAATCTTGTCCCCTCGGTGGAATTTCCCTATCCCACACTCGTACTAATGAAGGATTAGATTAATCACAAACGAATTACAATCATTCATCGCTGTTTGTAAGAGCGTTATTATAGTCTAAGTGATATAAAATGTAAATCAAATAGGTGACAGTTTCAGATAATACAATCACAAGATTTATCTTGTTTTTATCGTTGAAAGTTACGTTTAATCTGTATTAGTAGATGCTTATCCACATCAGTTTTTACAAATATTTGTCATACAAGATTAAAAACAAAATGCATATATGAATGATCTCTACTCAATGACAACTTCAAGACATGTGTCCATTTGACTGGTTAGCTCGCTTTGACAGATCGATGGACTTTCCACTTCAAAGGTCTGACACTCGGTCCGACTTCCGCTTTCTGACACCCCTTTTGGTGGCGAACCTATCACGTCTATATACGTGTTTAACATACATACTGGTTTCAGGTAAGAATTATCGGGGATTCATTAAGATTGTCAGACACAACTCTCATCTTCTTGTCTAACACTAAGTTCTTCTGATTCTGTACCGATGACTTCATTTCTTAATTTTGGAAGCATTGGTTTTGTTTCATTACTGATTTCAATTTTTGAAACATCTCCGTTTGAGTTTTGTTGTTTTATTGACGGTTGCGACTCGATTTTGTCGTATCTTGAAATATTTTCCAGCATGCCAGACTCGTTTATTTCTGCATAAAGCTCTTCCTCTGCTTCGTTTGTAGCCGATGGCTTAGACTTTTTGCTTGCAGAAATGTTTTTCCTACGCTTTTTCAGTTTTCCGTAAATCTGGTTAATTATTATAATGATCAGAAATAAAGATAATACAGATCCTGTGATTATGATGACCTGCAAGGTTTGTGAGTTACCTCCAGAAGCTGACGTAGGAGTCACATAATATGTTTCCTTGGATACCACTGCTAAGGTAGGAATGATATCCGTAGGAACAGGATACACTTCGTCTACTTTGGAACTGTAAGGATATCTCGTTGATTTTATTTCGACTTTTGGGAATTTTTGAATTGACTTCATGTCGTTTCCTGCTTCGGTACTTGTTGTAGAAGTGGACGCTATTAGAAAATTAGAAATGTTAATGCATACATCTTTTATATGAATGTATCAATTTAAGAATTGTCCTTATATAATCCATTAAATGATTCATTATACACACGAATTAGTTAATACTTATATGAAAACAACACTTACTCTTTGTACGTTTATAGTTCTTTTTGTACTCCCTTTCTGTACTTACCAGTAGTTAGTCTGCTACACCATTTGTACACCCCTGGTAGTTATTCTACTGATATATCCTTTCTATACACAAACCGTAATTTATTCCAATACAACTTTTGTAAAATTAGTGACATTCATTTTGATACACATTTATGCATGCTTACCTGCAATTATTTTGGTGCACCACTCGTACGTTTACTGGTAGTTATTCTAACATACTATTTGTACAGTAACCGGTAGTTATTCTGATACATTGTTTGTACAGTTACCGGTAGTTATTCTGATACATTCTTTGTACAGTTACCGGTAGTTATTCTGATACATTTTTTGTACAGTTACCGGTAGGTATTCTGATGCATTATTTGTACAGTTACCAGTAGCTATTCTGATACATTCTTTGTAGAGTCACTGGTAGTTATTCTGATGCATTCTTTGTATAGTTACCAGTTTTTCCTCCACACCCGTTGCACTCGTGGTGGTATCTTTTCCTTATACACTTATATACAGTTATTCTGTTTCACCTTTTCTACTCTTTCCGGTTAATGTTTTGCTAACCATTTGTATGCTTACCGGTACTTATTTTGACACACCCTATATGGGGACTACACATTTCATCCGCACTACAATTACACTGGAAACGACAGTTCTCCCCCCACGACGGGTATGGACAAGTAGTGGAACAATTATCTCCATAGGAACCTGTAGGGCAGGCTACATATAAAATGAAAGTAAGATGATAAAACTCTTAATGTTGTTAGAGACAGCGTGAATACGTAATAAGTTAAAATTTACAATGGTTTGAACCAGCAGAAAACAAATTGCAAGCCAGAACACAATTCAAAACTGTGGCGGATCCAGAGGGGAGGGGGGTTCCAGGGATCGGACCTCCCCACTTTCGTAAGAAAATTTTCCTAAAAAGGTCAAATTAACGCATTTTGAGGGTGGAAAATCCCTTGGAAAACCAAAATTATGGTCGAACCCCCCTTTAAGAATTCCTGGATCCACCCCTGCAAAGTCAATAATTCATGTTTTGACTTCGTGTTTTAATTGTTACATCAGATTGATGGAGAAATAGAGAGTGACTTACGAGTGCATCCACCATTGTAATGGTAAAAATTCGTGCAGCACTCGCCTCTGGAAAAAACGTTTTGTAACTAGATTCTATCTTCCAATAAATCTAACAACAGAATCTATATAATGATATTTTGAATACATTTGTATGTTTACAAAGAATGATATTTTGAAATTAGCGGAAAGTTGTAAATTCAATAGGCAACATATTAAGAAAAATGAACCCATCAATAAAATTTAATGTGTATTGACATAGCCCCATGTTTCCACTAGTTTCATTTCACTCACAAGATACTATTCCAAGTCTTATATCATTAGTCATGCGTCATTGACTGAAATCGGGAAACATACCCACCGGTAAGTTGTTGCGCGGTAAAGCGGACCGAGTTTGCGAGGTTTGTTTCCGCGAAAAGACCGAGAACTGGTTCCGATATTCAGTAAACAACCTATCTATCGCATATGTGACGCCACAATTAGGTTGAGAAGGTATCTACAAAGCGGCCATTTAAGGCTCAATTAAAGTCAGGGTACTCTAAAATCTACAGGTATGAAAGGGGAAGATAACGAACAGTAATCAATCTCATAACTCCTCTAAGCAATACAAAATAGAGTTGGGCAAACACGGAACCCGTGACACACTAGAGATGGGATCAGGTGGCTAGGAGAAGTAAGTATTCCCTGTCGACCGATCACACCCGCCCTGAGTCCTATATCTTGACCAGCTAAACGCAGTTATCCGGAGTCAAAATCAGTGTGCCAAGAACGGCCTAGCGATCGGTATGAAGCATGTCAGACAGCATTTGATGCAATGAAAGATTGTACTGGCATACCAGATCTTGAGTATCGAATCAGTTAAGCGACATAAACACCATATGCAGGTGATAATGGAATATTGCTACATAAATACTCTACATCGTCATAATGGCTGACTTCCTTTAAAAACATGGATAAAAAAAATCGATATGAGCAATATTTGACTTTTCCTTTTACATTTAAATAGCTAGCCGAGTAACTCAGTAGTACAGAATACAGACTGTTGAACTGTAGATGGCAGGTTCGAGTGCAGCAGGGATTTTCAATTATTTTTTTTCAAATTTCCTTCTACTAAATCTATTTTTTGACAAAATAAAGTATATTTGAAAATTTTCAACTTCAAAATATTGTTGTACATATCCTCCACTTTTCATCTACATCAAATTTCTCTGGTGTAGTATAACTCCTTAACATCTACTTTCGATTAAATATCTAGGAAGCAGATGTGCACGACTCTGTGGTGTCTTTTATTTCGAGTTCACAGGGATATATCGAAGTCATTGATTGATTGTATCTTGTTTAAATCTCTCTCTCTCTCTCTCTCTCTCTCTCTCTCGAACGAACGAACGAAAGAGAGAGAGAGAGTACAGTATGGTATGGAGGAGAAAGATGAGCAGGAACATAGACATTATGAACTGCACTTTATGCCTTGAAGAAAAGAAATGTGACCAATGGCATTGATGTATATGATACAAAAATAATTATTGTTATGCAGAAGTACCAGTAGAAAAGTGTACATTCCCTAGTATACGAAGAAGAAAAAACTAGGAAACATTTCTCTTCCATCCACTGTAAATTGTAGGAAAATATTAGATCCCTGGGTCAGAACAACGTGAACAACATTAGCTGATAATGAAGTATTGTACATCATTTCCTGGCTGTTCGATTTATGGACATTTGAAAGAAAAGGACAAGAACTGTTACTTTGTTTGCAGTAAATTCACGATAAGTTTTAAATCATAACTAAGTCGTTTGGAGACTCCTTGTTTCTGCTTGGTTCATCTGCTTCTTTCTCGCACCCACAGGGTTTTGACACAATCTGAGCAAACTTGTGTTATTTAGTATAATAGGAGGAAAGGGAACTAACAAACTGCCGTTAACTTATCGGTTGCTCGCTTCAAACTCTTACAACTTCGGTATTAATCGTGATGATAATGTATTTAGTTTTCCCAGTCGAAAGCCAGAATTTTGTTGTTTTGTAATACACATATCATTCACCTGATTTCACAAAAACTTTGAAAAAATAAGTCCAACTTCCGAGAATTAGCCCTACAACATTTTCTCCACGCAATTTTCCTTCATTACGTTGGATTTTACGCATCCTTCATCCGTTGCAGTCCATGTTAGGGTTACCTTTTAAGATATAGCTACTTGTGGTCACCCTCACAATATTTGAATGAATGTTGATCGTCCGTTTTCACCACCTATTAGCCTCCTAGTTCAAACGGGGCAACCATATTTAAACTTCATTATAGGTGTTCAGCACTGAATGACTCAAGTTTAAAAGGTGCAAGGCAATTGGAAAATACTACTACCTTTGCTGCGGAACTTCGCCCGGAAATTTATGGTTTGGGGTGGTTTTATATTGAATAATGAAGTATGACCCTATTATTATGTAGTTTTTATTTACAGATTCAGTTCTGGGACATACAGTTCATATAGTTTATGCACTAAGCTCTGTCCCAGGAAGAAGTACTTGGATATATCTCGCCTGTTAACATAACTTTAGAAGTTGCATGCTAACATAGATACATTGTATGTCGACATAAATATGTTGCATGTCTGTATAATTATCTCGGATGTCAACATAATTAAGATGCATCTCAACATAAATAAGTTGCAGATAGCATATTGGAAGTCCCACGTGGGCAATATTTGAGACTTTTGGAATAATTTACAAATTCTTATCTGATTACATTTTTCTGATCCGAATCGACAAATTCATCAAACTGAATGTGTGAGGTGTCCACCCACAACCTGCCGCCGTCAGAACATTTAAAACAATCGTTATATCTCAAATACTTTTCTTTTTAAAGTAAGTTAAACATAGCATTGTTTCTTCCAAAATATCGCATATAACGTCGTTACATCGACGTTTATTGACAACGTCTTGGAAAGGTGACAAGCAAGATTACGTGAAAATGTTTCTTTGGTGCAAGGATTTAATAGTTTACATAAATATATCTACCTTTTCAATTAAATGGGTTAGAGTATTTCCATTTTTAATTGGAATTGGGCCAGGTATTTTATACACACAGGAATATATGACTTCTGTAGTTGTTGGTAGGTCTAGTTTGTTTTGTTTTCGTTAGTATACGCCACGGTTGCCGATCTTAAAGGAAATTTCGTTTTGTTTTCTATGTAAACATTTCTTCCTCGTATTCCCAAAATGTCAACATGTTGTACTTTAATACGATGCAGATAGGTTTGTCAAGTTAAAAAGGAAAACACTTTGGACCATTTTAAAGTATTTTCTAAAGCTATATTCAACGCAATCTAATAAAGATAATTTTTTTGTACAATGTATAAGTATGATATGTGTGTGGAATCTTTGGAAGGGTTTGAATTCACTAAATATAACTCTTTTAGCTGATGTCTAAAACCAGGATTATTGAAATGTGGGCAATATTGTGAGAAATATTCTATTGTTTTTAGGACGGAACTATACATATACGACGGTCGTAACAGTGGAGTATTTTGAAAGGGAGGGGTGCACCATCTAAAATGGCTGATTTATGATTATTGTTATTATTTGCTAAAAAGAGTCTAGGTTTATAAGAGAGTCTGGTCATTTGTCAGAAGCATATAAGATCTATAATCATACAAATTAGATATATGAATTATAATCGTGAAAAAATTTCTGCGGAGAACGACCCTCGTTCGTTAAAAAAAAGTGTTTAAATACTTTATAACGTCATTTGTTTACGTACGTTACATCAACATTCATTACATCGTGACTGATAAATAAGTACAGCAAAAGCAAAGATGTCTATTGAATGTTATCAAAATGGCTACCGTGATTTTTATAAGCATGTTATTTGTCATGAAATATTTCCTCCTTGCATCATTCATACAGTCATGAAATAAGGAATTACATCATTAATCACAAATGAGTTATTTTTCATTTACGTCTACTTAGCGTTACTGTTTCACATGACTGTGCTATTTTGACCTCATACGACAGTACTAATTTTCCTTAAACTTTTAATATATATATATATATATATATATATATATATATATATATATATATATATATACTTGACTTTTGATATTAAAAAATCATTTGAAATGAACTTCGCCACATCTTTGTATAGATTTTTTGTGTTTTATTTCAAATTCATGTTAAGAAATAATGCATTCAACTCCGTTTACCTGATCAGGATGTAGGGCTCACGGCGGATGTGACAGGTCGACAGGAGATGCTTACTCCTCCTAGGCACCTGATCCCACCCCCGGTGTGTCCAGGGGTCCGTGTTTGCCCAATTATCTATTTTGTATTGCTTATAGGAGTTATGAGATTGATCACTGCTCGTTATCTTCGCCTTTTATTCAAGAAAATTTTGTATATATACATTTATGTAGCCTTATAGAAAAACATAAATTCTTTGAAAATCCGGAGAATCACTCCAGTTTTGGATTCTATAGATTTATAAGACGCATGTGCATTTTCAAAAACAAAATCAGTTTCATACACACTTGGTCTTGAACAAATTATTTGGACATTTAAGATATAAGATAACATAATTTTTCATTTTACGTGCTGATAAGGCCGATGTGCTCTGCTTACCATACCCAGTTCTTTCTGTTTGCTTTCATCTTTAAAAAACATGACCATGCGACAATATAAATTAGAAAATTTGAACAGCAAAGGTAATTTCAACTACCAAAAATAAGATTTCTTCGCTTTGATAAATGAATTTTCTTATACTTTATACATTTTACTATCAGTTTTAAAAAGTTTTGAACATAATGAAATACCAAATGGTTTTGATTTGATGATTTTGTCAAAGTGAAGAGTTATGGCGGTAGGTAGTTTTGATGTAGGCCTATAAAATTCGATTTATTCTCCTGAGGTTATTTCTAAAATTTACAACGCATCAAGACTTTTGCTTACTAAATCTCAAATATTGTGAAGTGCAGGCTTTTATGCTTACCGTTTTCCGTGTTTCGCACACTCACCCCCACTGATGATCTTTACATGCAGACTTGTGATGATAGCAACCACAACAATGTGTTGGGCGTATTTAAATAATGGTGTATTGAATAAAGGCAAAATATCGCTCATCATTTCATGCTCTGTCCCTGGACTGCTCGGATAATGACTCCAAACTCTACTTCATCCAAATTGACACAGATTTCAGGATTTTGTAGATTGGCGTATTCACACACTTTCTTGATTTCTTTGTGTTCCTCTAAATTACTTCAGAGTCTCTCATGTGTTTGACGGAAGTCACCTTCGTTTCATCGACGGCATCAGATAATTAATTTACAGTTTTTCGTGTATTGTTCGAACAAGTCCTTTTTCGCAGCCAGATCAATTTCACTTTCGAAGAATGAACAAGTTTTTCCCCTTCAAAGTATGAACAAATCTATTTGGAGCTGACGGACTTCACTGGCATGTTATTGTTACAGAGATCTCTTATATTTCTCAGACGTTTCTAAGTAAAACTTATCACTCCTGATACCTAATAGCTGCATATTAGTATCACTATCATAGTCGTTATTGTATGAAATATGACAGTATCAAAATCTATAAATAGATGTAAATCAGCTCTATAAACTGTAGGTTTTCTTCCTCAAACGAGATAAGGGTAAATCATTTTTGATCACATGATTTGCGAAAATATAATGTATTTTTCTTGATTTAACGATCTTCATGTTTTACTTCACTATCACTTTCAATTCTAGGACTAAATGAGGAATAGGTAATTATTCCAGGCAGCTCTTTCAATATTTCATTATGTGTTGTAGGGGGTCAGATTGCAGAATCATACATGTACCTAAGTACTTCGTTACTAGCTTGAAAATACGGATGTATATTTAATCGCTGTGATAAAATTTAGAAATTCATTTCAAAATTAAGGATTATCTTTCCCATGCATAGCTCTTATCCTTTGACGAATTTGACTCCACTTTTTTGGCACACTGTTTCCCCTAAAATAGCTCTTAGGGCCTACACGTTTACTGGTATTTCGGATTTCAAAAATTTCGGTTGAGCATCACTGAAGAGACATTATTTGTCGAAATGCTCATTTGGTGCATCAAAATTGGTACCGTATACGTTTTATATTATAATATGTAATACATATGTTCTTGTATTTTTGTTTTCGACTCATTCTGACCCCCACTAGCTATTCTGTTATATACCCTCGTCATTTTCAAACTAAATGACATTTTTTAAATTCACATCACTGTCCTGTTTTCATTGCCTTTATCAAGTAACAAGCACAGGCTACTTGGCAAGTAATATTAACTAAGGAACATAAAATAATCTTCGACTTTGCATGACAACGACCACCATCGTCGCCTCATCGCAACAAACCTAGTGTAACAGACCCTTACTGGGCAGTCTGTTCCATAAATCTTCACCATCGTCGTCAATGATACATTTCTATAAACTTCATTTTTTCATAGTAGAAGGGTGAAGAAAGGGTGAAAATAACGAACATCGATCAATCTCATAACTCCTTTGAGGAATGCAAAATTATGAGATGAGAGAAGACGGACCCCTGGACATACCAGAGATGAGACCAGGTGCCTAGGAGGAGTAAGCATCCTCTATCGACTGGTCACACCCACCATGAGCCCTGTATCTTCATCAGGTAACATAGTAATCCGTAGTGAAATTCAGTGTGTAAAAGAACAGCCTAAGAATTGGTACGAAACACATCAGACAACATTTGACCCAATGATGAAAGGCGAAGATAAGGAACAGTGACCAATTTCATATGATGTATTGGCAAACTAGATCGTTATAGCGACCATAGAATTTCAGAAATACTGATTTTAATCGAGACTGTTGAAACCTCTGTAACATTAACTTGTTTGTCAGTAGATTGCTTCGATCTAAAACTGATCATACGTAGAAGAACGTTTTGCGTATCGAATCAGCTTAGAGACATAAACATCATATGCAGGTGATAATGGACTATAGAGACTGTTAGCCTTAGTACGTAAGTCCTCAAAACTTGCGCTTCATACTTTACAATTCATAGAGGCCTTAGAGGTGTTGATGTCATGTCGATTCTAAAGTCACGTGATTCGGTAAAAAGATGGAGGTCTAGACGATCTTCTGCGTGTCGTTAGGAATATAATTTATGAATTGATAGGGTAGGTAATAGTTTATAGTGGTTAGTAGGGTTATGAACTTATAGAAACTACTTGATGAAACATTTCTAACATTAAGATCTGTAATATTTTTTCGGATGTGCAGTTTCCAAGCATCAAACATAATATTTTATGTTGTAATTAATACCTTTGTGTCCTCTGAAACTAATTCGTTGTTCCTCTTGAAGTAATTAGAATCTGCATAAATCCTTCTTTGGATGTTCAAGCTGATATTTTGTAGCGGTGAACGCCCATTTTATGAGCACAGAGCACAATAATTTGCAATTTAAACACTAATTAGTTTGCTTTTATATCATTTACCAAGTTTTGCAGTCTGTAAAAGGTAACGATTTTCAGGCTGTGATAACCAAAAATCTAAGAGCATCAAGGATTTAGCAAGACAGCGTTGTGAATAGAGGGCAAATCCCCAATAGTAAACAACCTCTATAATATTGATAGGCCTATAGTGTAACTTAGCCTATATCAAATAACATTATTTGTTCATTTACTAGATATTAGATGGGAAAGTAGTGCGGTAATATGTGACGTCATACCTAAAGAAATGTACGCTCATAAACGAGAGCAACCGTGATTTGAGTACCTCTAGTGAATAAATGGCGATCATGTAACCACTGAAGTGGCACCAGTAACTATAAAAATTCCCATAGACGACAGAAAGCGATCATTACTATTGGATGAGTGATCGCTTTCAATCATGTTGAATATTATATAACTCATATAACTCATTGCTAGACAGAAAACAATTTCTAGAACATGCGAAACCTCCTTCCATTTGCTTAGGGAAAAGTTATGCAGGTAAGGAATTGTAGTATTTTTTGTGAATATTTTAAAAGACGGAGTTCTGAATGTACACATGGCGAAATTGTTTGTTGATGCAGTCAAGTCTGCGATATGTTTGCAGTACCTAAAATTTAAGACATCAGAGTTTAGTACTTAAGCCAAGGTTAAAAATTAGGTATAACTACGAAATTATTACCCGTGATACACAATCAAAAGCGGTTCAAAAATCTAGTTGTAATCAGTTTAATATTGATTTGATTATATGACAGTCGGTTGTTTCATATACTTGGTACTGTTGTAAGGTGACCATTTAGTTTTGCAGCTGTTGGATTTCAATTCCAAGGCACTATATTTCCTGCGTACAAAGTGATGTGCAAGATGCAGAGTAATTGTGCTCTACCATCATTTGAGGAAAATACTGTAAACGTATTATATTTGGCGTGTAGGATATTTGGCGGAAATCGTTTTTTCAACAAGTTAGCGTATATTTGATTTAGCGTATTCCTGAATTACTTTAAACATCTAGATTTACGGATGGCATTTAGCGATGTACTTGATTTAGCGGAAGCTGCGTTCCGCCAAAGGCACTGAATAGAATACACAGCCAAATGTAATACATTTACAGTATATCAATTTTAAACGTCTCAGCAAATAAGCAGGAACGTTTCACTATTTTTTGTTTGGGACCAAAAATATTGTTAAAATGTCTGCCATTTAGGCGAAAATGATAAAATCTATATGCATGGCAAAATACATTTACAAAAAAGGTGAAGAATATCAACAGTTATAAATCGGATAACTCCTATAAGGAATACAAAATTAAGAGTTGGGCGAACACGGACGCCTGAACATAAGAGAGGTGCAATGAGGTGCCTAGGAGGAGTAAGCATCCCTGTCAACCGGTCACACCCACTGTATGACCTATGTCTTGATAAGGTAAACAGGGTAATCCGCAGTCTAAATCAGTGTGCCAAGAACGGCCTAACAATTAGTATGAAACACGTCAGACAGCATTTGACATAAGGACAGGTTATATTGGGAAACTGGATCGTTATAACGACCATAGAATTTGTGAAGTGCTGACTTTAAAGGAGACGGTTGAAACCCCTGTAATATATTCCTCGTGTAACCTATGTAATTCTTTTATCACTTGTGCTTTACTAAACACAGATGGGTGAGTGATCAGGTACGTACTTTTCATTTAATGTATCTAACAAGTGATTTAAATATTCCTCTGATAATTTGTTTTCATTCTAACAATGTATCAAGTTCTTCTTTTTCATATTTAGCCTATCAACTGGCATAATCTTCAATAGAGATGAAGATACATTGCCAATTCAAAGATCGTGATTCTCTGAATTTAAGATCTTTAAAAATAAGTTAATACGAATGTATATTTAGAAATTCATTTCAAAATTGAGGATTATATCTCCCTCATGCAAAGCTCTGATCCTTGGACGAATTTGGCTCCAGTTTTCCTTTTATCTCTTACAAGTTTATTATTATTTATTATTATTATTATTATTATTTCAAATTTCTAAAATTTCGGCTTCAACATCACTGAAGAGACATTATTGTCGAAATGGGCATCTGGTGCATCGAAATTGGTACCGTATAAGTTTTACATTCAGGTCCTCATTTTCAACTGTATCAGCATCATCAGTAATGACATGCACAGCTCGACTATGGCTTAAAGAAGACGAAGATTAAGAACACGTAAGTGGATTATGTATATGATGGTCTATTTCAAGGTGCTGTAAAGTTGAGTTTTTTGTAATTCAAAAGTTTGGATGCAAAAAGTAGAAGTATATTTGTAGTAAACACAGGGTTTAGCCTTAAACTTGAAAAATGCTGGAATACAAGACATCACTTTTTATGACAAAATGTGTTGCTGATGACGACGGCAGCTATTCCTTTCTTAGTAAAGTTAATTTAAGGAACTAACGGTATGATTCAGGAGAAATATTATTACATTGGGTCAAATGCTGTCTAACGTGTTTCATACCGATTGTTAGGCCGTTCTTGGCACACTGATTTTGACTACATATAACTCCGTTTACCTGATCAAGATACAGGACTCGCAGCGGGTGTGACTGGTCGATAGGGGATACTTACTCCTCCTAGGCATTTGATCTCACGTCTGGTATGTCCAGGCGTCCGTGTTTGCCCAACTCTCTATTTTGTATTGGTTATAGGAGTTATGAGATTGATCACTGTTCGTTATCTTTGCCTTTCCTCATCCATAGCCAGCGGTGGTTTGAAGAGCCTGTGATGGCCAAGAATACAGCGCGCTCACTCACAGACACATACACACACAATATTGAATTTGGTATATGTTGAATATATCTATAATTCCCGTGTTATTATAATGTAGGATAATGTCAATATGGGAAATCAAACATTTGCTTGGCGTTAAGTTGTGTATCTTCTTTGAATTGAAAATTCGGAATTTTCTTGATCCAAATATCAGACAATCAAGAGCAATGGTTGTGTTGATACAAGAATAAATAGATGCACAATTGTATGGACGCTTACTAAATCAACGTTGACTTAGTCTTGGGCCTATTTAATGACTAATTTTTGAGATCTCAATCGAACACAAAAAGGATATAGAGTGTGTAAAACAGAAGCCAATATCCATTGATGGCATCCAAAAATACCCATAAATTGCATGTGCCCGGTCAATAGTGGGTGCATAATCCTCCTAAGCACCTAACGTCATCTCTGGTGTGTCCAGGGATCCGTGTCTGTCTTTCTTATAATTTGGTATTCTTTATAGGAATTATGAGATTAATCACTGTTCATTATCTTCACTTTTCCATCAGTCGCCGAGTTCGTCAAACGACACAGTCAATTCAAATATTAAATGAAATGATACATCTTTGAGGAATAATGTCAATGAATGCATTTACTGATGTGGGTTTTTTACGATTTTAAAGATCAAGTGATGTTATTAAAAAGATAACGTCAAAAATGAAAATTGTTATTCATGTTATAGTGTTAAATTAATCATCACACTTCAGCTAAGATAGAAAAAGCGAAGTTGAGATATTTTTCCCATATATATATATATATATATATATATATATATATATATATATATATAAAGCACAGAAATAGCAATGAACTCTTAAACGAACATAACTGCCCTAAGTGAAGAAACAATTAATATAAAGCACAGAAAATTTCACTTTATATGGATACCCACTTCCGCCCCTACCCGGGGTTGAACTCACGACCTGCGGAACCAAATCTCCTAGCAGCATGTAACCAGCGCGCTAGACCACTCGACCATCTAGGCAAGTATATATATATATATATATATATATATATATATATATATATATATATATTGTTATGAAATGTGTTGGCCTGTACCTGATATCGGAGGAAATTCAGATTAAACTAAACCCAGTTCCATTCTATCATGTTATCATTAAATGATCGTTACGACAGGTAAAGCTGTCATGATATTTAATTATTTGTTATTCCATTTAGAATATTATTTACAGAAAGTGATAATACAAGCAAATTTACCATGTGTTGGAAGATGCAAACACCAGATGTAGTTTGTTTACATTCGATCTAGAGGTCGTCTCCCACCGTTTGCAACCAGCCATGTTAATAAAAGCACGCCACAGCATATGATATGCTTACCTATGCCTCTAATATGGATTTTCAGGTTATCTAGCCTTTGTTTTGTGTAAAGAACTCCGTGTATTCCTTTTTCCCTCCATACTTCGGGTTGAGTCTACCGCGTGCTACGATTTTAGTAAACTGATCTCTGATTGGTCAGCGTGGTATTTATAAACAGAGAGACGCTAAGAAAGTTTATTTCAGAGTTCGGAGTTCTTAGATCCACCATGTCCCAAATGCAATTGCTGCAGGATCCAGCGAAGGTGCTGAAGGTGATTAATTCTTGATTTATTAAGGTGTATTTATTGGACTTCGCACCTTCTCCAGCACCAATCATTCCCTTGTCTCGTATTGTAGCAGGTTGATCCGCCCCTTCCTATTATTGTTTACACAGTTACGGTACATCCGCACCTTCTCGCCCTGTGCACCTTCTCTCAATTCATCGAATACAAGGTGCATACACTTGCACCTTTACCAGAAAACAACTACGGGATATTTTCCTATTACTTAGGTCCATTTAGAGTGTTTTTATATTCATTTTACATATTATTCCTGACGGATATATTGCTCCTTTGATCTACCGCGCCAGCTGCCGACCAGGAAGTGACCTCTTTCTTTTGCATACGTTGTCCGATTATTACAATAAATTTGTGTGTAATTAAAAGGAACTTTGTTGTCTTGTCAACTGATAAAATGTACAGAACCCACAAATTAATTATAACAAAATGCTGTAGAATATAGGAAAAGTCATTATTCATACATGGTTTTAATGCAAATATTTTAGATACGGCATTTTCCGTTACAATATATATGTACGTATGTTTGTATATATATATATATATATATATATATATATATATATATATATATATGTAAGACTCTAAAGTGCGATGGTCTAGCCAAAGTGCAATGGTTTCTTAACGTTACGGACGCCAAAGTGCGATGGTCACGCCAAAGTCAGATGGTGCAGAGTTGAGTAACGTTTGTGACGTCACGTCATTGTGACATCATTCTTAACGTCTTTTGAAATAAAACCGGAGAAATGCAACACAGACGACAGCGGCAAGCTATACAAGGTTGAGGATATTGAGAACGGCAAATTACATTTGTTGTCGAACTACAGGTATCGGGCTCACGGCGGGTGTGACCGGTCAACAGGGGATGCTTACTCCTCCTAGGCACCTGATCCCACCTCTGGTGTGTCCAGGGGTCCGTGTTTGCCCAACTATCTATTTTGTATTGTTTGTAGGAGTTATGAGATTGATCACTGTTCGTTATCTTCACCTTGCATCTACTTCGCCCAAACATTCTTTAATTCATGATCATTGATTACTTGTGACGTACACGTAATAAAATCCTGGGGATATGCTATAATGCAAAACATTCTATACGATTTCGCGTTGGAAATTTTTTTGTTTAATAACATGACAACTAGATGGTAATGAAATAAGTTGAACTTCTTATTTTTTATGCATGCATTTTGAACTGATGTTTTAGTGAAACAACACACGGTTGGTACAGTCTGTACCAAAACACTGTGTAGTTTACAAACCAATGGATTTCGACGTATCACACCATCGCATTTTGGCGTGTCAGACCATCGCACTTTGGCGCATTAGTGTGGACCATCGCACTTTGGCGTGTCACAGCATCCGGGTTTGGCGCAGATTATCGGGGTTTGGCGTGACCATCGCACTTTAGATTCCCATCGCACTTTGGAGTCTTACATATATATCCAGGTTCCGCCTCGAAGCTTGAGTCAAGTTTTAGACAGGAATCTTATTCTAGCCGACAAAGGTTTTACTATTCATGATCAGTTGTCATAAGATGATTGTTTGAACATTAGCTGTTTTTCTTATCAAAATGTGATCACTTATTTACGCCCGAAGAAGCAGCACTATGTTACAAGATAACTAGAGTCCGCACTCATGTTTAGAAAGCAAATGAGGGTATCAAGAACCATAAAATTCTCCGTCACATTCCAGAAATATACACACCTATATCAACAAATATTTTCCAACTTTGTAGCTCTCTTGTAAAATTGCAAGCACCCCTTTGAAAGAAACAACTTGATTAAATTGTTATTTCATCATCTCAGATGATAAAATATTTTATCTCGTGTCTCATTTTCACCTAGGAAAATCTTTTGCTTATTAGTTTTATGACATGTTCACGTATAAATGATACAGTATGCAGTGCTGAAAAACCTCCGGTCAGTAGCTAAACTCTGTGATATCATTTGTATCCTTGGGCAGGTTACTTTACTCTATCGGTATACCCTCTTCACTTAGGGGTTAAAATGGCTACTTGGAATGCTAGACAAGCTGGCTATTTGGATGTAAAATCATTTACACCGTATACGGCAGCTCTGTTTGTACGTTCCCTTGAATTATTTCAGGCATGAAAGTGTTGAAAAAATCATATTGGCTGTGCAATGGGGTTATTTGGTCAACTCGGAGTCCTTCATGATCCGAACAATTTGACAGCCTACTTTAGTCGAAACAATCAAGTCAACCGTTATTGTTGTATAAATGGAAATATCCTTGTGCATAGTGATAGCAGGGATGGGTGGACTCAAGGCTCTGCACTATAAAAGCAACAAAAAATTTCTAGATCTACATATTGAATAACATAATAAACTGGACAAAAAGTAAACCAACAAGCACATAGATTACAAAATATTAAACCATCAATATTTTATCGATACATTGTACATATATATCCAGTATACAAAGTATTATATACGTGTATTTACCAAGATAAAATACCTTTAGACTGCATTGCATCATCTATTGTTAAATCTGCTGCAGGTGATTGAGAGGACACTTCATTTCGACTACGCGAGGCACAGCAAAATATCGAGCTTCTGGATTATAGAAACTCGCATCACATGTTGGTGGTTGTAGGGCTAGATCATCTGGAGATGTACCTAAAGCTCCCGTTAGTGAAGCTAAATCCCTCCTTAAATTTGTATCTTTTTACTGATGTGAAAAGACAAGGTGAACTCTAGACACCAATAATTCGAATTTTACACAATGAATTGTTGAATATCTATAAAAATATCATGAAATTCTTGATATATCGGTAACTCAAATAGCAAAGAATCTGAGGGAAATATTACAATATTTAATACCAAAAATAAGAAATCTCAGTTTCAAAAATACTACTTATGATTCCTTGCACCAAATATAATCTATTTAGCATAAAGAAGTAATAAACAGTGAATGGCACACCACAGCAAATAAAAGAAATATGTTTGTTCGATATATAAAGACAGCTAACTTACCATTCATTCCATTTCAACTTCAGACATGCCACTTTGGGGTTTGCTGTAAGAGTTGTGATACACCTTTTTGTTTGCGTTTTTGTCTATTTCAACCCATGCGTGAATTCCAGATTGACCGTCAGATTTAAAAGTGGTAAGAAAATGGTGGTGAACAATGTCTTAAGCATTGAAATTCGGATAACATGTACGCTATTTAATCTTGGAATATCAATATTACGATAAAAAGAGATTTATCCGAAACTACACGAAGTTTTAGTCATGGATGCTTTGTGAGGATAATCAGAATAAATAAATGGAACGCCCTATCATTCAATTCTAATATCTACCGAGACATCGTAAAATAGACACAATATAATATGAAAAGACAGAAATGGATCTTAAATGAATAGTAATTTATCCGTATAATGTCCAGCGAAGCCACTTGTTCATTTCAAGCACTAATTCAACTCTAGTGTAATTATTACCCAGGATTGCATATCATAATATTTAATGTTGACATCTTTTTTATTTCTAGGGAATAGGATTTATCAGCTACAAATACTAAGTGAGACGGGTTTATAAACGGAAATATTATAAATACTTGTTTGATTTACTTACCTTCTCCCGTGTACATGTACTTTGTTTGATGGATTTATAGAATTCAAAAGCTGCCATTTAATAACTTGACATGTTTATGTGATATTTTTCTCCGATGAAAATAGGTTTCTAAATTTAATTTGAGGATTGCTACGTATATAATTTCTACATATGCAAACTTTCAAGAACCTGCCTATATTGTCAGGTTTATACATTGTCAACTTTAAAACGACTTTTCTGTACATTAAAACTATTTCATCATATCGAAAGGTGTTGGAATGACAGAAGAGAAGTAAAGGAAAATAGAAGTGGATGATTTGTTAGTCAATGCAAAAGATGCTATTTTGAAAAAAGGAAGAAAATCACTAGTAAAATACAATATTAAGTTCACATTTTGTTACTATGAAACATTATGGGAAGACAACATTGAAAACAAAAGATATCCAAGAATGAACCTTTTGTATGCATTTAAACTTTTGTACCTTTCACTGAAATATGAAAGCGTAATACATGAAGGAAGTTGAATAAAATTTGGGCTTTTCATAATCAATTGGACATACAAGAGGTGTTATTTATTGCAGCATCAATTTCCGGTTTTATGGAGTTTTGAGTGGACGTCATGTAGTTTCCGGCTTTGGTTTTTGTAGAAAAAGTGGATGCTGTAATAGAAAATAGATATACATTTTTATTATCAATGGGAATGTACCAGTATCTCTGATAGTTAAAGAGATAATTTTGATCAAATAAGATATATCATGTAAAAATATACCCCGGGAAGAGGAAGAAACTATCTTTACAATAATGACAGGCATGTTTAGAAGTTTTTAATCATTAGAGAAATATTGCTAGACAGATTTCAGAAAGAGGAAACTTTATATTAAAACTTACATTTTTCTAATTGCAAGATATATTTGATGAGAAACATTCATATTGACTATAATATAACTTCTCCATGATGTTTTACCAATACTTACCTATGATAATTGGCCAATTGATCACTGAATTTTTATATCAATATTTCAATGATTAGTGAAAGTAATTTGATTTCGTTACCCAATCACTATTCTTTATAATACGAGGTTAACATAATTCATTAATGATATTTCATCAGTACATTACCTTCCATTTAGTACACATTGCAATTGCAGGTTTAGTGCGGATGATTACGATGATGGGTTCAGAATTTAGGCATAATAAGTGTTAGTGTATGTCCTTAAGACCTCTCCAATTATGACCAAAAAAAATATCAAGCATTAAAAAGGAAGGAAATAATGAAAGGAGAAGGGCACGAATGCTCAGGATAAATGAAATTGTTTACATATCATACTGCTAGATTTGATTCGCGTTAAATTATGTTTATATCCGCATGGCTTGGATTGAAATTCAAATTTGTAAAGATGGTCGAGAAGAGAATGGTGATTATTGCATAACATAACAATTTGAATGAAGTTTATTATGTTTGTATTTTGTTTTCGTCAGTGGAAAATTCAGATTTCATATACAACTCTCAGTTTATCAAAGCGTTACTCCAAAATTTATATTATATCATAATGCTTTAATTGATAGAACAATCGAGGTAGGCTACTTACAAACAAGTTCATGTCACAGGGGTTTTAACTATCTCGTTTAGGGTCAGCATTTTGCAAATTCTATGGTCGTTATAATGATTTAGTTCGCCAATACAAACTATCACTGGGTCAAATGCTGTCTGACGTGTTTCATACCGATAGTTAGGCCGTTCTTGGCACACTGATTTTGACTACGGATAACTCCGTTTACTTGATTAAGATATAGGGCTCACGGTGGGTGTGACCGGTCGACAGGAGATCCTTACTCCTCCTAGGCACCTGTACTGCTTATAGGAGTTATGAGATGTATCACTGTTCGTTTTCTTCATCTTTCATCAGAGGAATTTCACCCTAGCAAGACTCATCTGACGAAATTGGGGTAAATTCTGTGTTTGATGTATTCCTTCCCTACATCTTCCATTCAACCTGTAGGGTCTATAATTTTACGAAGTCTCTTCTCATTCTAGTGAAAATCTCGTCTTAATATCAATATTATATTATGTTGATTTACTACGCAGTATTTTAAGCTGTGGATTTCATTTTTCATTTCTAGGACAATTTTGATCAGCCTTTTTTCTGAAATACAGAATTTAGGATGCACACATTCACTTGTACGTAACAACAAACAAGGTTCAACGCATTGTGCATCAGACTGTATAAATAGCTGGTTTCCCCAAGTATGATATCTAAAAATTGATGAAATAATCAGAGATGCTGGATGCAGTAAACCCCTATCTTTCCTCCTCGCGAAAAGTTTTACTGTTGTCGAAGGAGAATATTCAAACTTATTATGCCACAACATATACCAGAAGTGGTGTATTATTAAAAAAAAATCTAAATACTTTTTAGTAAATTTGAAATCTCAAAGCTTTTCTTAAAAATCAACAACATCAGAACAAAACAAGAACGTATGACTTTTCAACACTTTACTCGATCATTCCTCATGATGAATTAAAGACCATAAATTTTCATATCATAGACAGTTTTTCCCCAATAAAATGGAAAAAGGATATATTTATATCTTGTGATCAGTCATTCACTTTGTTAAGCACCACTCTGATTCTATGTACAAGTACTCTAAAGTTAATATTAAAAAGATGCTGGATTTTCTTATTGACAATATCCTCGTAGTTTTTTTTTTTATTACGTCTTCCAACAGTATTGGAATTCCCATCAACACCAATCGTGTTCGTTTCTTAGCTAACCTATTCTTGTATTGTTTTGAGGCAGAATTTATTCAAAAGCTTTTACATATAAAACAAAATTCTTTTCGTGGCCTTTAACTCGATATTTAGATATATCGGCGACGCTTTATCTAATAACAATAATCATTTTCATTCGTATGTTTATTAGATATATCCCAGTGAATTCAAAATAAAAGACGCCACATAGTCTTCCACATCGGCTTTGTACTTAGATTCCCGTGGAGATCCGGGTTAGAATAGGTCCTCAGTACCCCCTTGCTTGTCGTAAGAGACGACTAAATGGGGCGGTCCTTCGGATGAGACCGCAAAAAGCAAGGTCCCGTGTCACAGCAGGTGTGGCACGATAAAGATCCCTCCCTGCTCAATGGCCATAAGCGCCGAGGATTGGCCTAAATTTTGCAGTCCTTCACCGGCAGTAGTGACATCTCCATATGAGTTAAATATTCTCAGGAGGAGCATAAAACAATATTCAATCATACATAGATATTTGATTGAAAATAGATTTTAACAGCAAACGAACAACTCAGCTTTTTGACAAACGGGTTGACTTAAGCTTCTCCACTGTTAACAACCCATATTTATGTAGAAATATTCCGTTATCACTTGCATATGATGTTTACGTCTCTCAAGTGATTCGAGAGAGAGAGAGAGAGAGAGAGAGAGAGAGAGAGAGAGAGAGAGAGAGAGAGTACACAGGCTATCAAAGTCTTATCTCTTGCATCGTTCTGATGAACGGGAATAAAGTCCATTTACCAAACGAAATCAATCGTCAGTTATCGTCTACTGCTTCTCAATTTTTACTGCATATGATCAGTTTTTTCAATCGAGGAAGGTTATTGACAAGTAATTTGATGTTACAGAAGTTTCAATAGTTTTGTTTAAAGTCAGCATTTGATGAATTTGATGTTGATGGTCCTTATATATAGTTATGTAAGGACAAGGTACGCTTAGCATATAAATTTGGCTTAGTAAAATCAAGAAATATGAAGTAGAAGATGATGCACTTTTATCTATCAAAGTCATTTGTGGGCAACACCCTCTCTTTAAATATACAAACGAAATGGCGCCAAAACGTCACATAGTAGAATAATACACTCCCGATTTTACCCGGATCGCTATTTTTTAACCAAAACTTCAAAATTTTACTTACATTTGTCATTAATTTGATATGTGCACATACAAGGCGATAGGTGATATTTGCGTGTGTTAAATGTAATACTTCGACTGATAATAAAAAGGGCCTTTCGTCAATCACCTTCCCTCTGCACATTGTGAAATGATAAAATCTGATATTTTTGGAAAAATTTCCGCATCACACACATTTAATACTAAGATAACATAAATGCACGACAAATAAATGTTACGTTTTTTGAAGTACAGATATTATAAAATGAAGTATGATAACGGTTTTATCAATTACTGCGATCATTATACATGCAATTCTGATTTTCAATTCCTTCATGTTTTTATCTAAAACGATAATGACCTATAGTCGACTGTAAAATTATCGCTTGTTACATGAACAACACTCATGTAAAATTGTTTGTGTATTTCATAACATTAGTGTTAAACACGGGTTGGAAAAAATTACTACTGGATTTAACGGGAGCATTACCTGTTAAACATGGCGGAGAATGAAGAGAAATGTTGAGTTTGACGTGTGAAATTATAATATTTTTGGAATATAAAGCAAAATTCCCATGAAAAAGGATACATTTAGTTAAAGTTTAAAGTGATTTCAATATGTTGTATGTGAAGTAAATTTTTGGGGTAAATTATATACGGTCTACTTTTGGTTTAATTTTGATGATATTTACTCTATTTTAGCATTGTATGTATATGTATATTCATGTAATAGAAATTAAATACTGCTCGGTATCAAAATGAACTACGATATATAAATAAATTGTCATTTATACGATTTTCATGCCAAACGCCATTTTCCCAAAACAACACTAGAGCAACAGTTGTTGTTTTATTCACATTCATGGAGTCTAACCTTTGTGCATGCACAGGCATCACTATAGAGTTACTCGAGTTTTCCCAATCAAAAAGGGGTACCCTCAATAATACTTTTAAGATAGCAATGGTATCCAAAGAAAAAGGAAGTACTTTGTCTACTTTTGATTTGTAATATATGGAGTCATTGACTTTATGTCGTTTTCCGCTTTGATACTTGTAGAAGAAGTAGATTGTGTTATAAACTTAGAAATTCTATTATTGATACATGCTTCAAACCAATCGTCATTTTGAATAACATTTTGTACACTTATCGGTACAATGTACATGTAGCTAGTCTTATTTATCCTTTGAAATCTTATCGGCAATATTCTAACATGTACTTTTACCCTTAACGAAAGTCATTGTGATAGATCCTTTCTATATCATTATTTATTGTAATATAGCTTTTGTATAATTTTGATAAACCTTGTGAATTCTTCTTACCTATGCGTATTTGGATACACCCTTTGTATTACAGGTAATTATGCTAATACAGTTACCAGTAGATATTCTTTTTTTTATTCCTTGTACAATTGAATGTAGTTATTCTGATTCACACTTTGCACTCTTACCGGTAAATGATTTGCAAACATTTGTATGCTTACCGGTGCTTATTTTGATGCATTCTTTGTACATTTACCGTTAGCTTTTCTGAGACATTATTTGTACAGTTACCGGTAGTTATTCTGATGCATTATTTGTACAGTTACCGGTAGTTATTCCGATGCATTATTTGTACAGTTACCGGTAGTTATTCTGATGGATTATTTGTACAGTTACCGGTCTTTATTCTGATGCATTCTTTGTACTACATGTATTACCGGAAATTATTCTGAAGCATTATTTGTTCAGTTACCAGTTATTTGTCCAGTTACTGGTAGTAATTCTGATGCATTTTTTGCAGAGTTACCAGTAGTTATTCTGATACATTGTCTGTACAGTCACCGGTAGTTATTCTGATACATTATTTGTACAGTTGCCGGTAGTTATTCTGATACATTATTTGTACAGTTACCGGTAGTTATTCTTATATATTGTTTGTACAGTTACCGGCAGGTTTTCTGATGCATTATTTGTACAGTTACCGGTAGTTATTCTGATACATTATTTGTACAGCTACCGGTAGTTATTCTGATACATTATTTGTACAGTTACCGATAGTTATTCTGATACATTTTTTGTACAGTTACCGGTAGTTATTCTGGTACATTATTTGTACAGTTACCGGTAGTTATTCTGATACATTGTTTGTACAGTTACCAGTAGTTATTCTTGTACATTATTTGTACAGTTACCGGTAGTTATTCTGATACATTATTTGTACAGTTACCGGTAGTTATTCTGATACATTGTTTGTACAGTTACCGGTAGTTATTCTGGTACATTATTTGTACAGTTACCGATAGTTATTCTGATACATTGTTTGTACAGTTACCGGTAGTTATTCTGGTACATTATTTGTACAGTTACCGGTAGTTATTCTGATACATTGTTTGTACAGTTACCGGTAGTTATTCTGGTACATTATTTGTACAGATACTGGTAGTTATTCTGATACATTATTTATACAGTTACCAGTAGTTATTCTGTTTTATTCCTTGTACAATTAGATAAATTTATTCTGTTTCACCCTTTCAACTCTTACCTGTAAATGTTTTGCTAACTTTTGTATGCTTACCGGTACTTATTTTGGCACACCCTATATGGGGACTACACACTTCATCCAGACTACATTGACACTGGAAACCACAGTTCTCCCCAAACGGCGGGGGTGGACAAGTAGTGGAACAATTATCTCCATAGGAACCTGTAGGGCAGGCTACAGAAAAAAATTAAAGGAAGATGATAAAACTCTTAATGTTATTATAGATGGAGCCTGAATAATACAGTACCATATACAATGGTTTGTACATTGTACTATGAGAGGAAAATGCAAGCTAGAACATAATTCAAAGTCAATCATTTTTTGTTTTGACTTAATTTTTTAACTTTTAAATATGGCTTATTTCATAGCGATTGTTAGGTCGTTCTTGGCACACTGATTTTGACTACAGATAACTCCGTTTACCTGATCAGGATATAGGGCTTGCGACGGGTGTGACTGGTCGACAGGGGATGCTTACTCCTCCTAGGCACCCGATCCCACCCCTGGTGTTTCCAGGGGTCCATGTTTGCCCAACTAAATTTTGTATTGCTTATAGGAGTTATGAGATTGATCACTGTTCGTTATCTTCACCTTTCATCACATTTACTCTACATCTATGTAGTTCTAACTATATAAATGCACAATTTTTAAAAAATATTATCAATAGCAAACGAAGTTCTTTACGTCCATGAATATTTGTGAACATATCAGGCCTCAAGTCCATACACTGAAAACAGACTTTTAAAAATCAAAACACTGAAAATGTCATTTCCTTATGAGAAATAGTTGAAAAGTTAATTGGATTTGAAATTTAGACTTAAGTCTATTCCCCGGTTATGGTCTTGAAAACTGATATCACAATAATCGTGTTAAGTAGGCAGATGCGATGTCACAATTAAGTTAAGTGGTCTCCGAGCGTCTGCATTACCGACAATTATAGCTCAATAAATGCCTAGGCACTCTAAATAAAATATACAGGAAAAAGAATCAGGTTATGTAATAAAAGTGGCTATAGAAATATTAATATCGTGTCAATTTTAACAGTTTGATATTTGTCTAAACATACATTCCCTTGTTCAACACAGCTGCCTTTAGTTGTTGTTTCTGCATTGAGTGATAAAACCAAATAGGTTAATAATCCTATGTTTCGACCTCTCTGTGAATTAAAAATTATCATTTGAAATATTGAATCCATTCCATCTATACTTTTTAAAGATACTATGATGGCTAATTTTCCTTCAAACATTTATTTTTCAATAATAGTAAAGTGTGTTATATCCCGGAAGATTGATTGATTGTGAAACACGTTTACCAATATAGTTTAGAATTACAGTTAGAATCAACACCAAATCATATTTCTAAGAGACATAGTTCTTGGCAGCCTTAAATCATAAACGAAAATTATTCGACCATCATTACTAACACCAGCACTAGATTTTACAGACTCTGAGAATGTAACAGGAGTGGTAGACAACGCACTAACATGACATGGGCAGGGAATCAGAAGAGGCAGCAAGCGTGTGAGATACAAAGGTGTCAGTTGGAATTCACGAAACGTAAGCAGAATTAGAAATACATATGATTTCTTTATTCAAAAGTTAGTTATTGATAGCTAGTCCCTAAAAACCATTCAATTTCCTCAATTCTATTTATTATAAGATTTGGACGTTATCCTAAAACATATAAAAAGGAATAAGTAAATCAGTAATAAGTAATCCAGTTAATTTAGGAGGATATTGAGATTGTGGCGTTCAACTCGATATTTAGATATATCGATGACGCTTTATCTATTCACAACAATCATTTTCATTCATTTGAAAGGTGAAAATAGCAAACAGTGATAAATCTCATAACTCCTAGAAGCAATACAAAATAGATATTTTGCAAACACGGACCCCTGGATATACCAGAGGTGGGATAAGGTGCCTAGGAGGAGCAATCATCCCCTGTCGACCGGTCACATCCGCCGTGAACCCTATCGTGATCAGGTAAACAGTCTAACAATCGGTACGTAACACGTCAAACAGCATTTGACCCAATGATAGGATGTATTGGCAAACTAGATCGTTATAAAGACTATAGAATTTGCGAAATGCTGACTTTAAACGATATTGTTGAAACCCCTGCACCATCAACTTGTTTGTCAGTAGCCTGCCTCGATTTAAACACTTTATTATATAGAAGCATACTATTCCTAATATAAAGTATGGGTAATTTCCTCTAGGTACCCATCGAGCCGTCCCCCTTGATCATCGATTCATACACAGTCACATGACACTATCGGAACCCCCTTTTGTTTTTCAACAAATGTATGAAGGTGTAAGGAATTCCGAAAATAAATTCACGTGAAAATACACAATATGTACTAATCACGTGGTTGCTCTCCGTTGCTACCTGAAAGGGAAAATTCCGGAAGCCTTGAACCTACTTTGGATATTCTGTTTTGCGACAGACTTCTCCCACGCTATTTTACTTAAACCAGGGGAACCACTTATTTACATTGTTGATGGGATTTTCAGACTCTCTGAACAAGCCATATTGTACGTCTACCAAAATGGAATTGTCAAGTGTCTGAAAGATATGAGTGGTATTGGGAGGGAAGACACGATGTGGATGCTATTTTCAAGAGAACAGCCGAGAATTACTGATTCCTGTTTCATCGCATTTTCGAAGTTGGTAATCATGCTAAATACTTTGTTCTACTTTCAGATACCGGAAGTAGTTGAAAAAGTTTAAAAAGCACCAAGTTTGTTTAATAACCATTTTAAAACCGTTTATTACTTCGTGAATGTAAGAAAAATTCTAAAAGTGTGACCATCTTTTAATACTACAATTTCCTCCAATGTAGTAAGGAAACTGCATCGTTGTACAAAGTTGCTATACCAATTACCTGTAGATAGTTAAATGTGAACATATATATACACCCAATAAACAATTTGCAAGACACATTTCATAGATAGTTTGAATTATAACATTGCAGCAATATCGATTTATATGGAAAACAAAGGAAAAAAGTTCATTCGGGTGATATAATTTGAAAAAAAAGAAACCATAATTTCCTCACACGAACCCGTGATGACAAGCTCCATTGATATTAACTGTCCAGCTGATTACGACGAGCAATTAATAGAAGAATACTTCAACATTCTCCATCGTCAACTTCCCATAATAATGTAGCAGTAACTAATTCATGACAATAAATTGTTTATGTGGTTGCTTTATGTGAAGTTTAGCCTTCACGTACATGTCATGACTGTGCATGCTCATTTTATTCTTTGTGTATATTACATTTCAAGTTGGTAAGGAAAAAGTGAAAATATAAAATACGTCATTCATTAAGTATAAATGACAACGAATAAACACGCATAAAAACAGCTGCCTAGAATATGAAAACAATGTGCAATGAATAAAACACGCAACCAGGAAAAAACTCCAAATAATTAAATAGAGTTACATTATGCACTAAATCGGTAACATATGTACAACGTTTCGTGATTTGTGTTTTACCAAAACATACTGGTACTAGTACATTTGACTAGAAAATTGAGACCATTTAATAAAAAATCCTAGTATTGGGCGTTACCTCGCCAGATTAACAAGGTAGGAAGATTTGTTATGCCACTGCTCCCCATAAAATTTGGGCTACCTTGTTAACACCCCATAAAATAAACATAGGTAACTTAAGGAAAGAAAACAACGAACAGGATATAAACAAAGTAATACTAAAGAAAATAAAAGCTAGAAACCTGTATAGCGATCGCAGCCCCTAACTGCTGAAGTTCACACCCTGCACTAAGGAAACCTCAGTCCCTGACTGAATGGTTCACATTCCAGAATGTGCAGCCTCTGTCTACACATCCCATAACAGAAACATTCAATTAAATGTGACCAATTGGTAATTGATGATATTGTCCATTGTTTTGGGTTAGCAGCTCCTGTATGACTCAATCACGACATATAGCCCCTGTCTGCATGACTTAATGATCAAATAGCGAATGTTCACACATTAAGAGTAGGAATACGGATGTATTTATTGAGCGAAGTTGAATTCCATCTACCCATGTTTTGTATCTCAAGATTAGAGAACCCAGATGCTGCAACGGTAGTTGCTGCTCCTATACTAAAGCTATGCGTTTGATAACACTGCAAGTCAAGATTACAGAATGCCAGAGCGGAACGAAGATGCTGTGTAACGAAATGTTTTGAAACTAAGAAGCAGTACATGAAAGGAAAAAGTCGTTCAGACTGAGAAGAATGTTTTATAATTTCAAATACTGTGGAATCATTTTAATTCGTGGGGACCAATGTTTGTGGGTAAGTAAAATTTTGCTGGTTCGTGGGGACGTAATTTCGTGGATAAATCTACTTGCTTTTAAAAAATGTTCGAGGACACGTAAATTCGTGGGTAAGAGTGACCCACGAAAACCACGAACATTAATCCACCACGAACAATGATGATTCCAAAGCACTGATTAAGCGTAGCACAGGGGCAAATAATTGGTTGTTTAGCACTTTAGTGAAACCTAAGAGTAGCAACATTTGCCTTTGAATTTTTGAAATGTGGAATATTGATGTCAATAACTTGTTGCTGGTCGGGTCCATTTTGGAATGAAATATTTCTAACCAACAGAAAATGCTGGTTTAGGCCGGGTGTCTAGGTGATTTCCCGAATCCACAAGAAAGCGGAAAATGCTAAAAATGAACATGGCTCTTAAAAGGTGTGTAAGGAAAGTTGATGAGGTGGTGTGATTTAGGGCCTTCACAAGTTGAATTACAATAGGCGGCGTTATTGGAAGTCTGGACTCCGACGAAGGCTTAAACCTGATAACATTTTTTTGATAATGAAATGTTGCGTAATGTCTTGGTAACCTTCTAGGTGAAAACTAAAGCTTGAGGAATATACAAGTGTTCGAGCAGATCAAGCTGCCAGATTCTTTAGGAAACAGTGTGTGCTAAATGCTGATACGTGGTTGAGAGGAGGTATTGGTTTTGCTGACTGCAAAACCTCCAAGAGATAAAAGTCTTGTATTCAGGGAAAGCCGATTTGTACGCAGAAATGGGAATATGGGAAGTTGACTTTTATAAGAAGTTTTGAGAAAATAAGTACTTTGTTTGACAGATTAGGGATTTTCTCATTCTCTTTAAGAACTGGAATTTACAAAACCTAAACAGTTTGTGTAGAAAGAAAACTTAAAGACCACTTTTTCACACATTAACACCAGCGTTTTATCGACTTTATCGACTTTACCCATGTGAGACAGCCATGTGAGATTTTTCTATCTCACACTGCTGCAACGTCATTTGATTGTGACGTCATATATTTACTATCATTTACGTTACACGGTGAAGATTTACGTTACATTGTGAAATAAAAATATTTTGCATTATTTTATTTAAATTTTAATGCAGTATACTTTCTGGTGGACAACCTTGGGTTTTTTAGTTTACACTTTTAGTGTAAACCATTTTCGGACATGCTCTTTCTGCCTATCTAATTAGTTTTTACATTGAAGTTCAAATGAGGATTTTGATAATCTTTAATTTTCTCAAAGCTTCTAAATTTATGTACTAAACTGTAGGTAATATGTGAGAAAAATAATCCTTCATTATCTACTCGTGTGGGATAGGGAAATCCCACCTCTGGAACAAGATTCGCTATCTAGAACTCGGAAAAGCCTCGTCCTAGACTGGGAATCTTGTCCCCTCGGTGGAATTTCCCTATTGTAAGAGCGTTATTATAGTCTAAGTGATATAAAATGTAAATCAAATAGGTGACAGTTTCAGATAATACAATCACAAGATTTATCTTGTTTTTATCGTTGAAAGTTACGTTTACTCTGTATTAGTAGATGCTTATCCACATCAGTTTTTACAAATATTTGTCATACAAGATTAAAAACAAAATACATATATGAATGGTCTCTACTCAATGACAACTTCAAAATATGTGTCCATTTGACTGGTTAGCTCGCTTTGACAGATCGATGGACTTTCCACTTCAAAGGTCTGACACTCGGTCCGACTTCCGCTTTCTGAGACCCCTTTTGGTGGCGAACCTATCACGTCTATATACGTGTTTAACATACATACTGGTTTCAGGTAAGAATTATCCGGGGATTCATTAAGAGTGGCAGACACAACTCTCATCTTCTTGTCTGATTCTGTACCAATGACTTCATTTATTAATTTTGGAAGCATTGGTTTTGTTTCATTACTGATTTCCATTTTTGAAACATCTCCGTTTGAGCTTTGTTGTTTTATTGACGGTTGCGACTCGATTTTGTCGTATGTTGAAATATTTTCCAGCATACCAGACTCGTTTATTTCTACATAAAGCTCTTCCTCTGCTTCGTTTGTAGCCGATGGCTTAGACTTTTTGCTTGCAGAAATGTTTTTCCTACGCTTTTTCAGTTTTCCATAAATCTGGTTAATTATTATTATGATCAGAAATAAAGATAATACAGATCCTGTGATTATGATGACCTGCAAGGTTTGTGAGTTACCTCCAGAAGCTGACGTAGAAGTCACATAATATGTTTCCTTGGATACGACTGCTAAGGTAGGACTGATATCCGTAGGAACAGGATATACTTCGTCTACTTTTGAACTGTAAGGATTTCTCGTTGATTTTGTTTCGACTTTTGGGGATTTTTCAATTGACTTCATGTCGTTTCCTGCTTCGGTACTTGTTGTAGAAGTGGACGCTATTAGAAAATTAGAAATGTTAATGCATACATCTTTTATATGAATGTATCAATTTAAGAATTGTCCTTATATAATCCATTAAATAATTCATTATACACACTAATTAGTTAATACTTATATGAAAACAACACTTACTCTTTGTACGTTTTTAGGTTTTTTTTGTACTCCCTTTCTGTACGTACCAGTACTTAGTCTGCTACACCATTTGTACACCCCTGGTAGTTATTCTACTGATATATCCTTTCTATACACAAACCGTAATTTATTCCAATACAACTTTTTGTAAAATTAGTGGCATTCATTTTGATAAACATTTATGCATGCTTACCTGTAATTATTTTGGTGCATCACTCGTACGTTTACTGGTAGTTATTCTAACATACTATTTGTACAGTTACCGATAGTTATTCTGATACATTCTTTGTACAGTTACCGGTAGTTATTCTGATACATTCTTTGTACAGTTACCGGTAGTTATTCTGATACATTGTTTGTATAGTCACCGGTAGTTATTGTGATGCATTGTTTGTACATTTACCGGCAGTTATTCTGATGCATTGTTTGTACAGTTACCGGTAGTTATTCTGATACATTCTTTGTACAGTTACCGGTAGTTATTCTGAGACCTTCTTTGTACAGTTACCAGTAGTTATTTTGATACATTATTTGTACAGTTACCGGTAGTTATTCTGATACATTCTTTGTACAGTTACCAGTAGTTATTCTGATGCATTGTTTGTATAGTCACCGGTAGTTATTGTGATGCATTGTTTGTACAGTTACCGGCAGTTATTCTGATGCATTATTTGTACAGTTATCAGTAGTTATTCTGATGCATTCTTTATACAGTTACCGGTAGTTATTCTGATACATTCTTTATACAGTTACCGGTGGTTATTCTGATGTATTCTTTGTACAGTCACTGGTATTTATTCTGATACATTCTTTGTACAGTCACTGGTAGTTATTCTGATACATTCTTTGTACAGTTACGGTAGTTATTCTGATACATTCTTTGTACATTGTCAGTTTTTCCTCCACACCCGTTGCACTCGTGGTGGTATCTTTTCCTTATACACTTATATACAGCTATTCTGTTTCACCCTTTCTACTCTTTCTGGTTAATGGTTTGCTAACCATTTGTATGCTTACCGGTACTTGTTTTGACACACCCTATATGGGGACTACACACTTCATCCGCACTACAATTACACTGGAAACGACAGCTCTCCCCCCACGACGGGTATGGACAAGTAGTGGAACAGTTATCTCCATAGGAACCTGTACGGCAGGCTACATATAAAATAAAAGTAAGATGATAAAACTCTTAATGTTGTTAGAGACAACGTGAATACGTAATAAGTTAAAATTTACAATAGTTTGTACCAGGAGAAAAACAATTGCAAGCCAGAACACAATTCAAAACTGTGGCGGATCCAGAGGAGGGGGGTGTCCGGGGATCGGACCTCCCCAATTTCGTAAGAAAATTTTGCTAAAAAGGTCAAATTAACAAATTTTGAGGGTGTAAAATCCCTTTGAAAACCAAAATTATGGTCGAACCCCCCTTTAAGAATTCCTGGATCCGCCCCTGCAAAGTCAATAATTCATGTTTTGACATTCTGTTTTAATTGTTACATCAGATTGATGGCGAAATAGAGAGTGACTTACGAATGCATCCACCATTGTGATGGTTAAAATTTGTGCAGCACTCGCCTCTGGAAAAAACGTTTTGTAACTAGATTCTCTCTTCCAATAAATCTAACAAGAGAATCTATATCATGATATTTTGAATACATTTGTTTGTTTACAAAGAATGATATTTTCGAATTAGCGGAAAGTTGTAAATTCAATATCCAACATATTAAAAAAAAAATGAACCCATCAATAAAATGTCATGTGTATTGACATAGCCCCATGTTTCCACTAGTTTCATTTCACTCATAAGATACTATTCCAAGTCTTATATCATTAGGCATGCGTCATTGACTGAAATCGGGAAACATACCCACCGGAAGCGGACCGAGTTTGCGAGGTTTGTTTCTGCGAAAAGACCGAGAACAGGTTCCGATATTCAGTAAACAACCTATCTATTGCATATGTGACACCACAATTAGGTTGAGTAGGTATCTACAAAGCGGCCATTTAAGGCTCAATCAAAGTCAGGGTACTCTAAAATCTACAGGTATGAAAGGTGAAGATAACGAACAGTAATCAATCTCATAACTCCTCTAAGCAATATAAAATAGAGTTGGGCAAACACGGAACCTGTGACACACCAGAGATGGGATCAGGTGCCTAGGAGGAGTAAGTATCCCCTGTCGACCGATCACACCCGCCCTGAGTCCTATATCTTGACCAGCTAAACGGAGTTATCCGGAGTCAAAATCAGTGTGCCAAGAACGGCCTAGGAATCGGTAGGAAGCATGTCAGACAGCATTTGACGCAATGAAAGGTTGTACTGGCATACTAGATCTTGTGTATCGAATCAGTTAAGCGATATAAACATCATATGCAGGTGATAATGGAATATTGCTACATAAATATTCTACATCGTCATAATGGCTGACTTCCTTTAAAAACATGGATGAAAAAATCGACATGAGCAATATTTGACTTTTCCTTTTACATTTAAATAGCTAGCCGAGTAACTCAGTAGTACAGAATACGGACTGCTGAACTGTATATGGCAGGTTCAAGTGCAGCAGGGATTTTCACATTTTTTTCAGATTACCTTCTACTAAATCTATTTTTTTACAAAATAAAGTAGATTTGAAAATTTTCAACATCAAAATATTTATTGAGAGAGAGAGAGAGAGAGAGAGAGAGAGAGAGAGAGAGAGAGAGAGAGTATGGTATGGAAGAGAAAGATGAACAGGAACATAGACATTATGAACTGCACTTCATGCCTTGAAGAAAAAATAGAGAAAAGATTCAGCATCGACGTGACCAATGACATTGATGTATATGATACAAAAAAAATGATTGTTATGCAGAAGTACCAGTAGAAAAGTGAACATTCCCTAGTACACGAAGAAAAAAAAACTAGAAAACATTTCTCTTTCATCCACTGTAAATTGTAGGAAAATATTAGATCCATGGGTCAGAACAACGTGAACAACATTAACTGATAATGAAGTATTCTCCATCATTTCCGGGCTGTTCGATTTATGGACATTTAATTGAAAAGGACAAGAACTGTTACTTTGTTCACAGTAAATTCACGATAAGTTTTAAATCATAACTAAGTCGTTTGGAGACTTCTTGTTTTTGCTTGGTTCTTATTATTCCCCCGCTTCTTGGTCATCTGCTTCTTTCTGGCACCCACAGGGTTTTGACACAATCTGAGTAAACTTGTGTTATTTAGTATAATAGGAGGAAAGGGAACTAACAAGCTTCCGTTAACTTCTCGGGTGCTCGCTTCAAACTCTTACAACTTCGGTATTAATCGTGATGATAATGTATCAAGTTTTCCCAGTCGAAAGCCAGAATTTTGTTCTGTTTTGTAATACATAAATCGTTCACCTGATTTCACAAAGACTTTGAAAAAATAAGTCCAACTTCCGAGAATTAGCCCTACACCATTTTCTCCACGCAATTTTCCTTCATTACGTTGGATTTTACGCATCCTTCATCCGTTGCAGTCCATGTTAGGGTTACCTTTTAAAATATAGCTACTTGTGGTCACCCTCACAATATTTGAATGAATGTTGATCGTCCGTTTTCACCACCTATTAGCCTCCGAGTTCAAACGGGTCAACCATATTTAAACTTCATTATAGGTGTTCAGCATTGAATGACTCAAGTTTAAAAGGTGCAAGGCAATTGGAAAATACTACTACCTTTGCTGCGGAACTTCGCCGGAAATTTTTGGTTTGGGGTGGTTTTATATTGAATAATGAAGTATGACCCTATTATTATGTATTTTGTATTTACAGATTCAGTTCTGGGACATACAGTTCATATAGTTTATGCACTAAGCTCTGTCCCAGGAAGAAGTACTTGGATATATCTCGCCTTTTAACATAACGAAGTTGCATGCTGACATATATGAATTGTATTTCGACATAAATATGTTGCATGTCTGCATAATAATCTCGCATGTCAACATAATTAAGATGCATTTCAACATAAATAAGTTGCAGATAGCATATTGGAAGTCCCATGTGGGCAATATTTGAGACTTTTGGAATATTTTACAAATTCTTATCTGATTACATTTTTCTTATCCGAATCGACAAATTCATCAAATTGAATATGTGAGGTGTCCACAACCTGCTGCCGTCAGAACATTTAAAAAATTCGTTATATCTCAAATAGTTTTCTTTTTAAAGTAAGTTAAACATAGCATTGTTTCTCGCAAAATATCGCATATAACGTCGTTACATCGACGTTTATTGACAACGTCTTGGAAAGGTGACAAACAAGATTACGTGAAAATGTTTCTTTAGTGCAAGGATTTAATGGTTTACATAAATATCTCTACCTTTTCAATTAAATAGGTTAGAGTATTTCCATTTCTAATCGCAATTGGGCCAGGTATTTTATACACACAGCAATATATGACTTCTGTAGTTGTTGGTGTATCTAGTTTGTTTTGTTGGAGGCTCTTAGTTTTCGTTAGTATACGCCACGGTTACCGATCTTAAAGAAAATTTTGTTTTGTTTTCTATGTAAACATATCTTCTTCCTCGTATTCCCAATATGTCCACATGTTGTACTTTAATACGATGCAGATAGGTTTGTCAAGTTAACAAGGAAAACACTTTGAACCATTTTAAAGTATTTTCTAAAGCTATATTCAACGCAATCTAATAAAGATAATTTTTTGTACAATGTATAAGTATGATATGTGTGTGGAATCACGGGAAGGGTTTGAATTCACTAAATATAACTCTTTTAGCTGATGCTTAAAACCAGGATTATTGAAATGTGGGAAATAATGTTAGAAATATTCTATTGTTTTTAGGACGGAACTATACATATACGACGGTCGTAACAGCGGAGTATTTTGAAAGGGAGGGATGCACCATCTAAAATGGCTGATTTATGATTATTGTTATTATTTGCTAAAAAGGAGTCTAGGTTTATAAGAGAGTCTGGTCATTTGTCAGAAGCATATAAGATCTATAATCATACAAATTAGATATATGAATTATAATCGTGAAAAAATTTGTGCGTAGAACGACCGTCGTGCGTTAATTACATCGTGACTGATAAATAAGTACAGCAAAGATGTTGTCTATTGAATGTTATTAAAATGGCTACCGTGATTTTTATAAGCATGTTATTTGTCATGAAACATTTCCTCCTTGCATCATTCATGCAGTCATGAAATAAGGAATTACATCATTAATCACAAATGAGCTATTTTTCATTTACGTCTACTTACCGTTACTGTTTCATATGACCGTGCTATTTTTACCTCTTATGACAGTACTAATTTTCCTTAAACTTTTAATATATATATATATATATATATATATATATATACTTGACTTTTGATATTAAAAAATCATTTGAAATGAACTTCGCCACATCTTTGTATAGATTTGTGTTTGTTTTATTTCAAATCCATGTTAAGAACTAATGCATTCAACTCCGTTTACCTGATCAGGATGTCGGGCTCACGGCGGATGTGACAGGTCGACAGGGGATGTTTATTCCTCCTAGGCACCTGATCCCACCCCTGGTGTGTCCAGGGGTCCGTGTTTGCCCAATTATCTATTTTGTATTGCTTATAGGAGTTATGAGATTGATCACTGCTCGTTATCTTCCCTTTTATTGAAGAAAATTTTGTATATACACATTTATGTAGCCTTATAGAAAAGCATAAATTCTTTGAAAATCCGGAGAATCACTCCAGTTTTGGATTCTATAGATTTATAAGACGCACGTGCATTTTCAAAAACAAAATCAGTTTCATACACACTTGGTCTTGAACAAATTATTTGGACATTTAAGATATAAGATAACATAATTTTTCATTTTACGTGCGGATAAGGCCGATGTGCTCTGCTTACTGTACACAGTTCTTTCTGTTTGCTTTCATCTTTAAAAAGCATGACCATGCGACAATAGAAATTAGAAAATTTGAACAGCAAAGGTAATTTCAACTACCAAAAATAAGATTTCTTCGCTTTGATAAATGAATTTTCTTATACTTTATACATTTTACTATCAGTTTTAAAAAGTTTTGAACATAATGAAATACCAAATGGTTTTAATTTGATGATTTTGTCAAAGTGAAGTTATGGCGGTAGGTAGTTTTGATGTAGGCCTATAACATTCGATTTATTCTCCCCAGGTTATTTCTAAAATGTATAACGCATCAAGACTTTTGCTTACTAAATCTCAAATATTGTGAAGTGCAGGCTTTTATCCTTACCGTTTTCCGTGCTTCACACACTCACTCCCATTGATGATATTTACATGCAGACTTGTGATGATAGCAAACACAACAATGTGCTGGGCGTATTTAAACAATGATGTATTGAATAAAGGCAAAATATCCCTCATCATTTTATGCTCTGTCCCTGGACTGCTCGGATAATGACTCCAAACTCTACTTCATCCAAATTGACACAGATTTCACGATTTTGTAGATTGGCGTATTCACACACTTTCTTGATTTCTTTGTGTTCCTCTAAATTACTTCAGAGTCTCTCATCTGTTTGACGGAAGTCACCTTCGTTTCATCGACGGCACCAGATAATTAATTTACAGCTTTTCGTGTATTGTTCGAACAAGTCCTTTTTCGCAGCCTGATCAATTCCACTTTCGAAGAATGAACAAGTTTTTCCCCTTCAAAGTATGAAGAAATCTATTTGGAGCTGACGGACTTCACTGGCATGTTATTGTTACAGAGATCTCTTATATTTCTCAGACGTTTGTAAGTAAAACTTATCACTCCTGATACCTAATAGCTGCATATTAGTATCACTATCATAGTCGTTATTGTATGAAATATGACAGTATCAAAATCTATAAATAGATGTAAATCAGCTCTGTAAACTGCAGGTTTTCTTCCTCAAACGAGATAAGAGTAAATCATTTTTGATCACATGATTTGCGAAAATATAATGTATTTTTCTTGATTTAACGATCTTCATGTTTTACTTCACTATCTCTTTCAATTCTAGGACTAAATGAGGAATAGGTAATTATTCCAGGCAGCTCTTTCGATATTTCATTATGTGTTGTAGGGGGTCAGATTGCATAACCATACCTAAGTACTTCGTTACTAGCTTGAAAATACGAATGTATATTTAATCGCTGTGATAAAATTTAGAAATTCATTTCAAAATTAAGGATGATCTCCCTCACGCATAGCTCTTATCCTTTGACGAATTTGACTCCACTTTTTTGGCACACTGTTTCCCCCTAAAATAGCTCTTAGGGCCTACACGTTTACTGGTATTTCGGATTTCAAAAGTTTCGGTTGAGCATCACTGAAGAGACATTATTTGTCGAAATGCGCATATGGTGCATCAAAATTGGTACCGTATAAGGTTTATATTATAATATGTAATACATATGTCCTTGTATTTTTGTTTTCGACTCATTCTGACCCCCACTAGCTATTCTGTTATATACCTTCCTCATTTTCAAACTAAATGACATTTTTTAAATTCACATCACTGTCCTGTTTTCACTGCCTTTATCAAGTAAGAAAGCAAAGGCTACTTGGCAAGTCATATTAACTAAGGAACATAAATTAATCTTCGACTTTGCATGACAACGACCACCATCGTCGCCTCATCGCAACAAACCTAGTGTAACAGACCCCTACTGGGCAGTCTGTACCATAAATCTTCACCATCGTCGTCAATGATACATTTCTATAAACTTCATATTTTTTTCATAGTAGAAGGGTGAAGAAAGGGTGAAAATAACGAACACCGATCAATCTCATAACACCTTTAAGGAATGCAAAATTAAGAGATGAGCGAACACGGACCCCTGGACATACCAGAGATGAGACCAGGTGCCTAGGAGGAGTAAGCATCCTCTATCGACTGGTCACACCCACCGTGAGCGCTGTATCTTGATCAGGTAACAGGGTAATCCGTAGTCTAATTCAGTGTGTAAAAGAACAGCCTAAGAATTGGTACGAAACACATCAGACAACATTTGACCCAATGATGAAGGGCGAAGATAAGGAACAGTGACCAATTTCATATGATGTATTGGCAAACTAGATCGTTATAGCGACCATAGAAGTTTAGAAATACTGATTTTAATCGAGACTGTTGAAACCTCTGTAACATTAACTTGTTTGTCAGTAGATTGCTTCGATCTAAAACTGATCATACGTAGAAGAACGTTTTGCGTATCGAATCAGCTTAGAGACATAAACATCATATGCAGGTGATAATGGACTATAGGGACTGTTAGCCTTAGTACGTAAGTCTTCAAAACTTGCGCTTCATACTTTACAGTATATAGAGGCCTTAGAGCTGTTGATGCCATGTCGATTCTAAAGTCACGTGATTCGGTAAAAAAGATGGAGGTCTAGACGATCTTTTGCGTGTCGTTAGGAATATAATTTATGAATTGATAGGGTAGGTAATCGTTTATAGTGGTTAGTAGGGTTATGAACTTATAGAAACTACTTGATGAAACATTTCTAACATTAAGATCTGTAATATTTTTTCGGATGTGCAGTTTCCAAGCATCAAACATAATGTTTTATGTTGTAATTAATACCTTTGTGTCCTCTGAAACTAATTCGTTGTTTCTCTTGAAGTAATTAGAATCTGGATAATTCCTTCTTTGGATGTTCAAGCTCATGTTTTGTAGCGGTGAACGTCCATTTTATGAGCACAGAGCACAATAATTTGCAATTTAAACACTAATTAGTTTGCTTTTATATCATTTACCAAGTTTTGCAGTCTGTAAACGGTAACGATTTTCAGGCTATGATAACCAAACATCTAAGAGCATCAAGGATTTAGCAAGACAGCGTTGTGAATAGAGGGCAAATCTCCAATAGTAAACAACCTCTATAATATTGATAGGCCTATAGTGTAACTTAGCCTATATCAAATAACATTATTTGTTCATTTACTAGATATTAGATGGGAAAGTAGCAAACTTCCGCCAGAGTTCGTTGGCTTACAAACCAAACTCTTCCATTTAGGCATTATGGGATAGCGATTTCTTAGGCCGCGTTTACTGTGTGACGTCACTGTAGAATGACGAAAAAACATAACGTCAAACTTTCAATACAAGAAAGTAAACATTAAGTTCATTAATTTACACAATAATTTGAACAGTCTCCCTACTTTTTAATGATCTTTTGATCATTTTATGTTTAAAATAAAATCCATACTTTTATAGTAATGCATCTTCAAACTTTTAACTACGAACTACTTCATTAGTGTTATTTCCCTGGGTAATAATCGCGGACTCACAATATACAAATCTGTATATTGAACTGCGTCACATTGGAGAGGTCTATTCGTAGGTGACGTATCGATGCCTTGACGGGGAGTTTGGGCAAAGTAGTGCGGTAATATGTGACGTCATACTTAAAGAAATGTACGCTCATCAACGAGAGCAACCGTGATTTGAGTACCTCTAGTGAATAAATGGCGATTATGTAACCACCGAAGTGGAACCAGTAACTGTAAAAATTCCCATAGACGACAGAAAGCGATCATTTCTATTGGATGAGTGATCGCTTTCAATCATGTTGAATATTATATAACTCATATAACTCATTGCTAGACAGAAAACCATTTCTAGCACATGCGAAACCTCCTTCCATTTGCTTTGGGAAAAGTTATGCAGGTAAGGAATTGTAGTATTTTTTGTGAATATTTTAAAAGGCGGAGTTCTGAATGTACACATGGCGAAATTGTTTGTTGATGTAGTCAAGTCTGCGATATGTTTGCAGTACCTACAATTTAAGACACCAGAGCTTAGTACTTATGCCAAGGTTAAAAATTAGGTATAACTACGAAATTATTACCCGTGATACACAATCGAAAGCGGTTCAAAAATCTAGTTGTAATCAGTTTAATATTGATTTGATTATATGACAGTCGGTTGTTTCATATACTTGGTACTATTGTAAGGTGACCATTTATTTTTGCAGCTGTTGGATTTCAATTCCAAGGCACTGTATTTCCTGCGTACAAAGTGATGTGCAAGATGCAGAGTAATTGTGCTCTACCATTATTTGAAGAAAATATGTCAATTTTAAACATCTCAGCAAATAAGAAGGAACGTTTCACTATTTTTTGTTTGGGACCAAAAATATAGTTAAAATGTCTGCCATTTAGGCGAAAATGATAAAATCTATATGCATGGCAAAATACATTTACAAAAAAGATGAAGAATATCAACAGTTATAAATCGGATAACTCCTATAAGGAATACAATATTAAGAGTTGGGCGAACACGGACGCCTGAACATAACAGAGGTGCAATGAGGTGCCTAGGAGGAGTAAGCATCCCTGTCAACCGGTCACACCCACTGTGACCTATGTCTTGATAAGGTAAACAGGGTAATCCGTAGTCTAAATCAGTGTGCCAAGAACGGCCTAACAATTAGTATGAAACACGTCAGACAACATTTGACATACTGGATCGTTATAACGACCATAGAATTTGTGAAGTGCTGAATTTAAACAAGACTGTTGAAACCCCATCACTTGTGCTTTACTAAACACAGATGGATGAGTGATCAAGTACGTACTTTTGATTTAATGTATCTAACAAGTAATTTAAATATTCCTCTGATAATTTGTTTTCATTTTAACAATGTTTCAAGTTCTTCTTTTTCATATTTAGCCTATCAACTGGCATAATCTTCAACAGAATTCATACTTGAGATGAAGATACATTGCCCAATTGAAAGATCGTGATTCTCTGAATCTCTGAATCTGTTATGATCTTTAAAAATAAGTTAATACGAATGTATATTTAGAAATTCATTTCAAAATTGAGGATTATATCTCCCTCATGCATAGCTCTGAAGCTTGGACGAATTTGGCTCCATTTTTCCTTTTAGCTCTTACAAGTTTATTATTATTTTTTATTAGTATTTCGAATTTCTAAAAATTTCGGCTTTAACATCACTGAAGAGACATTATTGTCGAAATGCGCATCTGTTGCATCGAAATTGGTACCGTATAAGTTTTACATTCAGGTCCTCATTTTCAACTGTATCAGCATCATCAGTAATGACATGCGCAGCTCGACTATGGCTTAAAGAAGACGAAGATCAATAACACGTAGGTGGATTATGTATATGATGGTCTATTTCTAGGCGCTGTAAAGTTGGGTTTTTTGTAATGCAAAAGTTTGGAAGCAAAACGTAGAAGTATATTTGTAGTAAACACAGGGTTTACCCTTAAACTTGAAAAATGCTGGAATACAAGACATCACTTTTTATGACAAAATGTGTTGCTGATGACGACGGCAGCTATTCCTTTGTTAGTAAAGTTAATTTAAGGAACTAACGCTATGATTCAGGAGAAATATTATTACATTGGGTCAAATGCTGTGTTTCATACCGATTGTTAGGCCGTTCTTGGCACACTGAGTTTGACTACATATAACTCCGTTTACCTGATCAAGACACAGGACTCGTAGCGGGTGTTACCTGTCGATAGGGGATACTTACTCCTCCTAGGCACCTGATCCCACCTCTGGTATGTCCAGGCGTCCGTGTTTGCCCAACTCTCTATTTTGTATTGGTTATAGGAGTTATGAGATTGATCACTGTTCGTTATCTTCGCCTTTCCTCATCCATAGCCAGCGGTGGTTTAAAGAGCCTGTGATGGCCAAGAATACATTTTGCGCCCACACTCGCAGACACATACACACAATATTGAATTTGGTATATGTTGAATATATATATAATTCCTGTGTTATTATAATGTAGGATAATGACAATATGGGAAATCAAACATTTGCTTGGCGTAAAGTCGTGTATCTTCTTTGAATTGAAAATTCGGAATTTTCTTGATCCAAATATCAAACAATCAAGAGCAATGATGGTGTTGATACAAGAATATATAGATGCACAATTGTATGAACGCTTACTAAATCAACGTTGACTTAGTCTTGGTCCTATTTAATGACTAATTTTAGAGATCTCAATCGAACACAAAAAGGATTTAGAGTGTGTAAAACAGAAGCCAATATCCATTGATGGCATCAAAGAAAATGAGGAGATGGTGCATTTAGCTTTTTTATTGAAAAATTAATTCGTGATAAGTATGTTTACCAGTATGATATGGGTAATTCTGAATCCATCATAGGCTCTTTAAAACAGTGCGGGTTACGGATGATGATCCTTCCGAATCACGCCTTCTGGTCCTTAAGCTTAAATTTACTAACAAAGAAGTAAATGCTGTCAACATAAACAACGTCGTCATAAAAAGTTCATTCCATCATACTTCAAGTTCAAGTCTAAAACTTGTATTTCCTACAAATATAAATTCACAATTGTATGCGATCTTTTTAATTACAAACTTTATAGTGTCAAGATATAGACTATGTTATACAAATTTCACCTACATCTTTGAACATTAGTTTACCTGGACATATATTTACTGTTGATATAGTTGAAAATGACGACCTCAAGTCAATTATCTTAAAAGATCCACAATTCAGAGAGCTCCGATCGTTCAATTGACGACAAAGCTTCATCTCTATTATGAATTCTGTCGAAGATTATGCCAGATGATGGGCTAAATACGAAGAACTTGACATTTTGTCAGAACGGATACAAACTATAAGAGCAATTTCAAAGTATTGTATTAGACACTTTAAAACAAAAGTGTGTATTACCTATTCTTCTGTATTTGATAAACCAGAGGTGATGAAAGACTTAGATATTGAAGCTGACAATTCTTGTAACAACATTGTTTTTGTTTGTAAGGCCCATCAGTACAACTGTATTTTAAACGAACTTGACTTTAATTCCACATTTGGTAATTCAACTTACAGTTTTTGTTTAAAACACATCTCATATTCCAGTCCATGAAACGAATGACTATGAATTACCTTATTGATATTGGATTCCAAAACTACCCCAATACCCTTACAGAGATACATTGCATGTGACCAGTCAACAGTGGATGCATAATCCTCCTAGGCAACTAATGTCATCTCTGGTGTGTCCAGGGATCCGTGTTTATCCTTCTTATAGTTTGGTATTCTTTATTGGTATTCTTTATAGGAATTATGAGATTAATCATTGTTCATTATCTTCACTTTTCCATAGTCGCCGAGTTCGTCAAACGACACGGGAAATTCAAACATTAAATGAAATGGTTCAGGCAATGTTTCAGGAGTCGCAACAACATGAAATTCAACGTCAGATCAAAGGTTTAAGAAGATACTCAGAGTCGATCATTCGTATCCACGGAAGTTACGCTGGATACTAAAAAATCTATTTAGACATGGTAACCTTAATAACTTCATTTCATTCATAATAGACATTTGAATCAATACATAGAGGCATCGTTGTCTACTTAAAGTTTTACTCAACATTTTTTCTCATCTTTGAACAATAATGTCAATGAATGCATTTACTGATGTGTGTTTTTTTTACGATTTTAAAGATCAAGTGATGATATTCAAAAGATAACGTCGAACATGAAAGTTGTTATTCATCTTATAGTGTTAAATTAATCATCACACTTCAGCTAAGATAGAAAAGCTAGTGTTGGGATATTTTACCCATATACATTTGTATATATATATCCAGTATCCGCCTCGAAGCTTTAGTGAAGTTTTTAAAAATTTAAGGCAGGAATCTTATTCTAGCCGACAAAGGTTTTACTATTCATGATCAGTTGCCACTAGATGTTTGTTTGAACATAGCTGTTTTTATCAACATTTGATCACTTTACCCCCAAGATAGCGAGAGTCCGTACTCATGTTGAAAAAGCAAATGAGGGTATCAAGAACCATAAAATTCTCCGTCACATTCCAGCAATATACACACCTATATCAGCAAATATTTTGCAATTTTGTAGCTCTCTTGTAAAATTGCAAGCACCCTTTTGAAAGAAACAACTTGATTAAATTGTTATTTCATCATCTCAGATGATAAAATATTTTATCCCATGTCTCATTTTCACCTAGGAAAATCTTTTGCTTATTAGTTTTATAACATGTTCACATATAAATGATACAGTATGCAGTGCTGGAAAACCTCCGGTCAGTAGCTAAATTCTGTGATATCATTTGTATCCCTGGGCAAGTTACTTTACTCTATCGGTACACCCTCTTCACTTAGGGATTAAAATGGCTACTTGGCATATTAGACAAGCTGGCTATGTGGATGGAAAATAATTTGCACCGTATACGGCAGCTCTGCTTGTACGTTCCCTTGAATTATTTTAGGAATGAAAGCGTTGAAAAAATCGTATCGGCTGTGCAATGTGTTTTTTGTTTTTTTGTTTTTTGTTTTGTCAACACAGAGTCCTTCATGATCCGAACAATTTGACAGCCTACTTTAGTCGATTTAATCAAGTCACAACCGTTATTGTTGTATAAATGGAAATATCCTTGTGCATAGTGATAGCAGGGATGGGTTGACTCAAGGCTCTGCAATGTAAAAGCAACAAGAAATTTTTAGATCTACATATTGAATAACAAAACAGCATTAACGAATAAACTGGACAAAAAGTAAACCAACAAGCACATGGATTACAAAAAGCACCATTAATATTTTATCGATACAATGTACATATAATAATTATTTATATATCCAGTATACAAAGTATATACGTGTATTTACCAAGATAAAATACCTTTAGACTGTATTGCATCATCTATTGTTGAATGTACTGCATGTTATTGAGAGGACACTTCATTTCAACTACGTGAAACACAGCAAATATTGAGCTTCTGGATTATGGAAACTCGCATCACCTGTTGGTGGTTGTAGGGCTGGATCATCTGGAGATGTAGCTAAAGCTCCAGTTAGTGAAGCCAACTCCCTCCTTAAATTCGTATCTTTTTACTGATATGAAAAGACGAGGTGAATTCTGGACACCAATAATTCGAATTTTAGACAATAGATTTGAATTGTTGAATATCTATAAAAATATTATGAAATTCTTGATATATCAGCAACTGAATTTTTTTATCAATAATTGATGAAAGTAGAAAGCAATAATCCTTTCTGTACGTTCTCCCAAATTTAAGAATGACAGAATGTAACATTGATTCCATAGCGAAAAATCTGAGGGAAATATTACAATATTTAATATAAAAAAATAAGACATCTCAGTTTCAAAAATACTACTTATAATTCCTTGCATCAAATATCATCTACATGCATTTATCATAAAGAAGTAATAAGCAGTGAGATGGTACACCGCAGCAAATAAATGAAATATGTTTGATTAGATAGATAATAAAGACACCTAACTCACCTTTCATTCCATTTCAACTTTAGATATGCCACTTTGGGGTTTGCTGTAAGCGTTGTGATAAACCTGTATGTTTGGTTTTTAAAGCCAATTTCAACCCATGAATGAATTCCAAATTAACCGTCAGATTTAAAAGTGGTGAGAAAATGGTGGTGAACAATGTCTTTGGCATTGAAAATCGGATATTATGTACGTCTTTTTCATCTTGGAACATCAATATTAAGATAAAAAGATATTTATCCGAAACTACACGAAGTTTTTATCATGGATGCTTTGTGAGGATAATCAGAATAAATAAGTGGAACGCCCTACCATTCAATTTTAATATCGTAAAATAGACACAACATGATATGAAAAGACAGAATTTATATTTTAACCCTTTCTCTACCGTATCGGTCAATTTGACCGATGGCGTGTAAAAACAGGACTACGCAAAAGGAGTGACTCTAAATCTGTGACATTACGGCCATAAGATATATTATCTATATATCATATTTTTGGGAATTGTCTCTATTTTTTAAATATGTAAAAATCAATTGAGTAAGTAAAGCCATTAGATTAACAAAAGCATTTAAAGCAAAGGATGGATTCGTCTAAATATGACGCAATGCTTTGTCGCAAGGTCATTTTCCCCCTCGATATGATTTTTTTTATTTCCCTTATGAATGCAATATTTTTTATATTTTTGAAAAGCATATATTCCCTGCTTTCAGAAGATATAAAAATTACTTTTAATGCCTTGCAAAGTTATTGGAAAATAGCAATTTTTTACACATGTACGTTTTCTTACGATTTTATTTCTCAATGTTTAAACAGGTCGGCATTTTACCTATACTTATATATAGAAATAGGGAAAAGTAAATACAGCCGCTAAAAGTATAGGAAATTTCCTTTCAGATGGGCCCTTATTCGTGTTATAATTCTCGGTAATTTTTATATTACGATAAAATAAAATTGGGACATGTTGTGCGGTTTTCTTTAAAATTAACGACAAAACGTCGTCGCTGAAAGCAATCGACGCGCGTCGCACAATAAAGTGGTGAAAACTATTTGTATTGTCCTCTATTAGTAAATTCAGTACCTTTTGATACACTACAACAATATACATATATGTATGAAATAATCAGTCTGGTTATCCTTGCTTTTTTTCAAAAAGCTTAAAACCAGTATTGGTATATAACAGTTACACAAGCTACAAACACCTATTGAGAATGTTACATCGGCAAAGTAAATTTAAAAAAAAGATAAATAAACTACTTCAAATTCAGATATAAACGCTATATTTGTTCAGAATAGTAATAGTAATATTTTTTCCCTGCCAAAGAAAGAAAAAAAAAATTTCGCATCCGTGATCCCCGGGCCCCGCGGGGTTTTTTTAAAGTGTGCACGGGGAACACACGTGTTTCCGTTTCAACGAAAACAACACAGCTTCACTGTGATTGTCACAGCGAACGCTTGTATTTTACATCTTTAAAACGACCTGATGTCAGAAGAAGATGCCCTGGATCTCCTGTTGCAGGATGACCCAAACGATCATGCATTCAGTATAAACATGTACATGTAAGTTGGTGTAGCCACATAGGCCGACTAGAAAGGAAAAAAAATTGCGGTTTTGTGATGTTATGAAAAATTCACGATTAATTAACCGCGATTTGATGCCATAATTTGTCGTTTCATGAAAGAAAATATTTATATTTTATTATATCTAAACCAAGTGAATAACACCCAATTGTTTAGTAAGAGCTGACATCATTTAATCCGTCCTGGTCCGGCATTGATCAGTCTGATTACACCCCCCTTCCCCCCCAGAATTATCTCCTTAACTGACGCGCGAGTGTAAGAAGTGGGTGGATTTAGTGTGCAATGAGAAGGGGGATGGGGTGGTTTTAATCAGACTGGGCATTCATGACCGCTGGTGAGAAGGCTATTTTTCAAAGATTTTTCCATGTTTATAAAAAATTATCTTTCAATGAAAATAAATCACAATCTGTTAGAAAAACACATTTTACATTATTGTAATGACAGAATTTATTATCATAATTTGAATTCTTTTCTTCATATTATAACAGAAATAAAAACAAATTGTGTGTTTGGGCCAAAATGGGGGGGGGGGGGGGTAACACCAATCAAAGTGATTATGACAGGCTAATGAAAAATCATATTGATTCCTCTTTTATCCAAATGCATGTATTTTATATACACTTAGTAGCCTATGACCATGAATTACATGTGATCCATACATGCTGGTGCTTGTATGGTATGAGCTGATGTGCATGTGTCTCCTTCTTGCCTAGATTTTTCTCTAATTTCGACTGAATCCACACCCCATCAGAGTAACATGCAAGGGGATTTAGACACTGTGTACCATGAAGAACCAATTCAATTCTACTTTTATATCTGGGGTCATTCACTTTCCCTCAGAGTTGCAGTATTTTCGCTGGACCCTGTAGGTTTTAACCTGAATTTCTTCAGTATTTGCCCCCATGTATATGCTAGGCATAATGCTGACACCTACATGATGCATATCTTTTTTCATTACACACTTTGCTACACTCGCAATGTATAATGAAATAGTCCATTCATTTCTAACACATGTATGCAAGCCCTTACCAAATGTCACTTCAAATACAGGACACCTCTATCTTTAAATAAATTTGAGCTGTATTTAAGTGCGAAACTGTCCCTTGCTACCATGAAACTTATATTTTGTTTTAAAACATAAGCCAACAATTCTTAATTGTAATTTCTTTTCATCTTTAAAAAGGGTATTGACATCCCAATATTTAGTGGGAAGGTCCCAGGTATCATCCGCTAGTGACAGTGACTACTGGCAAACCCAGACATGCATTGGAGGGATGTTGATGTGGAGGACACAGGGACACCTGATCCAAGAACTGTTATATTTCATTCGGTTTCGGAGTGACAACCTGGCATTCAGTTGGTATGACTCTTTGAGGTTGAATATAGGGTTAAATCCGTATACATTTGGTTAACATTCGAATGAACCTAGATAATACATTCACAAATGGAATCATGGCGTTATGATACACTGATATGCATGTACCATTTTACTGTTTTTTACTGCATTACTAGGTATCACATACATACAAAAAGAGACACAACACGGGAAATCATTATATCATTATTCTGTTTCTAATTAAAAGGTATGACAAGTTTTCTAAATGCTGACAAATAAGGTATGGTGGCCAATACTGATTAATAATTATTTGCAATTTCCTTTAAGATATGGGATCCGTTTATTCAGAGAACTGCAGATTTTATGAAACTGTTTTGACAGAAGATTTAGTTTTCTCCATCTGTGTTGCCATCAACCATTATGCTGAGATGGTCATATCTAGAGGGAAGGATCGTCATATGCTTCCCAACGAAGTTCGCAGCCTCTCACTGAAGAGGATACTAGTTAAAAAAAAAACGATATTGTGACAGTGATTTCCAGTTTAAAACGAGTAATAAAATGCATAATAAAAATATTATCTTTGCCAAAATTAATCTGGCTGCACATCTAACACATTTATTAAATGTGTACTCATTTACCTCAGATGCAAGGTGAATATAAAATTTCATAATTAAATTTTCAGAGTGCCTTGATTATAGGAAACATTTACAGAGCCAATTGAGTATTCGAAAGCTCTGACAATACATTAGTATTTAGGGCCTAGTATTAAGAAATCCCCCCTCCCCCCCCCCCGATTTTTGTGCATTATCTTATACATGTCTGCTGTGAAGTTCCAGTCGATAGACAGATGTTGGTCAATGCATGCCCCTATCGGAACAACCCAGTATCAAGAATTGTATCTAGAAATATTTTTGTTAAATATAATGCAAGTATATTTAAATCTAGTGATTGAAAGTAAGTGGGGATCCGGGTTAGAATATGTCCTCAGTATCCCTTGCTTGTCGTAGAAGGCGACTAAATGGGGCGGTCCTTTGGATGAGACCGCAAAAACCGAGGTCCCATGTCACAGCAGGTGTGGCACGATAAAAATCCCTCCCTGCTCAAAGGTCATAAGCGCCGAGCATAGGCCTAAATTTTGCAGCCCTTCAACGGCAGTGATGACGTCTCCATATGAGTGAAATATTCTCGAGAGGGACGTTAAATTATATTCAATCAATCAATCATTCGTATATGTTGAACTTGGGAAGGAAAAACGGGAGTATTTTTTGATAACATTTGATAAAGTGTTGTTGCTTAGAAACCAAATATATTTGAATACAAAAAAAAAATATTTATTTTAGATTAACAATAAAGATCTTTGTTTTAATGTTGCAATACTTATTCTATTTAGTGAAACATATGGCAAAACGTCATATTAGAAAATGATGGATATGTATATAAAGTACGAAGTTTCCATTTTATGACCTTTGACCTTAATTCTCTTCATCATATATTTTGTTAAAAACCCTTTAAAATGATTGAGATCTATTTTAAGATTATATTTTTAAAATCATGTGACATTTACTAATCATCATGCAATGTAATTATGTTTAAATTGTGTCGAATGGATGCAGAAAGTCAAATTATGGTCAAAATTGTACTAAAAGTGTTGTTACTTAGCAACCAAAAATATTTGTTTTTCAATAAAATTGATTAATTTGATTGTGGTGTTTTTGTAGTATTTTAAAAGGCACATCAGTTCATGCATTTAGAATTTCCTATTTTTGACTCTAATCTTGTAAGAGGGGTTGTAATATATATATTTCAGAGATAAAAGGTTGCAAAATTGTGCACTTATATGACCTTTGACCCCGTAGACCTCCTTGAGGTCATGGGATACCTTGACAAACTTTATAAGAAATTGTTCCCTGTCCAATTCCTAACAAAATTATATGTCGTATGTTTACACCAAATCGTGATACACGCAGATTTAAATCGATGTAAAAATATTGTCATTTAGTCTTTAAAAACCTCTAAAATCTGCCGGTAGAGAAAGGGTTAAATGAATAGTAATTTATCGGTATAATGTCCACCAAAGACACTTTTTCATTTCAAGCACTAGTTCACCTCTAGTGTAATTATTACCGGGGATTTCATGTCATAATAGTTAAAGTTGACATCTTTTTTTATTTCTAGGGAATAGGATTTATCAGTTACAAATACTAAGTGAGATGGGTATATAAACGGAATTATTATAAATACTTGTTTGATTTACTTACCTTTTCCCGTGTACATGTACTTTATTTGATGGATTTATAGAATTCAAAAGCTGCCATTGAATAACTGGATATGTTCATGTGATATTTTTCTCCATTGAAAATAGTTTCTAAATTAAGTTTGAGAATAGCTACGTATATCATTTTTACATAGGCAAACTTTCAATAACCTTCCTATATTGTCAGGTTTATACATTGTCACCTTTAAAACGACTTTTCTGTACATTAAAACTATTTCATCATTTAGAAAGGTGTTGAAATGACAGAAGAGAAGTAACGGGAAATAGAAGTGGATGATTTGTTAGTCAATGCAATAGATGATATTTTGAAAAAAAGGAAGAAAATCATTAGTGAAATAGAATATTAAGTTCACATTTTGTTACTATAAAACATGGGAAGACAACATTTAAAACAAAATATATCCAAGAATGGACTGTTGTGTGCATTTAAACTTTTGTACCTTTCACTGAAATAAGAAATGTTTAATAAATGCAGAAAACTAAATCAAATTTGGGCTTTTCATAATCATTTGAACATACAAGAGGTGTTTTTTGGTGCAGCGTCAGTTTCCGGTTTTATGGAGTTTTGAGTGGACGTCATGTAGTTTCCGGCTTTGGTTTTTGTAGAAAAAGTGGATGCTGTAATAGAAAATAGATACATGTATACATTTTTATTATCAATGGGGAACGTACCAGTATCTATAATAGTTAAAGAGATATTTTTGATTAAATAAGATACATCACGTAAAAATATACCCTGGGAAGAGGAAGAAACTATCTTTACAATAATGAAAGGCATGTTTAGAAGTTTTTAATCATTAGAGAAATTTCCCTAGACATATTTCACAAAGAGGAAACTCTATAGTAAAAGATACATTTTTTTAATTGAAAGATATATTTGATGAGAAACAATCATATTGATCATAACATAACTTCTCCATGATGTTTTACCAATACTTACCTATGACAATTGGCCAATTGATCACTGAATATTTATATCAATATTTCAATGATTAGTGAAATTAATTTGATGTCTTTACCCAATCACTATTCTTTATACGAGGTTAACATATTTCATTAATGATATTTCATCAGTGCATTACCTTCCATTTAATACACTTTGCAATTGTAGGTTTAGTGTGGATGATTACGATGATGGGTTCAGAATTTTGGCATAATAAGTGTTAGTACATGTCCTTAAGACCTCGCTAATTTTGACAAAAAAAATATCAAGCATTAAAAATGGAAGAAAGAATGAAAAGAGAAGGACACGAATGCTCAGGATAAATGAATATTGTTTACATATCATACTGCTAGATTTGATTCGCGCTAAATTATGTTGATATCCGCATGGGTTGGATTGGAATTCAAATTTGTAAAGATGGTCGAGAAGAGAATGGTGATTATTGCATAACATAACAATCTGAATGAAGTTTATTATCTTTGTATTTTGTTTTCGTCAGTGGAAAATTCGGATTTTATATATAACTCTCAGTTTATCAAAGCGTTACTCCAAACTTTATATTTTATCATAATGCTTTAATTGATATAACAGTCGAGGTAGGCTACTTACAAACAAGTTGATGTCACAGGGGTTTTAACTATCTCGTTTAAGGTAAGCATTTCGCAAATTCTATGGTCGTTATAATGATTTAGTTTGCCAATACAAACTATCACTGGGTCAAATGCTGCCTGACGTGTTTCATACCGATATTTAGGCTGTTCTTGGCACACTGATTTTGACTACGGATAACTCCGTTTACTTGATTAAGATATAGGGCTCACTGCGGGTGTGACCGGTCGACAGGGGATGCTTACTCCGGTTAGGCACCTGATCCCACCTCTGGTATGTCCAGGGGGCCATGTTTGTCCAACTCTTTATTTTATATTTCTTATAGGAGTTATGAGATGTATCACTGTTCGTTATCTTTACCTTTCATCAGAAGGAATTTCACCCTAATAAGAATCATCTGACGAAATTTGGATAAATTTTGTGTTTAATGTACTCCTTCCCTACATGTTCCATTCAACCCGTAGTGTCTATAATATTACGAAGTTTCTTTTCATTCTAGTGAAAATCTCGTCTTAATATCAATATTAGATTATGTTGATTTACTACGCAATATTTAAGCTATGGATTTCATTTTTCATTTCTAGGACAATTTTGATCAGCCTTTTTTCTGAAACACAGAATTTAGGATGCGCACCTTCACTTGTACATAACAACAAACAAGGTTCAATGCATTGTGCATCAGACTGTATAAATACCTGGTTTCCCCAAGTATGTTATCTAAAAATTGATAAAATAATCAGACATATGCTGGATGCAGTAAACCCCTATCTTTGCTCCTCGCAAAAAGTTTTACTGTTGTCGAAGGAGAATATTCAAACTTATTATGTCACAACATATACCAGAAGTGGTGTATTATTTAAAAAAATCTAAATATCTTTTAGTAAATTTGAAATCACAAAGCTTTTCTTAAAAATCAACAACATCAGAACAACATCAGAACGTATGACTTTTCAACACTTTACTCGATCATTCCTCATGATGAATTAAAGACCACATATTCACTGTCATGATCGTGTGCAGGATTGGACAAAACAAGATGGCAGACGGCATTTCCAAACAAAGGTAGGCTCTTAAAACTCTTGGTTAGATAGATATCTTGACTTGAACATTTGCTAATGTGCAGGATTGGACTGTGGTCGTTTCCACGATAAACGTGTCGGATTGGACCTCGATTTTGCTTCAGGATTGGACTCTCTTTTTATCTTTATTTTCAAAATCCTTTATATTTTCGAATCTCGACTTCACTTTATCATATTTTAGTTTGATTAATGTAGCTTATTAGATTCTCAGACAATTTCCAATATGACCATGGTGTATTTTGATTTTTTTTTTACTGTTATCAAACTACATCGTCGTTTAAGTTCCCAACAACGACAATTGCTACTGTAAAAATATTCATTCGCTATCTTCTTCAAATTGAACCAATATAACAGATCTATACATGAATCACCAATCTTTGCTTACGACAGATGTAACGTTGACTGTTCGTATCCAGGATATTTAAGGCCATTTTGACCTATAAAACACGTGAGAAATTATCATCATTTTATAATCCTCTGTAACAATATAAATTCGACGTTTCCTAAATTCAATTAACCCGCTTACATATTCCCCAATTCGAAACTCTGTTATATAGATTTTCTCCTTTGTTTCAGGTATCAAGCCCTAGAACTTCATTCCTAGAGATGGGTACACTTCGAATGTGCGAAATTGGTGGTGAGGAATTGAAGACCAATTCTGAATTTCGTAGGCATGTAAAAAGGAAACATCAATCAGAGAAATTGTCTTCGTTTGTGACCAGTGCAACACACGTTTTTGCACATTATAAAAGAAACATGAAGTAAAAAAAAATACATTGTTTTCTGAATACACGAAGTGCATACATATACCATGGTAGCCGTTTTATATATCCGTTTATGTACATTATGAAACGTTTATTTTTACGGTATTATGCTTTGTTTTACAGAGATATTACTAATCTTTTACATTGCATTTTACACATGTTGATTTGTTATTTCATTGAACCAGAAGTGTTCTTAATTTTTACTTGTTATTAAATATATTTCAATGTTATTGCGTTTGTATTGAACTGATAACAACTAGGGAAAAAATTTGTATTGAAGAGTAACCTCTCATCTGAGCAGCAAATATTGAAGAAGAAAAAACATTATGGACAAAACTGCTTTTCATTTAGGTTCATATTTCAGCTACAGGAGTGATGTTGCGAATTTCTGAGAAAATATCCTTTTTATTTTCTTTCATCAGTATATGCACTCTAATGTTGAATTCAATGTAATTACAAGAAACGAAAGGTTTTTAAATACAAAAATACTGATATTTACTACATTCCAACAATAGCGTAAGTAATTATCCTTGTAAGTGAGTTGGCCTCGATATCTTGCACGACATATGCACTCAAGATTATTAGAATTAGAATGATAGGGAAATTTTTCAAAAGATAATAAATCCCGCTTTAACAATCAAAAATGGTTCCAGCAGAAGCATATATGAAAGGAACAAGTGCATGTGGACAGATGATTAAGTATTGAAAACATGAACATCTCAACATCTTATAGTCTTTATTGTCATTGAACAGCTTTGTGAAATGTAAACCATCATGCCTGAAGAGATTATTATACGTTAAACCATGCTCAGTTTTAATAATTCCATGCAGATATCACAAATGTTAAGTGGTTGAGAGTCGAACATGGTCTACATGTGTATATACAATATAAATGTATTTGCTTCTGCAAAATGAAGAATTTTCAACATGTTGATCTTCGAGAACAAGGCTCCTTCTAACGTGTGGCAGAACTTTAGATTCATGTACGCGATGAAATTCTCAAACACTTAAAGATTTTAGAGCTGGCTCTTCCGGCTTACTGATAGTTCCTTGCTCCACGTGCTCTTTTAGGTTCGTCAAAATCATGGTTTTAGTAGGAGACATAAAATAGAACACATTTCATTCACTTGCAGCTTTTAAGCTTAAGGAAGTCCGCTCCTGACTGGATCTGTAAGAAAAAAAAATGCATGTATTTAAGAAAGAGTCCAATCCTGAACCAAAATCGAGGTCCAAACCGGCACGTTTATCGTGGAAACGACCACAGTCCAATCCTGCACATTAGCAAATGTTCAAGTCAAGATATCTATCTAACCAAGGCAATTTAAGGGACAAATCGCATACACTGGTTCAAGTTTTCATCAAAAGATATGTGCAGAGTCTATTTTACCGAAAGTATCTTTCTTAAAATGCATGAAAACATGATTAGAAATATCTTCGCCCGCTTCGAATTCTATCGAGGTAACATCGTCAACTTCGATCAATGAATTTAGAGTTGTACGTGTACATGAGTAAGAATTCCAACAACCAATCAAGCAGTGTTTTAAATTCATCAATTCGTCGTATAATAAGTCGGTAAAATGAAGAGTTTTAAGAGCCTACCTTTGTTTGGAAATGCCATCTGCCATCTTGTTTTGTCCAATCCTGCACACGATCATGACAGTGATATTTTCATATCATAGACAGGTTTTTTCCAATCAAATGGAAAAAGGATATATGTATTTATATCTTGTGATCAGTCATTCACTTTCTTAACCACCACTCTGATTTTACGTACAAGTACTCTGAAGTTGATATTAATTAGTTCGTCAATACAACCTCTCATTGGGTCAAATGCTGTCTGACGTGTTTCATACCGATTGTTAAGCCGTTCTTGGCACACTGATTTGACTGCGGATAATTCCGTTTACCTGATCAGGATATGGGGTTCACGGCGGGTGTGACCGGTCAACAGGGGATGCTTACTCCTCCTAGGCACCTGATCCCACCTCTGGTGTGTCCAGGGGTCCGTGTTTGCCCAACTATCTATTTTGTAGTGCTTGTAGGAGTTATGAGATTGATCACTGTTCATTATTTTCACCTTGCATTAAAACGATGCTGGATTTCCTTATTGACAATATCCTCGTAGTTTTTTTTTTGTGATCACATCTTCCAACAGTCTTGCAATTCCCATTGGCACCAACGTGCTCGTTTATTAGCTAACATATTCTTGTATTGTTATGAGGCAGAATTTATTCAAAAGCTTTTACATGTAAAACAAACTTCTTTTTGTGGCCTTCAACTCGACATTTAGATATATCGACGACCCTTTATCTAATAACAATATTTATTTTCATTCGTATGTTTATTAGATATATCCCAGTGAATTCAAAATAAAAGACGCCACATAGTCTTCCACATCGGCTTTGTACTTAGATTCCCGTGGAGATCCGGGTTAGAATAGGTCATCAGTACCCCTTGCTTGTCGTAAGAGACGACTAAATGGGGCGGTCCTTCGGATGAGACCGCAAAAAGCAAGGTCCCTTGTCACAGCAAGTGTGGCACGATAAAGATCCCTCCCTGCTCAATGGTAATAAGCGCCGAGCATTGGCCTAAAGTTTTGCAGCCCTTCTTCGGCAGTAATGGCATCTCCATATGAGTGAAATATTCTAAAGAGGGACATAAAACAATATTCAATCATACATAGATATTTGATTGAAAATAGATTTTAACAGCAAACTAACAACTCAGGTTTTTGATAAACGGGATGAATTAAGCTTCTCCACTGTCAACTTCCCATATTTATGTAGAAATATTCCGTTATCACTTGCATATGATGTTTACGTCTCTCAAGTGATTCGATCGATCGATCGATCGATCGAGAGAGAGAGAGAGAGAGATTGTTCTGCATATGATCAGTTTTTTCAATCGAGGAAGGTTATTGACAAGTAATTTGATGTTACAGGAGTTTCAATAGTTTCGTTTAAAGTCAGCATTTGATAAGTTTGATGTTGATGGTCGTTATATATAGTTATGTAAGGAGAAGGTACGCTTAGCATATAAATTTGACCTAGTAAAATCAAGAAATATGAAGTAGAAGATGATGCACTTTTATCTATCAAAGTCATTTGTGGGCAACAGCCTCTCTTTAAATATACAAACGAAATGGCGCCAAGACTTCACCTCTGGTGTGTCCGGGGGTCCGTGTTTGCCCAACTATCTCATTTGTATTGCTTGTGGGAGTTATGAGATTGATCACTGTTCGTTATCTTCACCTTGCATAGTAGAATAACACACTCCCGATTTTACCCGGATCGCCATCTTTTAACCAAAACTTCAAAAGTTTACTTACATTTGTCAATAATTTGATATGTACACATACAAGGCGATGGGTGATATTTGCGTGTGTTAAATATAATACTTCGATTGATAATAAAAAGGGCTTTTCGTCAATCGCCTTCCCTCTGCACATAGTGAAATGATAAAATCTTATATTTCCGGAAAAGTTTCCGCATCACACACATTTAATAATAAGATAACATAAATGCGCGACAAATAAATGTTACCTTTTTTGAAGTACAGATATTATAAAATGAAGTATAATAACGTTTTTATCAATTACTGCGATCATTATACATGCAATTCTGATTTTCAATTTCCTTCATGTTTTTTTTTTTTTTTTATCTTAAACGATAATGACATATAGTCGACTGTAAAATTATCGCTTGTTACATGAACAACACTCATGTAAGATTGTTTGTGTATTTCATAACATTAGTGTTAAATACGGGTTGAAAAAATTACTACTGGATTTAACGGGAGCATTACCTGTTAAACATGGCAGAGAATGAAGAGTAATGTTGAGTTTGACATGTGAATTATAACATTTTGGGAATATAAAGCAAAATTACCATGAAAAAAGATACATTTAGCTAAAGTTTAAGTAAATGATGTTTTGTTTTAATAATTGATATAACTATTTGTAAGCATTGCTAGATGTATGCTTTAATTTCAGTATGTTGTATGTGAAGTAAATTTTTGGGGTAAATTATATACGGTCTACGTTTGGTTTAATTTTGATGATATTTTCACTATTTTAGTACTGTATGTACATGTATATTCATGTAATAGAAATTAAATACTGCTCGGTATTAAAATGAACTACCACATATAAATAAATTGTCATTCATACGATTTTCATGCCAAACGCCATTTTCCCAAAACAACACTAGAGTAACAGTTGTTGTTTTATTCACATTCATGGAGTCTAACCTCTGTGCATGCACAGGCATCACTATAGAGTTACCTGAGTTTTCCCAATCAAAAAGGGCCACCCTCAATAATACTTTTAAGATAGCAATGGTATCCAAAGAAAAAGGAAGTGATTTGTCTACTTTTGATTGTAATATATGGAGTCATTGACTTTATGTCGTTTTCCGCTTTGATACTTGTAGAAGAAGTAGATTCTGTTATAAAATTAGAAATTATATTATTCATACATACTTCAAACCAATCGTCATTTTGAATAACCTTTTGTACACTTATCGGTACAATGTACATGTAGCTAGTCTTATTTATCCTTTGAAACCTTTTCGGCAATATTCTAACAAGTACTTTTACCCTTAACAACAGTCATTGTGATAGATCCTTTCTATATCATTATTTATTGTAATACAGCTTTTGTATAATTACTGGTAATCATTTTTATAAACCTTGTGAATTCTTACCTATGCGTATTTGGATACACCCTTTTCATTACAGGTAATTATGCTGATACAGTTACCAGTAGGTATTCTTTTTTTTATTCCTTGTACAATTTAATGTAGTTATTATGATTCACCCTTTGCACTCTTACCGGTAAATGATTTCCTAACATTTGAATGCTTACCGGTACTTATTTTGATGCATTCTTTGTACATTTACCGGTAGCTTTTCTGATGCATTATTTGTACAGTTACCGGTAGTTATTCTAATGCATTGTTTGTAAAGTTACTGGTAGTTATTCTGATGTATTGTTTGTACAGTTACAGATAGTTATTCCGATGCATTGTTTGTACAGTTACAGGTATTTATTCCGATACATTCTTTGTACAGTTACCGGTAGTTATTCTGATACATTGTTTGTACAGTTACCGGTAGTTATTCAGAAGCATTGTTTGTACAGTCACCGGTAGTTATTTTGAAGCATTGTTTCTACAGTCACCGGTCGTTATTGTGATGCATTTTTTGTACAGTCACCGGTTGTTATTCTGGTGCATTATTTGTATAGTTACCGGTAGTTACTCTGATGCATTGTTTGTACAATTACCGGTAGTTATTTTAATGCATTATTTGTATAGTTACCGGTAATTATTCTGATGCATTGTTTGTACAGTTACCGGTAGTTATTCTGATGCATTATTTATACAGTTACCAGTAGTTATTCTGATACATTGTTTGTAAAGTTACCGGTAGTTATTCTGATACATTGTTTGTACAGTCACCGGTAGTTATTCTGATACATTGTTTGTACAGTTACCGGTAGTTATTCTGATGTATTATTTGTACAGTTACCGGTAGTTGGTCTGATACATTGTTTGTACAGTCACCTGTAGTTATTCTGAAGCATTCTTTGTACAGTTACCGGTAGTTATTCTGATGTATTCTTTGTAGAGTTACAGGTAATTGTTCTGATGCATTATTTGTACAGTTCCCAGTTATTTGTACAGTTACCGGTAGTAATTCTGATACATTGTTTGTACAGTTACCAGTAGTAATTCATATGCAGTGTTTGTACAGCTACCGGTAGTTATTCTGATACATTATTTGTACAGTTACTGGTAGTTATTCTGATACATTATTTGTACAGTTACCGGTAGTTATTCTGATACATTATTTGTACAGTTACCGGTAGTTATTCTGATACATTGTCTGTACAGTTACTGGTAGTTATTCTGATTCATTGTCTGTACAGTTACTGGCAGTTATTCTGATACATTGTCTGTACAGTTACTGGTAGTTATTCTGATACATTGTTTGTACAGATACAGGTACTTATTCTGATACATTGTTTGTACAGATACAGGTAGTTATTCTGATATATTCTTTGTACAGATACAGGTAGTTATTCTGATGCATTATTTGTACAGTTACCGGTAGTTATTCTGATACATTGGTTATACAGTTACCGGTAGTTATTCTGATACATTGTTTGTACAGTCACCGGTAATTATTCTGAATCATTATTTGTACAGTTACCAGTAGTAATTCTGATGCATTATTTGTACAATTACCGGTAGTTATTCTGTTTTATTACTTGCACAATTAGATAAAGTTGTTCTGTTTCATCCTTTCTACTCTTACCGGTAAATGTTTTGCTAACATTTGTATGCTTACCGGTACTTATTTTAACACACCCTATATGGGGACTACACACTTCATCCAGACTACATTTACACTGGAAACCACAGTTCTGCCCCTACGACGGGTATGGACAAGTAGTGGAACAATTATTTCCATAGGAACCTGTAGGGCAGGCTACAGAAAAAATTAAAGGAAGATGATAAAACTCTTAATGTTATTATAGACGCAGCCTGAATAATACAGTACCATATACAATGGTTTGTACATTGTACCATGAGAGAAAAATGCAAGCTAGACCATAGATCAAAGTCAATAATTTTTTTGTTTTGACTTAATTTTTTAAATATGGCTTTCGATCAGAATGAAGGAGAATTAGTAAAAACTTACGAATGCATTCACCATTGTGATGGTGAAAAGTCGTTCAGCACTCGTTTCTGGAAAAATGTGTTGTAATTAGATTCTATCTTCCAATAAATCGAAGAAGAATATCTATATTTTAATATTTTGAATATAGATGTATGTGTACCTTTACCAAGAATCAAATTTTATACTCTTCTAAATTCAGTAAATATTGAGAAAAAATTAACACATGAATAAAATTCAAAATGTACTGATATGGATTTATCCTCCCACTGGATTCATTTCACTCACAAGATACTATTCCAAGTCATATCATTATTTATACATGTAGGTTAATGACTGGATATAGGGAAATATACTTTCAGAAGTTCTTGCGCCGAAAAGTGGACTCTGTTTGTGAGGTGTTTTTGTTATTGTAAATTCTGCAAAACGATAAAGGGCTGGCATATTTCCAGATATGCAGTAAAAACCTATCGTTGGGTCAAATGCTGTCTGACGTATTTCATACTGATTGTTAGGCCGTTCTTGGCACACTGATTTTGACTACAGATAACTCCGTTTACCTGATCAGAATATAGGGCTTGCGGCGGGTGTGACCGGTCGACAGGATGCTTACTCCTCCTAGGCACCCGATCCCACCTCTGGTGTGTCCAGGGGTCCATGTTTGCCCAACTAAATTTTGTATTGCTTATTGGAGTTATGAGATTGATCACTGTTCGTTATCGTCACCTTTCATCACATTTGCTCTACATCTATGTACTTCTAACTCTATAAATGCTCAATTTTTAAAGAAAAGATTATCATTAGCAAACGAAGTTCTTTACGTCCATGAATATTTGTAAACATATCAGGCCTCAAGTCCATACACTGAAAATAGACTTTTAAAAATTAAAACACTGGAAATGTTATTTCCTTATGAAAAATATTTGAAAAGTTAATTGGATTTGAAATTTAGACTTAAGTCTATTTCCAGGTTATGGTCTTGAAACCTGGTATCACAATAATCGTGTTAAGTGGGCAGATACGATGTCACAATTAAGTTAATTGGTCTCCGAGCGTCTGCATTACCGACAATTATAGCTCAATAAAAGCCCAGTTACTCTAAATAAAATATACAGGAAAAAGTATCAAAATATGTAATAAGAGTACATATAAAAATATTAATATCGTGTCCATGTTATCAGTTCGATATGTTTTCTACGTACATACCCTTCTTCTACATACCGATTGATAACACAGCCTTTAGTTATTGTTTCTGCATTGCGTGATAAAACCAAATAGGCTAATAATCCTATGTTTCGACCTCTTCGTGAATTAGAAATTATCATTTGAAATATTGAATCCATTCCATCTATACTTTTTAAAGATACTATGGAAACTCTATGGCTAATTTCCTTTCAAACATGTATTTTTCAATAATAGTCAAGAGTGTTATATCCCGGAAGATTCATTGATTGGGAGGCAGGTTTTAATAAACAGGAAACAAATTCTGCAATAGATTCAGTCAAACTTTTAAGTTTATGAAAATTCAACTTTTCTTAATAAGGAACAGCTATATACATGTATATAATTGACGATGTTTTCAATAATATTGATATGTATATTCGTAGCTCATAAGCCAGATAAACTTTTCTTTATTACACAGGTTTATAAAATTCTTGCACAAAATGTTCATGGACTCTATGAATGGTTCTCTTAGGTGTTGGTATGCTATACAGCCAAATACAAAATGGAATTTATCTTCTACACAGTCTGACTTGCAGACAGTACATTTTCTCTCATTTACATGTGTTTGTGTGTAAAGTCCAGTTCCAATAACCAAAGAATGAGAACTGATTCTGAAATTTGTGAAACATTGCAAAACATGAGGATTATGAATTACTGAAAACTATTTTTCTCTACAGAATCTTGATTTGAATAATGCATATGTTCGCAGTTTATCAAATTGTTTGTCTGCATTGTCTGAGAGTGTATTACACCACTGATACTTAAATCTTTCATATAACCTATTCGTAACAATTGAAACAGAATGTTATGCATTGTATATCCAACTTATTCAAAATATAATAAATGCTACTGATCCAACTGCTTTTGTTATTATCAAATAATACATTGTTTTCTTGTACAACATTTTAAATAAGGAATTCACTTGGGAATTCTTTGTAAATATCTCAAACAGGTGTGAAAATGGCCACACCTGGCCCGAATATTTCAAAATGCATTGATTTCTATGAAATAGTAATTTTCATATTGTTATACGTTCTCCAAGACGATTCCTATTTTTGGATATGACATCACAAATTTGGTAAAGAAAGAAATCATTCTTTGCTATAGGCATGTATTATTATTAATTTCATATATATCCAGCACTTCATGTAGAATTATGCACAGGTATCATAGATCTCCAAATACCTACTGCTTATGATAATGGCGATTTTGAACAGGGTAAGAGCTGTACGTAGTTGCTACTTTGTTCACAGTAAATTCACGATCCATTATTAAGTAATGATTTGTGTCGTATGTTTCACCTACTTACCAATATAGTTTAGAATTACAGTCAGAATCAACACCAAATCATATTTCTAAGAGACATAGTTCTTGGCAGCCTTCAATCGTAAACGAAAATTATTCGACCATCATTCCTAACACTGACACTAGATTCTACAGACTCTGAGAATGTAACAGGAGTGGTAGACAACGCACTAACATGACATGGGCAGGGAATCAGAAGAGGCAGCAGGTGTGTGAGATACAAAGGTGTCAGTTGGAATTGACGAAACGTAAGCAGAATTAGAAATACATATGATTTCTTTATTCAAAAGTTAGTTATTGATAACTAGTCCCTAAAAACCATTCAGTTTCCTCAATTTTATCTATTATAAGATTTGGACGTTATCCTAAAACATATAAAAAAGGAATAAGTAATCCAGTTATTTTTGGAGGATATTGAGATTGTGGCCTTCAACTCGACATTTAGATATATCGACGACGCTTTATCTACAACAATCATTTTCATTCATTTGAAAGGTGAAGATAACAAACAGTGATAAATCTCAGAACTCCTATAAGCAATACAGAATAGATAGTTGGACAAACACGGACCCCTGGATATACCAAAGGTGCCTTGGAGGAGCAATCATCCCCTGTCGACCGACCATTTCCGCTGTGAACCATATCTTGATCAGGTAAACAGTCTAACAATCGGTATGTAACACGTCAGACAGCATTTGACGCAATGATAGGATGTATTGGCAAACTAGATCGTTTATCGACCATAGAATTTGCGAAATGCTGACTTTAAACGAGATTGTTGAAACCTCTGCAACATCAACTTGTTTGTCAGTAGCCTGCCTCGATTTAAACACTTTATTATATAGAAGCATACAATTCCTAATATAAACTATGGCTAATTTCCTCTAGGTACCCATCGAGCCGTCCCCCTTGATCATCGAGTAATACACAGCCACACGACACTATCAGAACCCCTCTTGTTTTTCAACAAATGTATGAAGGTGTAAGGAATTCCGCAAATAAATTCACGTGAAAATACACAAGATGTACTGATCACGTGGTTGCTCTCCGTCGCTACCTTAAAGGGAAAATTCCGGAAGCATTGAACCTACTTTGGATACTCTGTTTTGCGGCAGACTTCTCCCACGCTGTTTTACTTAAACCAGGGGCAACCACTTATTTACATTGTTGATGGGATTTTCAGACTCTCTGAACAAGCCATATTGTACGGGTACCAAAATGGAATTGTCAAGTGGCTGAACGATATGAGTGGTATTGGGAGGGAAGACACGATGTGGATGCTATTTTCAAAAGAACAGCCGAGAATTACTGATTCCTGTTTCATCGCATTTTCGAAGTTGGTAATCATGCTAAATACTTTGTTCTACTTTCAGATACCGGAAGTAGTTGAAAAAGTTTAAAAAGCACCAAGTTTGTTTAATAACCATTTTAAAACCGTTTATTACTTCGTGAATGCAAGAAAAATTCTAAAAGTGTGATCATCTTTTAATACTACAATTTCCTCCAATGTAGTAAGGAAACTGCATCGTTGTACAAAGTTGCTATACCAATTGCCTGTAGATAGTTAAATGTGAACATATATATACACCCAATAAACAATTTGCAAGACACATTTCATAGATAGTTTGAATTATAACATTGCAGCAATATCGATTTATATGGAAAACAAAGGGAAAAAGTTCATTCGGGTGATATAATTTGAAAAGAAACCATAATTTCCTCACACGAACCCGTGATGACAAGCTCCATTGATATTAAATGTCCTGCTGAATACGACGAGCAATTAGTGCAAGAATACTTCAGTATTAGAACTACAAAAGCTGGCATCATTCTACCACATCATTTCAATAAAATATCAGCATTTTATTACACAAAACATACAACAAAACAACTTTATGACAAACGAGATGATGTCAGCTTCTCCATCGTCAACTTCCCATAATCATGTAGCAGTAACTAATTCATGACAATGAATTGTTTATGTGGTTGCTTTATGTGAAGTTTAGCCTTCACGTACATGTCATGACTGTGCATGCTCATTTTATTCTTTGTGTATATTACATTTCAAGTTGGTAAGGAAAAAGTGTAAAGATAAAATACGTCATTCATTAAGTATAAATGACAGCAAATAAAAACGAATAAAAACAGCTGCCCAGAATATGAAAATGACACAATATGCAATAGATAAAACATCAAACCAAACAAACACTCCAAATAATGAAAAGGAGTTGACTAATGCTACATTATACACTAAATTGGTAACATATGTACAAAGTTTTGTGATTTGTATTTTACCAAAAATACTGGTACTAGTACATTTGATAAGAAAATTGAGATCATTCAATAAAAAATCCTACTAGTGGGCGTTACCTCGCCACATTAACAAGGTAGTCAGATTTGTTATGCCACTGCTCCCCATGAAAATTGGGCTACCTTGTTAACACCCCATAAAACAAACATATGTAACTTAAGGAAAGACAACAACGAACAGGAAATAAACAAAGTAATACTAAAGAAAATAAAAGCTAGAAACCTGTATAGCGATCGCAGCCCCTAACTGCACATCCTGCACTAAGGAACTCTCAGTCCCTGACTGAATGGTTCACATTCCAGAATGTGCAGCCCCTGTCTACACATCCCATAACAGAAACATTCAATTAAATGTGACCAATTGGTAATTGATGACATTGTCCATTGTTTTGGGTTAGCAGCTCCTATATGACTCAATCACGACATATAACCCCTGTCTGCATGACTTAATGATCAAATAGCGAATGTTAACACATTAAGAGTAGGAATACGGATGTATTTATTGAGCGCAGTTGAATTCCATCTACCCATGTTTTGTATCTCAAGATTAGAGAACCCAGATGCTGCAACGGTAGTTGCTGCTCCTATTCTAAAGCTATGCTTTTGATAACGCTGCAAGTCAAGATTACAGAATGCCATAGAGGAACGAAGATGCTGTGTAACGAATTGTTTTGAAACTGAGAAGCAGTACATGAAAGAAAAAAAGTGGTTCAGACTGAGACGAATGTTTTGTAATTTGAAATACTGTGGAATCATTTTAATTCGTGGGGACCAATGTTTGTGGGTAAGTAAAATTTTGCTGGTTCATGGGCACGTAACTTCGTGGATAAACAATACGATGCCACTAGGTGATATTGACTCTACTTGCTTTTAAAAAAAATATTCGAGGACACGTAAATTCGTGGGTAAGAGTGATCTACGAAAACCACGAACATCAATCCACCACGAACAATGATGATTCCAAAGCACTGATTAAACGTAGCACAGGGGAAAATAATTGGTTGTTTAGCACTTTGGTGTAAACTTAGAGTAGTAACATTTGTCTTTGAATTTTTGAAATGTGGAATATTGATGTCAATAACTTGTTGCTGGTCGGGTCCATTTCGGAATGAATTATTTCTAACCAACAAAAAATGCTGGGTTAGGCCGGGTGTCTAGGTGATTTCCCGAATCCTCAAGAAAGCGCAAAATGCTAAAAATGAACATGGCTCTTAAAAAGTGTCTAAGGAAAGTTAATGAGGTGGTGTGATTTAGGGCCTTCACAAGTTGAATTACAATAGGCGACGTTATTGGAAGTCTGGAGTCCGACAAAGGATTAAACCTGATAACATTTTCTTGATAATGAAATGTTGCATAATGTCTTGGTAACCTTCTAGGTGAAAAATAAAGCTTGAGGAATATACAAGTGTTCGAGCAGATCAAGCTGCCAGATTCTTTAGGAAACAGTGTGCGCTGAATGCTGACAAGTGGTTGAGAGAAGGAGGTATTGGTTTTGCTGACTGCCCAAAACTCCAAGAGATAAAAGTCTTGTATTCAGTGAAAGCCGATTTGTACGCAGAAATGGGAATATGGGAAGTTAACTTTTATAAAAAGTTTTGAGAAAATAAGTACTTTGTTTGACGGATTAGGGATTTTCTCATTCTCTTTAAGAACTGGAATTTACAAAACCTTAATAGTTTGTGTACAAAGAAAACTTAAAGACCACTTTTTCTCACATTAACACCAGTGTGAGATCGACTTTACCCATGTGAGACAGCCATGTAAGATTTTTCTGTCTCAAACTGCTGCGACGTCACTTGATTGTGACGTCATATATTTTTTTTATTATTTACGTTACACGGTGAAGATTTACGTTACATGGTGAAATAAAAATATTTTGCATTATTTTATTTAAATTTTAATGCAGTATACTTTCTGGTGGACAACCTTGGGTTTTTTTAGTTTACACTTAAAGTGTAAACCATTTTCGGACATGTTCTTTCTGCCTATCTAATTAGTTTTTGCATTGAAGTTCAAATGAGGATTTTGATAATCTTTAATTTTCTCAAATCTCCTAAATTTATGTACTAAACTGTAGGTAAAATGTGAGAAAAATAATCCTTCATTATATACTCGTGTGGGATAGGGAAATCACACCTCTGGAACAAGATTCACTGTCTAGAAATCGGCAAAGCCTCGTCCTAGACTAGGAATCTTGTCCCCTCGGTGGAATTTTCCTATCCCACACTCGTACTAATGAAGGATTCTATCAATCACAAACAAATTACAATCATTCATCGCTATTTGTAAGAACGTTATTATAGTCTAAGTCATATAAAATGTAAATCAAGTAGGTGACAGTTTCAGATAATACAATCACAAGATTGATCTTGTTTTTATCGTTGAAAGTTACGTTTAATCTGTATTAGTACATGCTGATCCACATAAGTTTTTACAAGTATTTGTCATACAAGATTAAAAACAAAATACATATGTGAATGATCTCTACTCATGGATAACTTCAAGATATGTGTCCATTTGACTGGTTAGCTCGCTTTGACAGATCGATGGACTTTCCACTTCAAAGGTCTGACACTCGGTCCGACTTCCGCTTTCTGACATCCCTTTTGGTGGCGAACCTATCACGTCTATATACATGTTTAACATACCTACTGGTTTCAGGTAAGAATTATCCGGGGATTCATTAAGATTGTCAGTCACAACATCCAGATAAACTGAACATCTCTCTTCCAAACTCTCATCTTCTTGTCTAACACTAAGTTCTTCTGATTTTGTACCAATGACTTCATTTCTTAATTTTGGAAGCATTGGTTTTGTTTCATTACGGATTTCAATTTTCGAAACATCTCCGTTTGAGTTTTGCTGTTTTATTGACGTTTGCGACTCGATTTTGTCGTATCTTGAAATATTTTCCAGCATGCCAGACTCGTTTATTTCTACATAAGGCTCTTCCTCTGCTTCGTTTGTAGCCGAGGGTTTAGGCTTTTTGCTTCCAGAAATGTTTTTCCTACGCTTTTTCAGTTTTCCGTGAATCTGGTTGATTATTATTATGATCAGAAATAAAGATAATATAGATCCTGTGATTATGATGACCTGCAAGGTTTGTGACTTACCTCCAGAAGCTGACTTAGGAGTCACATAATTTGTTTTCTTGGATACCACAGCTAAGGTAGGAATGATATCCGTAGGAACAGGATATACTTCGTCTACTGTTGAACTGTAAGGATTTCTCGTTGATTTTGTTTCGACTTTTGGGGATTTTTGAATTGACTTCATGTCGTTTCCTGTTTCGGTACTTGTTGTAGAATTGGACGCTATTAGAAAATTAGAAATGTTAATGCATACATCTTTTATATGAATGTATCAATTTAAGAATTGTCCTCTTTATATAATCCATTAAATAATTCATTATACACACTAATTAGTTGATACTTATATGAAATCAACACTTACCCTTTGTACGTGTATAGTTCTTTTTGTACTCCCTTTCTGTACTTACCAGTAGTTAGTCTGTTACACCATTTGTACACCTCTGGTAGTTATTCTACTGATATATCCTCTCTATACACAAGCCGTAATTTATTCCAATACAACCTTTGTAAAATTACTGACATTAATTTTGATAAACATTTATGTATGCTTACCTGTAATTATTTTGGTGCACCCCTTGTACATTTACTGGTAGTTATTCTAATATACTATTTGTACAGTTACCGGTAATTTTCTGACACATTCTTTGTACAGTTACCGGTAGTTATTCTGATACATTCTTTGTACAGTTACCGGTAATTATTTTGATACATTCTGTGTACAATCACCGGTACTTATTCTGATGCATTGTTTGTACAGTTATCGGTAGTTATTCTGATGTATTCTTTGTACAGTTACCGGTACTTATTCTGATGCATTGTTTGTACAGTTATCGGTAGTTATTCTGATGTATTCTTTGTACAGTTACCGGTGGTTATTGTGATGCATTGTTTGTACAATCACCGGTAGTTATTTTGATGCATTGTTTGTACAGGTACCAGTCTTTATTCTGATGCATTGTTTGTACAGTCACCGGTAGTTATTCTGATGCATTGTTTGTACAGTTATCGGTAGTTATTGTAATGCATTCTTTGTACAGTCACCGGTAGTTATTCTGATGCATTGTTTGTACAGTTACCGGTAGTTATTCTGGTACATTCTTTGTACAGTTGTCAGTTTTTCCTCCACACCCGTTGCACTCGTAGCGGTATCTTTTCCTTATACACTTATATACAGTTATTCTGTTTCACCCTTTTTACTCTTACCGGTAAATGTTTTGCTAACCATTTGTATTCTCACCGGTACTTGTTTTGACACACCCTATATGGGAACTACAAACTTCATCCGCACTACATTTACACTGGAAACCACAGTTCTCCCCGTAAGACGGGTATGGACAAGTAGTGGAACAGTTATCTCCATAGGAACCTGTAGGGCAGGCTACAGAAAAAATTGAAAGTAAGATGATAAAACTCTTAATGTTGTTAGAGACAGCGTGAATACGTAATAAGTTAAGATTTACAACGGTTTGTACTAGGAGAGAAAAAAATGCAAGTCAGAACACAATTCAAAACTGTAGCGGGTCCAGAGAGTGGGGGGGATGGGTTCTGGGGATCGGACCTCCCCACTTTCGTAAGAAAATTTTGCTGAAAAGGTCAAATTAACGCATTTTGAGGGTGGATAACCCCTTCGAAAACCAAAATTATGGAAGAATCCCCCTTTAAGAATTCCTGGATCCGCCCCTGCAAAGTCAATAATTCATGTTTTGACTTCGTTAATTGTTACATCATATTGATGGAGAAATAGAGAGTGACTTACGAATGCATCCACCATTGTGCTGGTAAAAATTCGTGCAGCACTTGCCTCTGGAAAAAAGTTTTGTAACTAGATTATATCTTCCAATAAATCTAACAAGAGAATCTATATAATGATATTTTGAATACATTTGTATGTTTACCAAGGATGATATTTTGGAATTAGCGGAAAGTTGAAAATTCAATAGGCAACATATTAAGAAGAAAAAAAATGAACCCATCAATTAAATGTCATGTGTATTGACATAGCCCCATGGATCCACTAGTTTTATTTCACTCACAAGATACTATTCCAAGTGAAAAATGAAGATAACGGAACAGTGATCAATCTCATAACTCCCACAAGCAATACGAAATAGATAATTGGGCAAACCAGAGGTGGAATCAGGTGCCTAGGAAGAGTAAGTATCCCCTGTCGACCGGTTACAACCGCCGTGAGTCCTATATCCTGTTCAGGTAAACGGAGTAATCCGCAGTCAAAATCAGTGTGCCAAGAATGGCTTAACAATCGGTATGAAACACGTCAGACAACACAAGTCTTATATCATTAGTCATACGTCATTGACTGAAATCGGGAAACATACCCATCGGGAAGTTGTTGCGCGGTAAAGCGGACCGAGTTTGCGAGGTTTGTTTCCGCGAAAAGACCGAGAACTGATTCCGATATTCACTAAACAACCTATCTATCGCATATATGACGCCACAATTAGGTTAAGTAGGTATCTACAAAGCGGCCATTTAAGGCTCACTTAAAATCGGGGTATTCTAAAATCTACAGGTATGAAAGGGGAAGATAACGAACAGTAATCAGTCTCATAACTCCTCTAAGCAATACAAAATAGAGTTGGGCAAACACGAACCCCTGGACACACCAGAGGAGGGATCAGGTGCCTAGGAGGAGGAAGTATCCCCTGTCGACCGATCACACCCGCCGTGAGTCCTATATCTTGACCAGCTAAACGGAGTTATCCGTAGTCAAAATCAATGTGCCAAGAACGGCCTAGCAATCGGTATGA